>NC_141876.1:249011186-249314216 GCF_056163025.1 Triticum urartu | reverse complement strand
AACAATTTTGAAATCAATGAGAGGTAATGGATATTGTTCCGTCCCCAAAGGTGGGACGTTCCCTACCGAAACCATCATGCTTGTTGTGAGAAGCTCTGGTTTGTGAGAAGCATATACCCAAACCTGCCCCAAATAGGACAAAAAATTTACCACGGAATGTTGATGCCGCTCCATGATAGCATGCCAAGTTTCATGAATTTCAGACGAGTTTTGGATTTACTAGAATTTAAGAACCATGTATCTCAATGTTTGCGGTCGAGTGATGGTGGCAGGGTTCTTGATCTTCATTCCCATTTCTTGCATGGAACCTAAGCATGCACCCAAGAACACATATTTGATTTTTCAACCAATTTATATGCACTAGAGCATGTGCACATAGTTCAAATTTCAATTATGCACATAAATGCATTGAAAACTCAGTTAATGCATAAAAATGTCCAAACGAACACCAAAAAATCACAAAAAATGACACAACACTCCTGTTGTTCTATGTTGACACTATGAAAAAATTTGAAATCAAGAAGAGGCAATGGATATCGTTTCATCCAGCAAGGTGAAACGTTCCCTACCAAAACCATCAGGCTTGTTGTGAGAAGCTCTGGTTTGTGAGAAGCATATACCCAAACCTGCCCCAAATGGGACAAAAAAATTACCATGGCATGTTGATGCCGCTCCATGATAGCATGCCAAGTTTCATGAATTTCAGGCGAGCTTTGGAGTTACTAGAATTTAAAAAGCAGGTATCTCAATGATTGAGGCCGAGTGATGGTGGCAAGGTGCTTGACATTCATTCCCATTTCTTGCATGATACCTAAGCATGCAACCAAGGACACAGATTTGAATTTTTCAACCAATTTATATGCATTAGAGCATGTGCATGTAGTTCAAATTTGAATTATGCACATAAATGCATTGAAAACTCAATTAATGCATAAAAATTTCCAAACAAACCCCGAAAAATCCCAAAAATTGACACAACACTCCTGTTGTTCTATGTTGACACTAGGAAAAAATTGAAATCGAGAAGAGGCAATGGATATCGTTTCGTCCCTAAAGGTGGCACGTTCCCTACCGAAACCATCACACTTGTTGTGAGACGCTGTGGTTTATGAGAAGCTTATACCCCAAACCTGCCCCAAATGGGACAAAAAATTTACCATGGGATGTTGATGCCGCTCCATGATAGCATGCCAATTTTCATGAATTTCGGACAAATTTTGGATTTAGTAGAACTACAAAAGCAAGTACGTCGACGTTTGTCGGAGAGCCACGGTGTCGTGGTGTTCGAATTTCATCCCCATTTCTTGTATGGGACATAAGCATAAACCCATAGACACATATATGATTTTACAAACCATGTTGGTGCACCGGAGCATGTGCATGTAGTTTAATTTTGAATTGTGCACCTGAAATGGCTAAAAAACCAATTTAATGTACAAAATGTGTTTGAACCCTAAATAATTCCAATTCTTTTACGACACACATATAGTTGCATGTTCACTACAGATAAAAGGTCTAGCAAAGCAAACACCGTCCATTGTTGTTGTGACCCCATTATGTAATTCAAATCAAGATGAAAAATCAAGTAGATCGCACACAGTTTATTATCACCAAGCGTGTGAGATGCAGCACAAAATATCCTGGAGCACCGTCGGTGTATAGTACGTCTATGGCTTATGCGAGAAGGTGCATCGGCTATAGTCCATTGTCGGCATCTCAAGCACATTAGTTCGCTCCCAAATATCATTTCACTGTTCAATCGTCGCCGGTGAAAGATGGGCACGTGGACCCGCGTCATGAGGGCAACTTTGGTGGCCCACGCCATTGAGAGCGCGGTCGCAGCCGCCATGCGTGTGCTAACAAGGTGCATGAGCGTGGCCACAATCTGCGACCGGGCGGCCAAGGTAGCCCAGATGGCCGTTGTTGCTTCTCAGGTGGTGGTAGTAACATCTGCCTCGGGGATAGCAACTGGCGAGAGGGGCACAACAGCTGTCGGTTTCGCAGCGGCGGCCTTAGCCCTGATGGAGGCCACCCACGACCATGTCGAGGCCGCCCACAACCAGCTCGTGGAGGGCACCGCACAAATCGATGAAGCTTCTCCGACAACGGCCAGCAACCAACATACGAAGAGCTGGCAATCACCGAGAGCGTTCGAGCAGCCGTCCGTTCCTCCGCCGCATACCTTGCAATGACAGAGCCCATCCAAGCCTAGATCGCGGCCACCCACGCACACCTCATGGCGGCCTTTTCCAAAGAGATGGCGGACGCAGATGGCGAGATGCTTGCCGAGTATGGTGTGATGGATGCCATGGAGCCCCTTCCCCAGGAGACCATTGGGCGCGAGCTGGACATGGAGGCGGTGGCGGAGATCGACGAGCACCAGCCATAGTAGTACTATTTGTTTTGTTTAATTAAGAAGCATCGGTCTTTAATTTGTTAGAGTAATGTTTAGTTCAGCTCGCTCTGTTTAATTGCTGAACTTGCTCGATTAAGAAGTGTGGGTGTGTGATGTCTACTACACAACCTTCTTCTTGTAGATGTTGTTGGGCCTCCAAGTGCAGAGGTTTGTAGGACAGTAGCAAATTTCCCTCAAGTGGATGACCTAAGGTTTATCAATCCGTGGGAGGCGTAGGATGAAGATGGTCTCTCTCAAACAACCCTGCAACCAAATAACAAAGAGTCTCTTGTGTCCCCAATGCACCCAATACAATGGTAAATTGTGTAGGTGCACTAGTTCGGTGAAGACATGGTGATACAAGTGCAATATGGATGGTAGATAAAGGTTTTTGTAATCTGGTAAAATAAAAAGAGCAAGGTAACAACTAATAAAAGTGAGCACAAACGGTATTGCAATGCGTTGAAACAAGGCCTAGGGTTCATACTTTCACTAGTGCAAGTTCTCTCAACAATAATAACATAATTGGATCATATAACTATCCCTCAACATGCAACAAAGAGTCAATCCAAAGTCACTAATAGAGGAGAACAAACAAAGAGATTATTGTAGGGTACAAAACCACCTCAAATTCATTCTTTCTGATCGATCTATTCAAGAGTCCGTAGTAAAATAACACAAAGCTATTCTTTCCATCCGATCTATCCTAGAGTTCGTACTAGAATAACACCTTAAGACACAAATCAACCAAAACCCTAATGTCACCAAGATACTCCAATGTCACCTCAAGTATCCGTGGGTATGATTATACGATATGCATCACACAATCTCATATTCATCTATTCAACCAACACAAAGAACTTCAAAGAGTGCCCCAAAGTTTCTACCGGAGAGTCAAGACGAAAACGTGTGCCAACCCCTATGCATAAGTTCATGAGGTCACGGAACTCGCAAGTTGATCACCAAAACATACATCAAGTGGATCACGTGAATATCCCATTGTCGCCACAGATAAGCACATGCAAGACATACAACAAGTGTTCTCAAATCCTTATAGCTCAATCCGATAAGATAACTTCAAAGGGAAAATTCAATCCATTATAAGAGAGTAGAGGGGGAGAAACATCATAAGATCCAACTATAATAGCAAAGCTTGCGATACATCAAGATCGTGCGAATGAAGAACACGAGAGAGAGAGAGAGAGAGAGAGATCAAACACATAGCTACTGGTACATACCCTCAGCCCCGAGGGTGAACTACTCCCTCCTCCTCATGGAGAGCACCGGGATGATGAAGATGGCCACCGGAGAGGGATTCCCCCCTCCAGCAGGGCACCGAAATGGGTCTAGATTGGTTTTCGGTGCCTACAGAGGCTTGCGGCAGCGGAACTCTTGATCTAGGTTATTTTCTGGAGGTTTCTGTATTTATAGGAATTTTTGGCGTCGGGAACAAGTCAGGGAGGTGCTCCAGTTGTCCACGAGATAGGGCGGCGCACCCGGGGGGGTAGGGCGCACCCCCCACCCTCGTGGACGGCCCGGGACTCTTCTGGCCCAACTCTTCTACTCCGGGGGCTTCTTTTATGATATAAGTGAAGCATAGAGTATTCTAATAAATCATGATTCATGCATGTCTCCCTCAAAAGGTGTGTACATAAAGGATGATTGTGGAACCTAAAAAGCAAAGACTCTAAGCATACAAGACTCTCCAAACAAAACACATATCATGTGGTCAATAAAAATATAGCCTCAAGCAAAGTTACCGGTAGACGAAGATGAAAGAGGGGATGCCTTCCGGGGCATCCCCAAGATTAGGCTCTTGGTTGTCCTTGAATATTACCTTGGGGTGCCTTGGGCATCCCCAACCATAGGATCTTGCCACTCCTTATTCCATAGTCCATCAAATCCTTACCCAAAACTTGAAAACTTCACAACACAAAAGTCAATAGAAAATCTCATAAGCTCCGTTAGTATAATAAAATAAATCACCACTTTTGGTACTGTTGTGAACTCACTATTTATTTTTATTGGTGTAATATCTACTTTATTCTAACTTTTCCATGGTTAATACCCCCCGATACTAGCCATAGATTCATAAAAATAAGCAAACAACACATAGAAAACAGAATCTGTCAAAAATAGAACAGTCTGTAGGAATCTGGATATTTTGAATACTTATGTAACTCCAAAATCTAAAAAATTAGGACAACCTAAGAATTTTTTTTATGAATCCTCTGCAAGAAGAATCAGTATTTTATTGCCCTTCTGCTAAAAAATTAAATTAATCTCCTGGGCGCAAAAGTTTCTGTTTTTTAGCAGGATCAAATCAACTATCACCATAAGCTATCCCAAAGGTCTTACTTGGCACAAACACTAATTAAAACACAAAACCACATCTAACCAGAGGCTAGATGAATTACTTAATGCAAAATAGAACCTAAAGAGTAAAAACAAAAATAAAATTGGGTTGCCTCCCAACAAGCGATATAGTTTAACGCCCTTAGCTAGGCATAAAACATGAATAGATCTAGATATCATCATCTTTGGCATGCAATCCATAAGTGGCTCTCATAATAGATTCATAAGGAAATTTAATTTTTCTTTCTTGGAATGTGTTCCATGCCTTTCCTTAACGGAAATTGAAATCTAATGTTTCCTTCTTTCATATCAATAATTGTACCAATTGTTGTAAGGAATGGTCTACCAAGAATAATAGGGCATGTTGGATTTCAATGTATATCAAGAACAATAAAATCTATGGGCACATAATTCCTATTTGCAACAATAAGAACATCGTTAATCCTTCCCATAGGTTTCTTAATAGTGGAATCCTCAATATGCAAATTTAAGGAGCAATCGTCAAGTTCACGAAAACATAACACATCACGTAAAGTTTTTGGGGTCATGGAAACACTAACACCCAAATCACACAAAGCATGGCATTCATAATCTTTAATCTTAATCTTAATAGTAGGTTCCTGCTCATCATAAAGTTTTTTAGGGATAGAAACTTCATATTCAAGCTTTCTTCAAAATATTGCATCATAGCATCAACGATATGTTTAGTAAAAGCTTTGTTTTGATTATAAGCATCAGGAGAATTAAACATGAATTGCAACAAGGAAATACAATCTATTAAAGAACAATTATCATAATTAAATTCCTTGAAATCCAAAAGAGTGGTTTCATTGCTACTTCAAGTTTTGACCTCTTCAATCCCACTTTTATCAATTTTTGCATCAAGATCTAAAAACTCTGAATCATTGGGACGCTTTCTAACTAAAGTTGACTCATCTCGAGTCCCATATTTATCTAGATTTATATTGGAAAACAAAGATTCCATAGGAGTCACATCAATCACTTTAAGATCTTCATCATTATTCTCACGGAAACTAGAAGAACACGCTTTTATAAACCAATCTTTTTAGCACACATCCTAGTGGTTCTTTCTTCGCACTCTTCAATGGAAATTCTCATAGCTTTGAGAGACTCATTAACATCATGTTTGGGTGGTGTTGGGGATATAACTACTAGGTATGACCCGCCCAGGAGGGGCCGGGTCAATCTTAATGCCGGGTTACTAAAAGAAGCCCGACGAGTATACAAGGCGATGGTTCATTATAAAACTTGTAGCAGGCCCAAGCCTAGAGGCGGCTTAAGGCCCATAATTGTAAACCTCCATGTATGAGTAAGACTTGTAAAGTAAGGCATGTAAAAGAAGTCACCGAGCCGGACACGTTGTATGAGCCGGCCAGGACTCTATAGGCCGCCAGGCATCAACCTGTGTATATAAGGGGGCGACCCGGCGGCGGCTTAGGGCAAGAAACAATAGGTCGAGAGCCAAGCTAGCGTATTTCGCTCCTTCATCATCAAAACCTAGCAATACCACAACAACTGGACTAGGCTTTACCTTCACCGCAAGGGGCCGAACCAGTATAAACCTCTTGTGTCCTTTGTCCCGATTAACCCCTTTAAGCTTCTTAGTTGCGATGGCTCCATGATTAAGTCCTTTCACTAGGACATCCGCCGTGACAATTCAACGACAGTTGGAGCCCACCGTGGGGCCAACGGACAGTGGATTTGAGTTCTTGAAGGGCAGCTTCGAAGGGCTCAAGGGATACGCTGTGGGCCGGATGACCAAGAGTCATCGCGGCAAGCTCTACATCGATGACACAAGCTGGGGTCCCGAGGTCGGCTCAGTTGAGTATGGGCACCGGGTCCCCTTCGGCGGAATCCATGTCTTCATCGGCCGGATGGGCGAGCCGGGCCTTGAGCCGGACATCGGCGAGACGGCTCAGCATGCGAGACCCACCCGGACTCAGCCGGCCGTAAGGCGTGCCTTCGTTACTTGCATCCATGGAGGGGAGTTTTCTGAAGGATCCGTGGATGGCGGCGAGACGGTTGTCCACTCTGACGGCGAGTTGTCCACCGGTGAGACGGATTCATTGTATCAACTACAAGATGGTGGGCTTGGGGGCTGTTCCGATGGCAGTAGTATTCTTGACCCCTTTGAGCTGCCGAATCGAGCCGAGGTCTTCATGGCTGGCACTCAACCCGATCAGAATTCTACGGCTGCGGCAGCGGTAACCACCGGATCGGCAGCAGCCGGGTCAGGAGACCCCATGCGCCCGCCGGCTCAGGTGCTGGTGGATCTCATGGATAGGCTGACGACCTTGTTGACCGCCGTGGTTGAACTGGCAGACAAAGCTCAGCACGATGCAGAGGTGGCACGGTTACATGGGGAGGTAGCACAAGCCAAGGAGAATTTAGTAGCGGAGAACGTAAGGATGGCTGCAGAGCGAGCGGCTCTGGATGCTCGTGCTCAGCAGCTTCAAGCAGAGACTTTCCGGCTCTCGGTGGATCTAAACGCATCAAACGAGGTCATGAGGAGAAGGCACCAAAAGGCTCAATCACGTCTGCCTCTGACTTATGATCCTAGGAACCTCTTCCACACACCTGGGGCTGGTCCCAATAACCCACCGGAGGCAAACCGGATCACAACACCCGGGACTGGGGCGCCGGTTCAACCGCGGGTCATGGAACCCCCTCGTGTGAATACTGCTCCGCCTCATTACGCACCGGTACCACCAGGTCACTTTTCTAACCCTTTGGAGAATCTGATCGCTGCGTCGGCTCGTTTGGCGGCTCTCCTGATGGAAGGCGACTCTCCAACAGCGATCGAAACACGAAGGGTCAGAGAACTTCTTCAGACGGCTCTGGCACAGCAGGATGCATACTCTTATAGTCGAGACAGAATCCATTCAACCCCTCGCCCAAGCCGAAGCACGAGCTATAGCAGGCATATGGACTCAGCGGCCATGTCAAGCAACGCCCAACGCCGTAACCAACCACGCAGGCATGACCCAGCACAGGATGGAGCTCTTAACTTGGTGGACTAGGAGAGGATCCGTCAAGAGGCTGAGCAGGTGGTTCAACAGGCAGCTGAGTTGGCGGCTCACTAGGCTTTTCCGGTTTATCCAGCGACCTTTGTTGAAGCAGGTGTGGCCACAAGGACAGGATGTGTCCCTTGTTTGGTGCCAGTTCTGCGTAATGAGCGTTTGCCAAAGGACTTTAAGGGGCCTCGTAAGGTACCTAATTACACAGCCGACCTGCAGCCCGGGGCATGGATTGAAAGTTACGAGATGGCCATGGAGTTGTTGGAGGTCAGTGACACAACAATGGTCAAGTACTTCACTATGATGTTAGATGGAACATCTCGCACTTGGTTGAAGGGGTTGCCACCCAACTCCATCGGCTCATGGACGGAGTTAAAAGCTCGGTTCATTCAGAACTTCAAAGATACATGTAAGCAACCCATGTCGATCATGGACTTGACTAATTGTAAGCAAGAGGAAGGTGAATCCACGACCCATTGGGTGCGCCGGGTCAAGGAAATAATACATTCATATGATAAGATGGATGCCGGCTCCGCGGTCTTAATGTTGGAGAAAAATTGCCGTTTTGAACCTCTGAAACAGAAGCTGGGGCGGCTCAAGCGTGATTGTAATGACATGGGCCAGCTGACGGCGGCTCTGGTCAAATACGCCGATTCTGACAGTACCAAGGATCCCGCGTCTGACGAAGATAAGACGGGGAAGGGAAAGAAGAACGGCAACAGCAAAGGTCACCAGCACAACTCGGCGAATCAAGGAGGTAATAAATGTAAGGCTGACGGTAGTCTGGAGTTTGTGGCTAACGCCAATACACATGGCAACAATCAACGGCGCAAGGGGATGCCACCTCCTCAGTCAGGCGGGTCAGGTCCCACCCTCGAGCAGCTGCTAAATGAACCTTGTCCAAGGCACGACACCCGGGAGAAGCCAGCCACCCATCTATGGAAAGACTGTACGATCATGAAGGCTTTTAAGAATTCCAACATGTTTGATGGTAACCATGGACCTGGCGGTAGCTCAGGCGGTGGCGGCTTTCATGGCCCGAGCGCCGGCTCAGGCAGTGGCGGTTTTCACGGCCAGGGCCCTCAAGGCAGTCAGGGCGGCTACAATCAGCAATTCGGCCAAGGTAATCAGCAGCAACAATAGTCCGGGTATCAGAGTAACCCAAAGCAGTTGAACAGTGGGCAATATCACGTATTCACCACCAGTTTGTGCAAAAGGGACCAGAAACTTCATAAGAGGGCCGTGAATGCTGTTGAACCGGCGGTTCCACGTTATTTGAGATGGTCTGAGCAGCCTATCGTATTGAGTAGGGAAGACCACCCTCCCCGGGTTGATAATCCGGGTCATCTGGCTTTGGTGGTGGCACCTCAGGTTGGTGGATATAAATTCACTAAAGTTCCCATGGATGGAGGCAGTAGCATCAACATCGTCTATTATGAGACGTTCCGTCGCAAGGTGTTGACTGACAAAAGTCTTAAGACGTCCAATACTGTTTTTCATGGAGTTGTGCTTGGTAAGTCAGCATACCCAGTTGGTAAGATTGAGCTGGAAGTAGCCTTGGGGGATGAGTATGATTCTAGGGCTGAGAAGTTAACTTTTGAAGTGGTTAAAATCAAAAGCCCGTATCACGCTCTGTTTGGACGGCCGGCTTATGCTAAGTTCATGGCACGGCCATGTTATGTTTATCTGCAACTCAAAATGTCGGGTTATAAGGGCACCATCACAGTGTATGGAAGCCGGAAGATAGCCCTGGAATGTGAAGAAGGTGATGCTACTTACGCCGAGTCTGTTTGTGCAACAGAGGAATTGAAGTTTTATAAGGATAATGTTGACCCGGCGGACATGACGTCTTTGAAAAAGCCAACCACGGAGCATGAGCTGGCGCTGAAGTTTAAGTCAGCTGACGATACCAAGATGATTGATTTTGTGCCTGGTGACTCATCCAAACAATTCATTATCAGTGCTAACTTGGATCCCAAATAGGAAAGCGCGCTCATCGAGTTCATCCATAAGAATCGGGACATCTTTGCATGGAAACCTTCGGACATGCCGGGTGTACCGAGAGAACTCATTGAGCACACTCTCAATATTGATCCCAAGTTTAAGCTGGTCAGGCAGTTTCTTTGGTGGTTCAACGAGGAAAGGTGCAAGGCTATTGGAGAAGATGTGGCCTGGCTCTTGGCGGCCGGGTTTATTGTTGAAGATTTTCACCAAGAGTGGTTGGCTAACCCGGTGCTTGTGCTAAAAAAGAACAGCACTTGGCGTATGTGTATGGATTACATAGATTTAAACAAAGCTTGTCCGGCTGATCCTTTTGCTCTCCCTCGTATTGATCAAATCATTGATGCTACAGCGGGTTGTGAGCGTTTGAGCTTTTTGGATGCTTATTCTGGCTATCATCAGATCAAAATGGCAGTTAAGGACCAGGAGAAGACAACTTTCATCACTCCGTTTGGAGCCTTTTGCTATGTGTCTATGCCTTTTGGGCTTAAAAGTGCCCAGGCGACGTATCAGCGATGTGTATAGAACTGTCTTCATAACCAGATTGGGCGTAATGTTCATGCTTATGTGGATGATATAGTGGTTAAATCCAGAGAGAAGGAAACTCTCGTAGATGATCTGAAAGATACCTTTGATAACCTCTGGGTCTACAAGATGATGCTTAACCCGTCCAAATGTGTTTTTGGAGTCCCAGCTGGCAAGCTTTTGGGCTTTTTGGTGTCTAACAGAGGCATTGAGGCTAACCCGGAAAAAATTAAGGCAATTACATCTTTGGCTAAACCGGCGTGCATCAATGACGTTCAGCGGCTGGCGGGTCACATTGCAGCTTTGAGCCAGTTCATAAGCCGGTTGGGTGAGAAGGCTATGCCGTTGTATCAAATGATGAAGAAGACAGATGACTTTGTCTGGAGTGATGCTGCTAACACTGCCTTTGAAGATCTGAAACGACAGCTTGCCGAACCGCCGGTTCTTGCTGCTTCGGTTGAGAAGGAGCCACTGTTATTATATGTGGCTGCTAACTCACGGGCCGTTAGTGTGGCCATTGTTGTGGAGCGCAAGGAGGCTGGCAAGGAACATCCGGTTCAACGGCCGGTTTACTACGTCAGTGAGGTGCTCATTGAATCCAAGCAAAGATATCCACATTGGCAGAAGCTTGTTTATGGGGTGTTCATGGCAAGCCGGAAGCTTAAGCATTACTTTCAGGGTCATCCTATCACTGTGGTTAGCTCTGCTCCTTTGGGAGATATTATTCAAAATAGAGAAGCCACAGGACGAGTCGCCAAGTGGGCCATTGAGTTTGGGTCTCATAATTTAAAGTATGTACCACATACTGCCATTAAGTCTCAAGCACTAGTGGACTTCATTAACGATTGGAAGGAGTTGCAGATACCCAAAGATAAGCTAGACAACACATATTGGACGATTCATTTCGATGGGTCCAGACAGTTGGAAGGCTCGGGGGCTGGAGTTGTTTTAACTTCTCCTCGAGGTGATAAGTTTTGTTATGTGTTGCGATTGATGTTTCCTTGTACTAACAACGCAGCAGAGTATGAGGCCTTGCTCCATGGTCTTCGAATGACTAAAGAGATGAGTTTAAGCCGGGTACGGTGCCTTGGCGGCTCAGATTTGGTGGCTCAGCAGGTATCAGGAAAGTGGGACTCCAAGGACCCTCTCATGGCGGCTTATCGCCGTGAGGTTGACACTGTTGCTGGACACTTCAAGGGTTATCAAGTGGAGCACATTGACCACAGAAGAAACAAAGCGGCCGATGCTTTAAGCCGGTTGGGATCTCAGCATAAGCCGGTGCCACCTAACACTTTTCTAGATGTTCTGCATAACCCTTCGGTCAAGTTTCCTACAGAGGACGATTTGGCCATTCCGGACCCGGAGGCACAATTGGTGGCGGCTCTTCATGTCATTCCAGATTGGACAGTACCGTATTTGGCTTATATGGCCCGGGGCGAGTTGCCAGAGGATGAGACCTTGGCTAGACAGATAACCCGGCGGTCTATGTCAATGATGATTTCCAATGGTGAGTTGTATCATCGCAGCGTCACCGGGGCGTTTCAACGTTGTGTCTCTCCTGAAGAAGGTCAAGAAATTCTTCGTGAGATCCATGAAGGAGACTGTGGCCATCATGCCAGTTCAAAGTCCCTTATGGCCAAAGCTTTTCGTCATGGTTTTTACTGGCTAACGGCTCACGGTGATGCGGAGGATCTGGTTAGTAGGTGTGATGGGTGTCAAAAATTTGCACAACGAGCACATGTGCCGGCTCAAGAATTGCGGATGATTCCAATCACTTGGCCGTTTGCAGTCTGGGGGCTTGACATGGTTGGACCTTTCAAAAGGTCTAAAGATACAAAGACGCACCTTTTGGTGGCAGTGGACAAGTTCACAAAATGGGTTGAGGTGGAGCCGGCCAGTAAGTTTGATGCGGCCATGGCGGTTCAATTAATGAAGAAGGTGATCTTTCGTTTTGGCTTTGCACAAAGCATTATCACTGACAATGGCACTAACTTGTCCCAAGGAGACATGGAAGAATTCTGTCAACGAGAGCATATCCAGCTTGATGTTTCATTAGTAGCTCACCCCCAATCCAATGGTGAAGCTGAAAGAGCCAATCAGGAAATCCTGAAAGGTCTAAAACCCCGGCTTATGGTCCCTTTACAACGGATGCTGGGTTGTTGGGTGGAAGAATTACCCTTTGTGATATGGAGTATCAATACTACTCCTAACAGGTCTACGGGTTATACGCCCTTCTTCATGGTTTACGGAGCAGAGGCAGTTCTGCCCAGTGACACCCATCATGACTCGCCCCACGTGGCAGCTTACGTTGAAGCTGATAACGAACAAGCGCGATAGGATGCGCTTGACTTATTAGATGAGGAGCGAGACTTAGCAACGGGCCAATCAGTAATTTACCAACAGGACATGCGCCATTATCACAGCCACCGGGTTAAGTCCAGAACCTTTCAAGAAGGTGATCTGGTGCTCCGGCTCATCCAGGATCAGTCTGATGCACACAAGCTATCCCCACCTTGGGAAGGACCCTTTGTGGTCAGCAAAAACTTAAACAACGGGTCATATTACCTTATCGATGTTCGAGAGCACCAAGACTCGCGTAAGTCGGAGGAGGAGACCCGTCGGCCGTGGAATATTGCTCATCTCCGGCCTTACTACACTTGAGCCACCGGCTCTCATAATGTACATACTTTAACATTGTATATATTATGATAAATAATAAAGCAGGACCTCTGTCCTTTTTTGATCATATATCTTTATTATTATAATTATTCAAACGACCAGTAGGGGGCTGGTCGTATTCGAATCTAGCTTAACCCTTTGGGTCCAACTCATAATCGTATTTGAATCTAGCCGTTAAACCTCATGGTCACCAGGGGGCTTCCTATTCAAACATAGGTCGTATTCGAACCAAAGAGAACATAGCTGTCCTAACCCTCTTGATCGACGCAAAGCCAAACTCTCTAGGGGGCTTCTTAATCGTATCTTAATCATAGCTTAACCCCTTTTGGGTCCGACTTGGATCTTATTCGAATCAGGGTCGTTAAAAACCTCTCAAGGTCATTTGGGGGCTTCCTGTTCAAACATAGGTCGTATTCGAACCAAAGAGAACATAGCTGTCGGTACCCTCTTGATCGGCGCAATGCCAAAGCCACTGGGGGCTACATGATCGTACTCGAATCCTAGCTTAACCGCTTTGGTCCGGTTTACTGATCGTATTCGAATCAGAAGCCTCCAAATTATTCTTAACGCTTGATTTACATCATTTGAAACATACTATTTTGTTTTACTGGTTTTTTGTTGTCTCAAATCTAACTGTAAGTATGCTTTCAATTTAAACCGTCTCGATTATTGGACAATGAGTTTCCAAGGTATGACAATCATCAGACATATGGAGGTATTAACTTCTACAAAGATTGGGTTGTTAACCTTACTGTCCGGGTCATATAAGCCGGCAGTTCAGACTCAAAGAACATAGGTATGACATTGTCATTCATAAAACAGATTTATTTGTGTTTTTTCATTAATCAAAGGCTTTTTTAGACTTGTTTATCTTTACATCTGGTCCTGATTATTCCACTATGATGTTTTCATAGTTATGTATCGGGTGTTTTGACCCGTCCAGCGATAAACCGCCAGGATTTTTTTACATCTTTTGCATACAAGAACACCCTAACACTACAGATGTGATAAAGGATATAATGCAGATATTGACCTGACGCGTAAAACAGTCATATGCAACATACTATGCACGAAGGCATAGGCAAAATAGGCAATTTTCAAACTAACCTATTACAAGGCATTGAGACCCAAAAAGGTTAAAACTGTTTTTTCTCAACTAAAAGCCGGATTATTCAGACGATTATGACTCCTCCCTTGCCGGTTCACCTCCCTCTACTGGTTGGAAGCTGGGTTTGGACCAATCAAAGCCATCCAGAGCAATGAACTCAGCTTCATCGTCAATTAAACCAGTCGGGTCAATTTCTGGGGCAGAAGTATGTTGGCGAACCGGCGGGATAAGATCTGTCACTTTATATGAGGGAGTTGCCATCTTCTTATTTTCAACATCAAAACCCGGCTGATAATTATCAATGTTGGTTTCCTCGCCAAGGATGGTAGAATGAGGACGAACTCCCCTCACACAAGCAACAAAATCGTCTTGATCAAACGGAGTCCCATCTTCTTTCAAGGGGGAATACCCCTTGGCTACGTCCGCCGGGTCGAGTTCCCGCACCCAGGCTTTGGAACGGCTCAGTGCGGTTAGGGCTCCGGCTCTTGCGCAAGACCGCTTGACTTCTTGGAATCTAGCAGGTAAGATTGACAATTTCTTCAAGACGTCACTTAAGAGGTTTGGTCCTTGATTGGCTGGGGATATAATGGCAAGCGCCCGTTGAGCTCCAGCGTACAGCTGCTCCACCAGGGTGTAAACCGCCTTGAGTTTTATTAAACTGTTTTGGCTCAGATTGTTGCTCCGGGGACCTAAGGGTGTTTTAAAAGGTTAAGAAGGCGGCTTATATTTCTGGCAAAAAAGAGTGTAAGTAACTAAGGCAAATGACTCACCAAAGATTGCGGAGACCATCGGCGACACACGGTTTTTTAAGCCGGTGAGCTCCGTGGTAACCTCCTTGAGAGCCGCCTCCGCTGTCTCAGCACGCTGTGTCAGCAAGGTTTTCTCATCGGCCCAGGATTTCTTCCCCACATCAAAACTGGTCTTCAGTTTTTCAGCTTCAGAGAGGCTCAACTGGAGTTTCGAGTCAGCGTTCTTTAGCTCCGCCTCTTGATCCTCCAGCCGGGTCTTTGCATCAGTCAATTGAGACCCCAATTCAGTTAAGGCGGTCTGCAAACATGCATAGGTGTGTTAAAATGTATTTCAATAAAGGTTATCATGATTAAAGTCCCAAGTGCTTTGCAACGCAACACCACACGGCACTTGGGGGCTAATGTCTGCCAAAGAAACTTTTTAAATGAAAAATGGCTCTTCTATGATTAAAGTCCCAAGTGTTTTACAAGTAACAACGCTTGGCACTTGGGGGCTAATGCATGATATTAAGAAAGTTTTTTCATGTTGAGCCGGATCACACTATTTGTTTGGACTGATTCAAGACAGTTATGAAGTTAAGTACGGGCTCATTCGTGATAAATTGAGCCAGCCCTTGGGGACTACATGTGAAATTTATGCTGGACTTAAGGAAAATCTAAGGCAGAGCATCAACCTATATCACAAGTCTACAGATCATTTAGGTTCATCATAATCCGGAGACTTGGGGGCTGGTAGACCATATATAAGCTAGTGAAAGCCGGCGAACGTACCTCATATTTCAGCTGCAGTTGCTTGACCATCTCAATTTCCGAGTCACGGCTGGAATGCACATGACTGAGGTATCCAGATAGCACGTCACTAACGTTCAGGTGAGCGTAATGAGAGACGTCAAACCGCACCTTTTGGCTCTCTAAAGCCTATTCCTTAGCAGAGTGTCGGGCTAGTACAGTTGGGTTACCCGGCTCAACGAATCGACTACCAGTAATTAAGACATCATTGTCAGAAGTCGTTGGCGGGTTGGTTGAGCTAGATGGATCAGTGGTAGACGGATTAAGAAGGGTTTCATCAACTGACAGCTCAGGAGGGTCTGATTGAATGTTGACAGCTGGATCTTCGGGCGCTTCAGATTGTTCAGGAGGAGTTGGAATTGCCGGTTCAGGTGCGGGATCTTTCGGGTCTTCTACTGGTTTAATCACCTTGGCTTTCTTGGACTTTGTTTGAATTTCTAAGAAAAATTTTATGAGACAGTTAGTATAATGATGCAGTTTTAAAGATGCAGAAGAAAGATGATTTTCCTTACCCAGGGGCAGTCGTGAAAGCCGGAAATTGAGTTTGTGACGAGTCGCCAGAAGAGCGAGAAACCTCCTGCAAAAGTAAAATAAAGTTAAGAGAGTAAGGAAATAGATTCATTGATAAAAGCAAAAGACAAAGCTGAAAGAAATCTCATTCTGGCATTTTCGAGGAGTTTTTTGTAAGTCGGAGGGCAGCTCATCTTCGTCATTAGTCCGGGCCTGATGGTGGCCCTCATGTTGCTGCTTTGTCAAAAGAAAATGAGGATCCAAATAAGCCAAAGGGTGTGAAAACCATACTTTCCGGGTTACCAGTCGAGGTTTCGGTCTTGGCAAAGGTTCTGAGTCAGAGGAAATAGTTACCTCTTCTGCTGCCTGGCTGGCCCCCGTGTCGTCCTGTTAATAATCAGTGTCAATAAGGTTGTTAAAAAACTGGCCAAGGGAGTCAAGGGCTACCTCCGACTCAGAACATCATCCAGCTGGAATATATCAGAAGTAGACTTTTTCTTCTTGGACTTCCAGGTTGTCTTCATGGCGGCTATGGCAGCGGCTCTAACCTTCTTGGCGGCTTCATGATCATATTTGGCCTTCCAGAAGTCAGATTTGGCCTATAGGAAAATAACAGGTTAAAAGTCATGCAAGTAGTTAACTAGTAAAGAAAAAAGGAGGTCAAGGTGGTTCACCTCTAGTGCCGGGTTAAGTTTGCAGAAAGGATTTAATCCAACCTTATTGCAGTCCTCGTATTTTCCATTCACGAGGATGGTTGACATTGCAACAATGTCCTCTTCAGTTAGTTGTACAGAACTATGACGCAGAGAGTCATCTAGGCCTCCGCCATATTTATACATCAACTTGGATCGGCGGCTTAGAGGGATGACCTGCCATGCGATCCAGCAATGGATCAGGTCAACTCGAGTTAAGCCGTTTCCCAATAAGGCTTGAATCCTTCTGATAGATGGGATAAGCTTCTTGCGTTCAGCAGCATTAAGCTTGTCAGGGAGCACAAACTTAGAATCAAGACGCTCCGCGCGATAACCTGCCAGTGGTTTTTATTAGCTGGCGACGCGTCTTGGCAATAGAACCAAGTTTGGTTCCAATCTTTGGGATGGCTTGGTAAGACTACTAAAGGAAAGACAACACCATGTCGGCGCTGAATTGAGATACCGCCAAGTTCCAAGCTAGGGCCGTTGGTGCATTCATTCTAGCGGTTCAAATAAAAGTACTCTCTGAAGAGCTCCACAGTCGGTTCTTCTTGGAGATATACCCACAGAGAACTTGAAAATTGCAGATATTGGATATGGAGTTGGGTTCAAGATCTTGTGGATGAAGCTTGAAAAAATGCAGAACGTCTTGGAAGAACTTTGAGCCGGGTGGTCAAAACCCCCAATTCATGTGGTCAGTAAAAACGATAACTTCACCGTCTTTGGGCTAAGGCCATTCTTCGGCCGGGTCAGGAGCATGATAGGACATAATAGTCTTCGCCGGCAAATATCCGATCATGACAAAATATTTCAAGGTGTCCTCAGTGACTATGGAAGGAACCCAGTTGCAGACCGTTTGCGCTTTTGAAGGCATGATGAAAAAAGGACAAATTGAAAAGAAAGTAATGTGCCGGTTCAGATTATTGGTGGAATTACAGGTTAAATGATGATAGTACACATGAGTAATGGCGGCTTAAGTGAGGGCTAATGACATATAAAGGAAAAGTGAGCCGGCGTGATAAGCCGCCATGACTAAAGACATTCAAAAGATACCTGAGTCAGAATTGGCTAAGTACTAAGATAAACAAGTTTCACAAGTTGTGGCTATTATTTTGGATCAAGACGGTTCGAAAAAAGGAAAATGAATCTACACCTAAAAACCAGTACAGAGGAGTTCGTCAGTTCTAAAGAGGCATTTGTACAAAAGAAAGGGATCTGCTAGCATCTAAAATAGATGTAAAACAACTACCGCATAGGTTCTACACTTCTTTTAGATCAAAAGAGGGTGCGGTGGAGAAGTTGCAAGGAATCTACGACGAACAGCGAAGAACACAAGAAAGAAAACTATCAAACCCTAATGCAGATCTAAGGGGTAAAAAAGCAAGAGCTTACGGATGCAGAGCTACTGCGGAGGATCGCCGCCGTTTTTCTGGACGAGCTCAGGGTGATGCTGCGGCCAACGTTGTGGACGACGGTGAGCGTGGCGGCAGCGGAGCTCAAAAGGCAGAGAGGTGGCGAGAGAAAGAAGAAGGACCGACCATGCCTATTTATAAGGAGATAGGTGAACGGGCAGGTGCGAAAATCGAGGAAGACCAAAGTAATGATTATCTAGCTAAATGGACGCCTCGATTCTCAGAAAACATTTAAAGATAAGGATCCGTTAAAGATGACGTCAAGGCAGATTTCCAAATTTTCTAAAGATGATGTCATGACGGGTTACAGAGCTTTTACAAACAACGGAATATGGATTTCGTCTAAGTGTTAGAGATTGACAAGAACAAATTTCAAATCAACCTGGGGCCTAATGTTGGGGATATAACTACCAGGTATGACCCGCCCAGGAAGGGCCGGGTCAATCTTAATGGCGAGTTACTAAAAGAAGCCCGACGAGTATACAAGGCGACGGTTCATTATAAAACTTGTAGCAGGCCCAAGCCTAGAGGCGGCTTTAGGCCCATAATTGTAAACCGCCATGTATGAGTAAGACTTGTAAAGGAAGGCATGTAAAAGAAGTCACCGAGCCGGACACGTTGTATGAGTCGGCCGGGACTCTGTAGGCGGCCAGGCGTCAACCCGTGTATATAAGGGGACGACCCGGCGGTGGCTTAGGGCAAGAAACAATAGGTCAAGAGCCAAGCTAGCGTATTTTGTTCCTTGGTCATCGAAACCTAGCAATACCACAACAACTGGGCTAGGCTTTACCTTCACCGGAAGGGGCCGAACTAGTATAAACCTCTCGTGTCCTTTGTCTCGATTAACCCCTTTAAGCTTCCTAGTTGCGATGGCTCCACGATTAAGTCCTTTCACTAGGACATCTGTCGTGACAATTCCACGACAGGTGGAATAGATCTAAGTTTCGAAGAATCAACATCAAGAGAAATATATCCACGTTCCTAGCCAAATCATCAATCTTAAACAATTTTTCCTCAATCAAAGCATTGAAATTATTTTGCGGACTCATAAATTCTTTAACACTATTCTCAAAATCAATGGGCATCTTATTATAATTTCCATAAGAGTTGTTGTAGGAATTACCATAATTATTAGAGGAATTACTAGGGAACGGCCTAGGATTAAAATTGCCTCTATACGCATTATTACCAAAGTTGTTCCTACCAACAAAATTCACATCCATAGATTCATTATTATTCTCAATAAAGTAGGCAAAGGCATATTATTAGGATCAATAGGAGCACTCTTTCTAGCAAACAATTTCATAAGCTCATCCATCTTTCCACTCAAAACATTAATCTCTTCAATAGCGTGCACTTTTTTACTAGAGGAAGATCTTTTGGTATGCCATTGAGAATAATTAATCATAATATTATCTAGGAGTTTAGTAGCTTATCCTAAAGTAATTTCCATAAAAGTACCTCCCGCGGCCGAATCTAAAAGATTTCTAGAAGGAAAATTCAATTCGGCATAAAAAATTGTATAATCATCCACAAATTCAAACCATGAGTAGGGCAATTCCGTATCACTGGTGCGTGTCGGCCCTAAACAAATGGTTTTTAAACCCTTTCGGTGACGGCATTTGGAATCATCGCCAAGTGAGTTTGTGCGATAGGGTGTCCTTCCCACACGACCCAGAAACCGTCAGGGTTATGGAGTAGTGATCCAGAGGCCTTCCAAAATGTAATCGTGTGCGATACAACACACACTAAATTCTTTCGCACGTGTGGTATCGGTGATTAAGCATTTCTAATGACACAATGAAACCATACGGTCTATCATAACGAACCGTTTGGGAAACAATATGTAAGGCACACGGGCCAACATATGAACTGTGTGCGATTTGTGCCCCATCGCACATGAGTTTTTTGTGTAAACCGTCTGCCATGCTAGACTCCATCGCACATGTTTTCCAACAATTACCGTCTGCGATAATGTTCTATAAAAAATGGTTCAGGAGCCCCTTCGCACACATTCAAGTGCTGCAGACCGTTTGTGATTTGTTAGGTATCACCGACGGTTGCCGCAAGAGTGACGTGTGCTTTTTGTTTGGGATCCCACACGTTTCCTAAAAAAATTACGACTGGGATTGTATTTTTCATTGGGCACGGTTTACTCCTAGTTCTCGTGTGCGATAACGCGGTATCACAAACGGTTCCGGAGAACCTACACACACGTAGTAGCGCTGCAAATCATTTGTGATCTGATGTGTATCACCGACGGTTTCGCTACGATTGACGTATGATTTCCGATGTGGATCGCACACACTCATTTAGTTGAACCGTGTGCGGAGCAATTGCCAGGTTAAAACAAAAATATTCCATTTTGAATCGGCACGCAAAAAGCAAATTCACCACAATACTCAATTGAACAAATAAACAAAAACATCCCATTTTGAATCGGCATGCAAAAAGCAAATTCGCCACAATATTCAATTGAACAAATAGCGTCCACAGGAAGAACATTCATCAGATTTCACAACAATTGCAATTGAACATATGGTAGCTAAATTCCAATGATTTGTCCACACATATATGCATTACATAATTAATCATAGTGTACGAAATATGAAGACCTCATCAGATGGAAAACAATGGATCCATTCGTTATATGTTTAGCGGCTAACTCTTACTTAATGTTTCAGGAGAACGCATGCTGAAATCTTCATTATCACCAGTGAGATTGATGTAGTGATCCAGGAAGAAGTCGCTGATAAATCTCTGAACCATCAGCAATTCACCAGCCGGGAGCAGTTCAGGGGTCCTCGGTTTTAAGATGAGCTGCAGTATTTTTAAGATCAGAATGTGCCATATGAGTAGAGTAGAAGATATTAATTAAGATAGACTTACTGGTACTAATTTGCGAGTATCGTCACAACTATCAGCATATTTGCAGATGGAGATCATGTGTCTACAAACATAGTATCCACAAAGGTTGGTCCCTGCTTCTTGCTGAGGACATTGAAATTTTTATACAAAATTAGTCATGTACTTGTCCTATTAGGAACAACCTAACCTGTGTTAGATGTATTATTTTTTCTTTGGAAAAATAGAAAGAGGTTTATTTAGAAGCTTGAACATTTGACTAGCATAAGGAAAGGTATTTGCAGACTGTCGAATAAATTTTCCGAAAATAACGGATTTCGGTGTGTTACCGGAGAAACGATCTCGTGCTGCACGGGTTGTTCCGTCTTGAACAGGTTCCCTGTTTTAGTTTTCCACAATGCGAGCACACTGCAAATGATGATGAATTTTGGCAACATCAATTTTTGAACCAGATATGAATGCAAATTAATTTCAACATCATAGAATTCAATACCTATCCAAGAATTGTTGAACATGTGTCAGATCCTGAGCATTTGTTGACTCTCTGAGAGAATCGATGTAGTAAACTGTGTTCTTGTTTGGAACAATGAATACCAATATCCAGTGATTGCTACATATTAAGAAAGCCATGAACTTACGAATGATGTCGAAATCTGAAAGACAATCAGTGTATGTGTGGGTTTTTACTTGACTTACCGTTCATGATATGGCCAAAGAAATGATTCTGCATGGGACGTGTTTTCGAAGATACGGAGGACCGTGTTAACGGACCAGTCCCGTCGGTCCTTACCATCTAATGATGTGCCATTTGTTAATGCAGGATTTATGAAATACGCACTCTCCCTTTTTCTTCTCCGCGCGTTCAATCCCCTGAGAGGAATAAAATGCAGTTAGATGTTTATCATTTACAACTTTGTATGGAGAAGTTGATCAGAGTTTGTTAAGTACTTACAAAATCAGGCATCTAACAAGAGTGGCATCGAGCACGTTGAAGTTGCAGAAGAGATGTAAGTCCTCGAAAATCACATTTATGGAACCAGCATCGTGTCGGAAATGATCTCTATTGTACTGGACTAGCAAAGCATGATGACATGCTGACATTTGATCCATGCAATATTCATGTAACTCGCGGCAACTGGAGCTGCACTCATCAAAGTATTCGCCAGCAAGAAATGGCTGGCCATGGACGTAATTGCATGCTTCAAGTACTTCTTCTTTACTTTTAGCAAGCAAAAATTCTACTTCTTCATCATCCATGGCGTCAGAAATAGTATTACTCCCCGATTCGAACAAGCTGTTGTTAATTTGGTTCTGGGCGATGAGTGCTTTAAGTAAGAGGCAATAGTTCTCTTTCCTCTTCACTCTCCCGCTGCCCTTCCTCGTGGTCGTGGTTGTATCCTTTTTGGCCACTTCCTTCTTGGTACTTGAAGCATTTCTGGCAGAACGTCTGGTTGCCAGCAAGGTAGACTGCCGAGCAGATGGTGAAGCTTGGACGGACTTCTTAGCAGACGATATATCTATGCCAGACCACTGATCTAGAGGTGCTGCTATGATGGATTGCTGGGCTATAGGAGTAGATGCATCGGACTACTGACAATGCGTTGAAGCTATGTCGGGTTTCCACGCAGGTGGTGCCAACTTGTCGGTGTGCTGAGGAGGCCGTGGCAATGCGTTGGTTTGCTGAGCAGGAAGTGCTGACGCATTGGTATGTTGATCACGCGCCTGCGGACTGATGAGAAGTCAGTTCTGGACCTACAGACTGCTTAGCACGTGGTTCCGAAGCATCAGACTGCTCAGCAGTCTGTTCCACCAGGTTGGTCTGCTGAGCATGTGCTGCAGCTCGGTCTCCCCCCACTGCTTCAGCGGCCGGCATTTGAACCGGTGGTGCGTCATCAGCAGTTGTAGGCCTTGCCACTTGCTGCTTTGGAGCGGAGGATGACATGGCATGTACACCACAAATTCGGGCCGGCTGATCATAGGTTGATGCATCAGCCTGCGAGAGCTGCTGTGGCAAGGAGAGCGTCACCGGTTGAGGGGCGATAGTGGTTGCTCTTGGCGGGGCTTCAGGAATCTCATCGATGAACTCTATTTCTTTTCATGGCCACTGGATGTGATGTAACAGTGTTTCTCCCAAGGTCATTTGCTCATTGAAGTCTCCCAGGACATTCTTCAGGGCAAACTCATTGAATCCAGGCTTTACTTCAGTCATGTAGCACTTCACATAGCCCAGCTTCAATGGCACATTGTCCAAGAAGAGGCCATCTTCCAAGAAGGGTGGGCAAACCTAGGTTGTTGCACATTTTAATGTACCTTCATAATGTGTAAGCACGCCCTTCAGTCTGTCTTTTATTCCAGATAGATCAGATATAGCATCATCATGAGCAGCGGTAGTCTTAGTGTCGCTGGGGTCAGCTGATGCACAGCTACTCTTGTGCAGTGTTGTCGCGCAATAAGCAGCATCATCCATGCCCGCCTCCCCTCCAATCTGCTGGCTATCTGTCAGTGTTAGAGTCTTCTGCATCATCATTGACTCCTCAACATCCTTTCGAACAGCCGGATAAATCTCCTTCTTCAACTTTTGAAACAATGCATTTTGGTTCATTTCACTCCTTGCTTTTTTTCAAGTTGAGCCTCTCTTCTTTGCTGAGTGTGAAAGCCCTCTTGTGCGGGACATTAACACCTAGACCCCTTGCACGGCCAGGGGGCTCTTTTGTGTCGAGAGCAATGGACAGAATGTCACATGGCCCTGAGTTCCTGTAGAACCTTCCAAGGATCTTGGAAGCCTCTACCATCACTTCATATAGTTTGGCGTCAAGTGCGTTTTCAAAGTAATAAGTTCCGTCATCACGCCTCTTTGCACGTGACCGCAAGTAGTCTCTGGCGCGTTCGCCCCTGGTTTCACTAACGGCCGGATTCCCACCCGCTGCTACTACTTCTTTGTCCTCCTGTTCAAATATCAGTTTCATGCCGTGGTATCCTGCCACACCCATACGATGGGGGTGTATGTTCTTCTTCTAAAGTTCCGATTGCTTGAAACTCTTCTCAGCAAACTATGGAGTTGCCCTTTCCCTTTTGAACTCTGCCCAGTCTGCCTTTGTAATTTGGGGGTATGCGGGGATTGGGTCCTTGCCTTCACTCAAGTACTTCTTGTATAGCACGTGCTTCCAATTTATCCAAGCATCCCTAGCCTTCTTCAGTGCAGCGTGTTCCACCTGCATTCTCAACTGCTATGGAACGTTGAAGTGATCCATGATCTCCCAGACTATCCTTCGTCGTGTTTCTGTGTCAGCCTTCCGAGGCAGATTACTGTTGAGCCTTGCCCTGCCAACAAATCCACACACACTCCTGAACCTCATGTGTGCTTTATCTGGTATAGTTGGATCCCAAGACTTTAAATCAATCTCGGTAACTTCATATACACCTTTAGGCTGGTGTGTGGGCTTCCTTGGAGCGTTCCTCCGTGTCCTGACCGGAAGGGTAATTGCGGTAGCTCTATCCCATTCAAGACTACTTGATCCCTCACAATCTGCTGAAGACCTAGGGTTATCCGAATCAGATGAAGATACATGGCCTGAATGAGAGTTGTCACTGCTACTCGGCATCTACAAAGAACACATGCAAAACACAGGAAAGGAGGACAAGCATAAAACAAACAACTTGGTATCAAGCTTTCTAAACATGCCATGCAATAATTTAGAAAATGTACGGCTAATTTGTTAAGTTTGTGTGACTCGGGTGCCCATGATCTGTAAATAGGCAGTAACTTATTGGAACAAATACAGCTTATATGTAGTAAGGAAGGTAGATAATGAACATATATATGCTCTCGATTATTTTATAGCCAATTTGGGAACATACAGAACAAAATTGGAAGAGGGATTGCGAGGAAATATGCCTCACCGCGATGGAGAGCAGTAACTAACAGGCTTCTTAATGCAAACCTGGCCGGACGACAGGAGAGGCGAGGGTTACTGCATTGATATGCTCGAGGGTGGCTGGCGAACAAACAAAGACGGCGAGGAGCGGGCCGCCGCGTGTTGGGGACGGCAGTGGAGGTAGGCTTGACGTGGAAGAGCAGGCACACGGCCGGGGTGAGCACGCCGGCATCAGAGACGGTTCTATTAGGGATCTGGTGGGAGGGGGAGCTGGCAAAGGAGATTGGGTGGACTAGTTGAGTGAAACGCGGGCGGACGGTGGGGGTGTTGGGCACTCTGGGTGTTGGCGGCCTAGGTGAAAAGGGTGAAAAATATCCCCGGTCGCCGCACACACGGAAAGGCCTATGCAAACGGTTGCCTCTAAGCGCTCGTGTGCACAAACAGAATAATTTCGTTTGAAATGAAGACGTGAGTTCATCGTTTCGACTCTAAATTTTTCACACGTAAACCAATCACAATTTTACCACGGGTTTGATTTGCTGCCGCATTTCAGGTCTCGTGTGCTATATGTAAGACATTTTTTGGCATTTCCCGTGCATGTCGGCATATAAATCAATTCCTAGCTGGACTGCATTTCATGTTGAAAGGGGTGAGGATTGTCGTTCGGTCTGGGAGCATCCAACGGTGCAGATGTACGATCCGGGGGGTTTGGGTTCTGGCCAATCAGAACGCACGACTCAGATCGTGCGCGCAGCGAGGGGGGCATCGGCCACGGTTTGGTAGGCACACGGCTTTCGTGTGTGAACCGTGTGCTATTTGAAAACATTTTTTGGGGGAGGGGCTTTTTGAAAACATGTACATGTGTTGTCTAAAGGGATGAGGATCGCCGTTCGATCAAGGAGAATCCAATGGTGCAGATGTACGATCCGTGGGGTTTGGGTTCTGGCCAATCAGAAAGCACGACTCAGATCGCACGCGTGGCAGAGGTGTGGGGGTGCATCGGCCATGGTTTAGTGGACACACGGCTTTGGTGAGTGAACCTTGTGCTCTTTGAAAACATTTACATTACCTAACATCATATTTTTGTTCGAATGAAAACATGAGTTCATCGTTTCGCCTCCAATATTTTTCCACGGTAAGAAATCACGAGTATGGTGGAGAGTGTCATATACTAGCTCCCTTTATAAACTAATATATAGTATCATAGAGTACGTATGTACCTTCATAGTGCATATATAGTATCATAGAGTAGTACTAGCTCCCTCTGTAAACTAATATATATAAGAGCATTTAGATTACTAAAATAGTGACCTAAACGCTCTTATATTAGTTTACGGAGGAGGTATATATCATAGATGACCATATTTATGGCCATGAATGACACAAAGTAGTGTAGCATTTATTATATATATATATATATATGTTACGATATCTACATATGTTACTGCTTCTTTGCCACATCATCATGTTTTATATTCCCGAGTGCATGATATACCGGCTATGATACCCCCACTATGGCCACCCTAATAAGGCTAGTCATAATATGGGAGTATCAAGCGATACGATGCATGCCAACTAGACTTTTTGGATGATGTGGCACACAGTTAAGCCGAAAAGGAGGGAGTATGAGACTAGCCACAATGGAGAGTACAGTAGTAACATACACATATCCCTAGACTATATATGTTACTACCTTCATAGTGGGTAGTAACATGAGTGTAGTATCATGCAAAGGTTCATTTATTAGGTTATAGACTCATATTGCGTTGGGACATGTGATGTTACAGTAACTAGCTAAGTTATTGAAACTATCTCTCTCCTCATTAACTTATTGCCACATAAGCAAGTTTGCTGAGTTAGAGTTGATGTTACTGCTGAAGTTACTCCCATTGTGGCTAGTGATCTGATACTAGCTAGTCGTCTATGATATGCCATCTACCTCACTAAGAGCATGGTTAATAATACAGCCAAGGATCGGCTATAAGAAGTTGCCATGTCATATATAGCCAACCTCTTAGAGGGCATGTACAATAATAAGTTTTATATACGTACTAGTTTATCAATAGTTGGTCCACCTTACATCCTCACAAAGTGTCTCGGGTCTCGTGTTGCAGCTGGCTCTACTAACCAAGAGCCCGCTTCTCTTCTCTTTCCTCCAACTAATAAGCACATATATATTATTCTATTCCTTATAGCCTGCTTAGACTACCCACAGTGGGAGTAACATAGGTAGTAACATCACACGTATCTAGATAAAATAGATGATGTGGCATGCAATAAATGAAGAAAGAGATGAAAGTGGTAACATAGCTAGTTACTACTAGTGTGAGTAACATCACACATATCTATACCTACTAATAAAGCAAGGTGCGTTTCGCCAATTTTTTCACCCGTTCACCACCGGAAAGAATTTTTTTCTACCCAAGGTGGTACTAAATTCTAATGCCCTTGTCCGCTAGAAAAAGAATTTTCGTACGTGGGTCGTGCGCTATGGCCCAGCGAAGCCAGCTCACCTAATTTTTAGCCCACGCAGCTAGGAAATTCTAGTTTCCACAAAGGGCGAGAAATAGTCGTAGTTTCGCATAGGACAACCAATAATGGGCTGGCCCATTTTTCAAGTTTTATGTGTTTTACTTCTATTTTTATTCTCCTTTACCTGTCCAAGTTTATTTTCCTTTTAGAATTTATTTCATAAAAAAATTCTCAAAAACCATTCAGAATTAATAAAACAAATTTTGGAAAATGTTCAGAATTCCAACTTTTTGTTGCTATTTTCAAAAATAGCGGAACATGCAAAAAAGTTGACCATTTTTTAATATTTTTATTGTTTTTCAGAATTATTAGGGATTTGTAAAAGGAAAATTGCATTTCAAAAAATGCTCTAGTTTTGAAAAATATTCATGTTTTAGTGAAATTTTCAAAATTAAAAATAATATTTGTGTATAAAAGATACAAATTTTCTAAAAATCTTATGAATTTTCAAAACATGTTCCCGTTTCAAAAAATGTTCACAAATTAAAATAATGTTCATCTTTTTATAAAAAATGTTGGTGTTTTCATAAAATGTTTGTGAATTTTAAAAGATGTTCCCTTTCATAATTTGTTTGCGATTTTTGAAAGTATACATAATTTTAAAAAATTGTTCGGGATTTAAAAAAAGTGCTCACGTTTCCTAGAATATTCAAAAACTTCATACCTTAAATCCCCTTGATTGAAAGGATTGAAAGGAAGAGTAAATTGAATAACTCATGGGCGTTTGTCTGGCATATGATGACGTAACAAAACTCTTAAATGCTCTCGATTAATGAATGTAAAAATAACGGATTGATTTCTTCACACGCGGCGAAACCGAGAAGATAAATGTTCTTTTTCATGTGCACACAGGGTTGCTCGCACATATAATTCTCACTGACTTTAAATGCATACTATTTTATCTCCTGTTGCAACGCACGGGCATATGTGCTAGTATACATCAAGGCAAGATGTGTCTATAGCTTAATAAATGAAGTGTTGCATGTTACCACACACATATGTTACTCCCCACTATAGACGTAGTAACATAGACTAGTAACATGGGCATGTTACTAGTCTATGTTACTACCCATTGTGGCTAGCCTTAGTAATAGTATGAGTAATATCACACATCTCAAGGCAAGATGAGTCTATAGCCTAATAAATGAAGTGTTGCATGTTAATACACATATGTTATTCCCCACTATAGAGGTAGTAACATAGACTAGTAAAATTCTATGTTACTACCCATTGTGGCTAGTCTTAATTATGTCACTCTATTGTGTACTTGCTCTAATGCATAGTATCATAGAGTAGCTACTATCATATGTAGTACTTTATTTATATTGTCATGCATGACACATAGTAGCATAGCATTTATTATGATACGGTTTCATAATATGATACTTAACCCTCTCTTTCTTCATTTAATTAATTCTATGACGGCACGTCAAAATTGCCTAGTTTGCATGCATGATACTAGCTATGATACCCCCATACTATCAGCCTAGCAAAGGTGTAGATCATTTGTGCGTCGCTTTGTGAGTTTTCATCCGGTTGTTTGAGAAGCGGGGAGAAGTTTCAAATATTTCGGCTGCGAGGTGCGGCCACTGGCGTAGGCCTAGTTGGTATTCTAATTACAGGAAATTCAGATGGAGTTCGGACATCATCAAAATCGATGTGTGCCTGTGGCGTGCTCTCACGACCCTGTGGAAATAAAATGGTAAAGTTTGGCACAAGTTTTGATGACCGCTCCTTCCAAACTGGAGCATATCACATGAAGGATCATGGTTTTCCAAAAGGAGACGTGTCAATTCAAACTCTTGTGGCCGGTGACTTCATCATTTGGCCTCATTAAAATTTCCCCATGGTACGCGATCACCAATATACCACGTGTTTCATTTTCTAGGGCATTTGAGGTATCGTTAGCTATATTTAAGACATTTTTTTGAGATTAACGTGCATTTTGTGCATAAAATTAAAATTAAAACCGGAACTGCATGTGTTGTCGAAAGGGATGAGGATTGCCGTTAAGAAAGCATGACTCAGATCGTGGGCGGGGTGGCGGGGTTTGGTCGGCACACAGCTTCCGTCAACGAACCATGTGCTATTCGCAAACCAGATTGCATATATTTGTTCACACATACTGTAGTGAGATCAATTGAGTGTGCTACCTCTATGATACAATAATAATAATACCAAAAACAGTTCATATTCATTGCCTGAGCTGACAGCATATTAGGTTCAACATATTAACGGTTCTTACATCAACAGAAAACCGGGCATAACTCACAAATTCAGTACACGCGACAGTTCTAAATTGAATGAATTAAGTTGCAGGGTAGGCATAAAGACTAGTCTTATAGCTTAATTCCCATGTACATGGGGGAACTGGGTTCATTAAGTTGACCCTGAATAAACTTGGGGTTTTTGATGATTTTACGCTGCTCTGTTACACGGGTGCGTGATCCCTTGGCTGGCAACTCATCAAATTCATCGTACTCGTCCTGATCGGCAACATCGTCGACACCCAGTACCCTTCTCTTCCCATGCATCACTAAATGGCCGTTCTTATGCAAGGGGTCTTCCACAAGGAATATCTGTGTAGCATCGCTGGCAAGAATGAATGGGTCCATGTGATATGCCATCGTTGTCCTGTTAACACAGGTCTTCCTATAATCATCAATCCTCACCTGACCAAGAGGGATCCATGTGCACCTGAATAATGCCACCTTAACTTTCATATAGTCAAGCTCCCAAATCTCTTTGATGGTTCCATAGTATACCCTTTTATCATATTCATTTACAGTCATGCATTCTGTTCAAACAGAAATGTTCTGATACGAGATCTTCTTATCACGTTCCTTAGTGTAGAACGTGTATCCCTTTATGTCATATGCTTGGTACGTCAGCACCGTAGGTGATGGCTTTTGTGCCAACCACGTAGCAATGTCATCGATGGATCCTTGTGCCAAACGATTCTTCAGCCATTCGGCGTAGTTCTTAGTGTGCTCCTTCATCTCCACATCTGATGAAGGCACCATTGGTAAGAACCTTTGGCATATCTCCTCCAAGTGTTCTTCGGCGTAAGCAATGAGAAGTGGGCTGTTAAGCAGTACCGTCAAATGGGCTTTCTCTGCCAATTCTCCGGGTGCAGCCATTTGCGTGCCACCAAGGACCGGCTTACCTTTCAGCCTTACCTCGTGGCAAGAGAGGGGCAAACCTATAGGTCTTTGTTTCATTTATTCAGTGCAAAACTCAACCACCTCCTCCATGGTATAACCTTGTAGGATGCTTGCCTCTGGATGGTTTCCGTTCTGACAAAAGCTCTTCAATATTCCCATGAACCGCTCGAAGGGATACATGTTGCGAAGAAACACAGGACCACAATACTTTATCTCGTCGACAAGGTGCACAGTGAGATGGACCATGATATCAAAGAATGACGGTGGGAAAAACATCTATAGGTTGGACAATATTCTTGCAATATCATCTTGCATATGATCCAACTCTTCAGGATCTACAACTTTCTGCCATAGTTGGTTGAAGAAATCACAGAGGTCAATGAGTGTGTTTCTTATATCTTTGTCCATCAGATTCCTGATGGGTGTAACACCCACAATGCGGCTATATCTCCCACGTGTCGGGCACGACTTAGAGGCATGGCCGCATGGTAGTTTTGTCGCAAGAGGGGTAATCTTCACACAATCCCATGTACTGAATAAGAAAGGGATAACGAGTTGGCTTAAAATCGCCACTTCACACAAATAACAAGTTAAACATACATCATACAGAGTACAATCAAGGTCCGACTATGGAACCAAAATAAAAGAAGACAACCCCAAATGCTAGATCCTCGATCGTCCCAACTGGGCACCACTACTGATCATCCGAAAAAGACACATAACAACGACCAAGGTCTTCATCGAGCTCCCACTTGAGCTCGGTTGTGTCACCTGCGCTGGTATCATCGGCACCTGCAACTGTTTGGAAGTATCTGTGAGTCACGAGGACTCAACAATCTCACACCCACGAGATCAAGACTATTTAAGTTTATGGGTAGGGTAAGGTAATGAGGTGGAGCTGCAGCAAGAACTAAGCATATATGGTGGCTAACATATGCAAATAAGAGCGAGAAGAGAAGCAACGCAACAGTCGTGAAGCTAGAAGTGATCAAGAAGTGATCCTGAAACTACTTACGCACAAGCATAACACAAGACCGTGTTCTCTTCCCGGACTCCACCGAAAAGAGACCATCACGGCTACACACGTGGTTGATGCATTTTAATTAAGTTAATTGTCAAGTTCTCTACAACCGGATATTAACAAATTCCCATTTGCCACATAACCACGGGCACGGCTCTCGAAAGTTTATACCCTGCAGGGGTGTCCGAACTTAGCCCATCACAAGCTCTCATGGTCAACGAAGGATATTCCTTCTCCCGAAAAGACCCAATCAGACTCGAAATCCTGGTTACAAAACATTTCGACAATGCTAAAACAAGACCAGCAAAGCCGCTCGATGTGCTGACAATCCTGATAGGAGCTGGACATATCTCGTTCTCAGGGCAACATCGGATGAGACATCCTACGAGTAAAATCAGGCCTCAAGTTTCCCCGAGGTGGCCCCGCGGTCTACTCAGTTTGGACCAACACTTAGAGAAGCACTGGCCCGTGGGGGTTAAAATAAAGATGACCCTCAGGAGCGCGACACCCAAGGGAAAAGCATAGTTGGTGGTGAGGCAAATGGTAAAACCAAGGTTGGGCCTTGCTGGAGGAGTTTTATTCAAAGCAAACTCTCATGGGGTTCCCATAACACCCAACTGCGTAAGGAACGTGAAATCAAGGAACATAACACCGGTATGACGGAAACTAGGGCGGCAAGAGTGGAACAAAACACCCAGCATAAGGCCGAGCCTTCCACCCTTTACCAAGTATATAGATGAATTAATTAAAAATAATAGATATTGTGATATCCCAACATATCCATGTTCCAAACATGGAACAAACTTCAACTTCACCTGCAACTAGCAACGCTATAAGAGGGGCTAAGCAAAAGTGGTAACATAGCCAAACAACGGTTTGCTAGGAAGGTGGGTTAGAGGCTTGACATGGCAATATGGGAGGCATGATATAACAATTGGTAGGTAGTGCGACATAGCGATAGAACGAACAACTAGCAAGCAAATATAGAAGTGATTTCGAGGGTATGGTCATCTTGCCTGCAATGTACTCAGAGTTGTCGAAAGCTTGATCCTCGAAAGCGTACTCAACAGGTTCCTCGGTCACGTACTCATCTCCCGGCTCTACCCAAAGCAAGAACACAAGCAATGGAACAACAATCAATCACGGTGCAATGCGCAAGCAACATGATGCAATACATGGCATGATATGCAAGATATGATATGCAATGCATATGCGTGCTCCGTAAGAACAAGAATGATCAAGGCATCAACTTTACAAACCAAGTATGCCGCTAGAAAGATGAGATGATTTCGGTCGAAATCAATATAAGGATCACCGAAAACGGATGCACGGTTTGCAAATGGCAAGCAAAACAAGAATAACGCAAATCTACAATTAACAGCACGAAGGCACTTAGGATGCAACAAGAAACTAAGCTACTGCACTCCAACATATCAACAAAGCATATGGGAGTGATTTGCAAAAGATTATTGACAAAACATGAACACTGAGCTACGTCTAAATCACTCAAGAACAGGTTCAAACAAGCATGGCAAAAGTGCAAAAGATATCAGCTTCACAGACTTAGTGAAAATACTAGCATGTCAAAAACAACATCAAGAAGCACTGTTTAGAGCAAGAAAACAACATGCTACAGGAACATATCATAGCAAACAAAGCATGGAATGATTCTAATAAAAGCATAGAACAAAAGTCTCTTATTGAACATGAGCCAAAAAGGCACAGAAAATATGATGGCACCCAAGTGAACATAGCAAGTTTTATTAACAGTTTCAGACTTAGAAGAAAAACAGGGCATGGCATAAACAGAATTATGATAGCAACTTTGCGAGCTTATGCCACTCACCACAAAGCATTAAATGACAACATAAGCATACCAATAGCAAGCTGACATGTTCATGAAGCTAACAATCGCAAGAGCAAGTTCCTAGGGTGCATGGATCACTAGCAACAACCATGACAATATTGATTAACATGTTAACAATCTTCCAGGAACAATGAAAATGGCATCAAAATGGACAGTAACATGCATGGAAATGCTGCTAACATGACGAGCTAAACGAGATGAACATTTTGACATATCATATGCATGATTTGGAGTCACGGTCACCGAGATACGACATGATGAAGGAGGCATAAAAATAACACAGAGAAAGGACTTAGAAGAATTTCAACCTCCAAAACGTCAACACAGTATGGAGAGATCCGGGGCGCGAGGAGGCCGTTTGGTTGAGATCCCGCTGGATCTCGTCCCGATCCACTGGATCCGGCCGGCGAACTCTGGCGAGGCGGCGTAAGCTCCGTCGACGCGAGGAAGGAGGCCGGTGAGGTGACGCAGGTCGAGGCGGGGCGCTGCTCCAGCGAGGGGAGGCGCAGGGCGGCGGCCATGGTGTCGCGGCGGCAAGGGACATCGCCGGCAAGATGCAGGGCGGCGCCGGCGAGGCGGCGGACGCTATCACGGCGGCAGCGGACGTCGCCGGCGAGACGCATGGTGGTGCCGGCGAGGCGGTGGATGCTGGCGCGGCGGAGCTGGGCGGTTGCAGGGCGGCGTCGGCGGGTGGAGGCGGCGGCTCGTGGGGTGGCGACGCGGAGGGATCGGTGGCAGTGGGGCGGTGGCGCGCGCCGGAGAGGCGACGGCCGGCGACGAAGGTGAGCTACGGGCGGGCGAGCTCGGGCGGTGCGCGGGCCTGGGCGGCGGCGGTGGATGGGCCCCGCAGGCCCAAGACGGGCTTGGTGGGCCGGCGCGATGGGAGGAGAGAGGAGGCGCGGTGGTGCTGACATGGCGCGACGGGGTTGGTCCGGGCCGGCGGCGCGGACATGTTCGGCGTGGGATGGACGTGTCCGGCGGCGCGTGGAGGGAGATGGCTAGGGTATCATCCGCAAATTTTTGGGGAGGGGCACATATTTATAGGTAGAAGGAGGTAGGAGTGTCCAAATGAGGTGCGGTTTTCGCCCACACGATTGTGATCCAATTTCGGAGAACATGGAGGTGGTTTAGATGGGTTATTGGGCTGTTTTGAAGGGGTGTTGGGCTGCAACCCAAAGAGGCTTTTGCGGTTACCCGGTTAACCGCCGGGGCATCAAAAGGCCTCCAAATGGAACGAAATTTGACAGGCGGTGTACTGGTGATGTACCAAGGCCACTTGACAAATATCGGTCCATTCCGAGAAAGTTTAACTCCCGTTCACGAAAAGAGACAAGAGAGGTGCGCCGGGTGCATGTGGGAGTGTCGGATTGTGAAACGGACAACAGGGAAAATGACCGGATGCATGAGACGAACACGAATGCAAATGTGATGCACATGATGACATGATATGAAATGCATGACATAAAGAAAACTAAAAAGAAAGACAAAACCCAACCACGAAGGGAAAAACATATCACCTAGCCGAAAATGGCAAGAGTCGGAGTTGAAAATATGGAAAGTTGCATCCGGGGTGTTACAATGGCCATCGGGAGGATTTGTGTCAACATTACGTGGCAATCATGTGACTTCATGTGTCCCAACTTCATTTTACCTGAGCCCACATCCACGAGACTTCTGATGTTTGCGCAGTAGGAAGAGGGTGTCTTAACTGATAACAAATAGGTGCAGAACTGTGTGATACGTCCATTTTGCATCATGCTTTTATATTGATATTAATTGCATTATGGGTTGTTATTACACATTATGTCACAATACTTATGCATATTCTCTCTTATTTTATAAGGTTTACATGAAGAGGGAGAATGTCGGCAGCTGGAATTCTGGGCTGGAAAAGGAGCAAATATTATAGACCTATTCTGTGCAACTCCAAAAGTATTGAAACTCCACGGGAATTAATTTCAGAATATATAAAAATAATGGGCAAAGAAAATACCAGAGGGGGGGCACCCACAGTCCATGAGGGTGGGGGCACGCCCTACCCCCCTGGGCGCGTCCCCTGCCTCGTGGACCCCCTGGCAGCCCTCTGATGCCCATGTTTGGCTATATGGAGTCTTTCGTCCTGGAAAAAATCAGAGGCAAGTTCACGGGACGAAACTCCGCCGCCACGAGGCAGAACCTTGGCGGAACCAATCTAGGGCTCCGACGGAGCTGTTCTATCGGGGAAACTTCCCTCCCGGAGGGGGAAATCATCACCATCGATTCTCTCATCAGGAGGGGGTCAATCTCCATCAACATCTTCACCAGCACCATCTCATCTCAAACCCTAGTTCATCTCTTGTATCCAATCTTTGTCCCAAAGCCTCAGATTGGTACCTGTGGGTTGCTAGTAGTGTTTACTACTCCTTGTAGTTGATGCTAGTTGGTTTATTCGGTGGAAGATCATATGTTCAGATCCTTTATGCATATTAATACACCTCTGATTATGAACATGAATATGATTTTTGAGTAGTTATATTTGTTCCTGAGGACATGGGAGAAGTCTTTCTATAAGTAGTCATGTGAATTTGGTATTCGTTCGATATTTTGATGAGATGTATGTTGTCTCTCTTCTAGTGGTGTCATGTGAACGTCGACTACATGAAACTTCACTATTGTTTGGGCCTAGGGGAAGGCATTGGGAAGTAATAAGTAGATGATGGGTTGCTAGAGTGACAGAAGCTTAAACCCTAGTTTATGAGTTGCTTCGTAAGGGGCTGATTTGGATCCATATGTTTCATGCTATGGTTAGGTTTAACTTAATACTTCTTTTGTACTTGTGGATGCTTGCAATAGGGGTTCATCATAAGTGGGATTCTTGTCCAAGGAAGGGCAGTACCCAAGCACCGGTCCACCCAGATATCAAATTATCAAAGTGCCGAACGCGAATCATATGAACGTGATGAAAATTAGCTTGACGATAATTCCCATGTGTCCTCAGGAGCGCTTTCCTTTATATAAGAGTTTGTCTAGGCTTGTCCTTTGCTACAAAAAGTATTGGGCCATCTTGCTGCACCTTATTAACTTTATTTACTTGTTACCGTTACAAATTACCTTATCACAAAACTATCTGTTACCGATAATTTCAGTGCTTGCAGAGAATACCTTACTGAAAACTGCTTATCATTTCTTTCTGCTCCTCATTGGGTTCGACACTCTTACTTATCGAAAGGACAATGATAGATCCCCTATACTTGTGGGTCATCAAGACTCTTTTCTGGCATGGTTGCTGGGGAGTGAAGCGCCTTTGGTAAGTGGAATTTGGTAAGGAAAATTTTATATAGTGTGCTGAAATTTACTATCACTTGTTACTATGGAACATAATCCTTTGAGGGGCTTGTTCGGGGTATCTTCACCCCGGCCAGTAGAGCAAAGAGTTTCTCCTCAACCTACTGAACCTACTGAAAATGTTTACATTGAAATTCCTTCGGGTGTGATAGAGAAACTGCTAGCTAATCCTTTTACAGGAGATGGAACATTGCATCCCAATTTGCGCCCTTTGTCCCTGTTCTTGCTTTTTCTTTTCAAACCTTGGTCTTGGCTTTGCCTCATTCCCCTCCTCAGTATCCAGACCCTTTCCCAGCGGACTGGGAGGACATCGACACCGTTATAAAGGAGGTCTCTAGGGACGCCGAGGCCGCCAACGGTGCTATTGAGGATGCCGCCAAGGGACCTGCCGGGGAGGCCGACAAGGGGCCTGCCGGGGAGGCCAGCAAGGACGCTGCCGAGGAGGGGGTGGTTAACGATCAACCTTCCTCCTCCGCTGCCTCTGGCTCAGGAAAGTACCTGAAGGTGAGCGACGACTTGTTCATCCACCTCTCAGGGGCGGCGCACACCAGGGCGCCCACCGAGGGGGAGCGGTTTGATGACAAGGTGCTCGCCGCCGCCAGGCTTGAGGTTGTCGACGAGCCGAGTGCCGGTGGTGGCGGCTCCCAGGAACAGCGGCTCCTTCAGGCCATGAGCGCTAACTTCCAGAAGCTCTGGGCGCTTCACCGCGCCCGCCTGGACAAGGCCAAGTCCAAGATGGCGGTGGTGGACAAGGAGGAGGCGGATCGTGAGGAGCGCGTCGCCGAGATGCAGGCCTGGTTCCGCCAGGCCTGCGAGGAACTGAAGTCCGCCCAATACCTGCTCGCCGAGTGCAAGCAGGAGCCCGTCCTGAAGCAGGCCGACGTCGAGAAGGCCCAGGAGACGGCGAAAGCATAGGCCGCCAAGGACGAGGCTGCTCGGCTCCAGCATCAGGCCATGCTGAACTCCTAGGAGGAGGACCTTGCCGCTCACGAGGATAAGCTCGCCGCGACACTCCGCGGCAAGGACGAGGAGGTCGAGAACCTTGTTGTGCAGCGGACCCGGGAGCTGGAGCAGAGGCACAAGGAGGCACTCAATGCTTAGGCCCAGGTCCAGGCCGGCAAGGTGAACGAGCTGGAGGTGGAGCGGGATGGGCTAAAGAAGCGGGTCCTGGAGCTGATGGAGGAGAGGGACACGGCCAAAGGTGCCTTGGCTGATGCACAGGCCACAGTCCTTAGTAAGGTCAAGCTACTCTCCGAGGCTAATGACTCCATCAGGGGTCTAAAGCTGAAGCTGGCAGGCCTCGAGGGGACGCTTTCGGAGGTCAGGGCCTGGGAGGAGACCCTGACCAAAAATCTAGAGGTCGAGAGGCAGCTGCGGAGGAATGACAGCGCAAACCACGCCGATTTTGTGAAGGGCGAAAACCTCTGGATCAGCCACCTCACCGACATCGCTGGTAGGATCACCACGCAGCTGGCTACCATGGGGATGCCAAACGTGAGGTACATCCCGGAGCCGAACGTGAGTCCCAACGGCAGACTGACCCTGTTCTTTGAGGGTGTTCTTGTGTCTCTCGAGCAGTTCCGCTCCAACAGAGCGACCACCATGGCTAATGAGGCTCGGAGGCTTTGCCGGGGTGTCCTGACCAAGGTCCTCACCAAGGTGGTGTACTGGAACCCCGACCTCGACTTCGATGCCACGCTGGAGAGCCTGCCAGAGGGTGTGGACCTCGCGGTGCTCGAAGAGCGTATCGAGCCCGTCATCATCCGCGTTGATGGAGTTCAGAGGATAGAGGGCAGGCGCCGGGACTAGGCACCCCGTTTCTCATCGCTGCTGCAGCTTCATGACCAAGGCAATTTTTATCTTTAGTTAGAACCACAGCAACAATTGATGTAATATAACTCTGCAGTACCCTGAAACGATGCACGTTATTTCCCCGTTCGATTGTTCTTTGTATCTACACCCCATGCTTAACTGGATAGGCTTGCCGGCACGCGAACCCAGGCTACAGCGTTTCAAGGACGGATCCTCGCAACCGGCCGGGTGTGCCTGCGGCCAGGTAATCCACCTTGCCGTTCTCAGCACGGCCGCTTGAACTATTGAGCGGACTTGAAACAGAACAAGGCGCTGCCAATAGTGGGAAGGCCACCTTGCCGTTTTCGACGCGGCCGCATGAACTATTGAGCAGACTCGAAACAGAACAAGGGCGTTGCCAATTGCGGGAGGCCCCCATCGCGTGCAGGTTTTTCATACCAAGAGCAAGTCTCCGAGGAAAACAACCTTATACAAAAAAGAATTACTCAAAGTTTCAAATGACTTAGCTTTTCTGTCGCTGTGCGAGCGTTTACTGCATCTGCAAATGATGCTGCTTGTTCGGTCGTCTTCTTCCTAGGGGCGATGACCACGATGAAACTATTGCGCCAACTAGACCAGATTTCCACAATTGAGCCCCCTACTTGGCACGCCAGAGATGTCAGTGGGAACGACACCTATGGGATCACTGGGACCCCTTCTACGGTTGGCGGGCGCGGAGTTGTGCAAAGAGCAGGTCTAGTAGCCAACACAAAGATCGTTTACCCAGGTTCGGGCCGCAAGGATGCGTAATGCCCTAGTCCTGCTTTGGTGTACATTTGAGTGTTCTTGAGCTTTCGAACTAGCTGCGGTGCGTGCGTAGTCCAAAAGATCTGAATCCTTCTCCAGTACGCCTCGGGCCTCCTTTTATAGTCAAAAAGGGGTCGCCACAGTGGCACACAGGAGGTGGAAAGGTAAACAGTGTACAAGCTTATCGCCTATCATTACGGGACAAGGCACATTAAATGCGCTCCTTAGGTGTCCTGTTGCTTTATTGGGGACGGTAACGAGGCCTGTCCCATCCGTCGCCGTTCCGTCTCGCTTCGACGTGCGTCCGAGCCAACGAGGCATGCAGCTCCACGTAAGCTGGCAGGCTGCTGAGATGGCGTGCTGGTGGGGTCTTCACGAAGATCTGCATGCCACCACGTAGGTGCTTAATGAGTTGGCCTGGAGGCCGCGCGTCCCCACGCAGGTGCCTGCCCAGGTGGTTGGGTTGGCAGCTGCATGGGAACGGCGGTGGGGCCTTGGAAGACGTGGCCTGGTTGTGGCCCCGTAGGTGTCCTCAGCAAGGGCCTTGCCGGGACCCCGGCAAGGGTCCTGCCGTGGCATCGCGGTTGTCCCTAGCAAGGATCTTGTCGGGGATCTCGTGCGTTTCCTCGGCAAGGACCTTGCCGAGGATCGACGTCTTCTGGTCCTCATCTGATCTTGTGTGCCTATAATCTTCTCGAAGGTTTGCATGCCACCATGGAGGTGCCTCCCGAGCCTTGGTTCCAATGTGGTTGGTGGTGTTGGAACCCTTGGGCTCAAGGGTGGCGCACTCGGTTGGCATTGGGCAAGTTGCTCCGGCAAGGCTCTTGCCGGGGCTGCGGAGGCCGCCCCTGCAAGGGCCTTGCCGGGGGAGTCCACCTCGCCCTCTTCTCTTTGCGTCTCTGGTCATGGCGTTGTTTTGGTTGTCTCGTGCTCCTGGCTACAGTGCTGCTCTGGTATTCTTGTGCTTCTGCTTCCTCTGCCCCGCTGGGTATGGCCGTAGGCACGGCTCTTACTGTCTGCGCACAAGTAAAGGGGTACAAAAGAGAGCCCCTACTTTTGTGCACCGACAGGAGCCCCCGGGCCTGGGCCATACATAAGCGCGACGTGTTGTTGGGCTAGGCCCAAAACGGTGCACGGTCATGCGGGGTCGACTTTTACTGGTGTAACTTCCTCGCCCGTCGCACTTCCCCATGACCCGTGTTGAACGCGCGGCTTGGGGGTCGTGCGTGACGTGGGGGATATGCGTGGGGGCAGTTGCTTCCCTCATGTGTCACATCGTAGTGAATGCTAAAGAGGCGGCCCGCGCCTTCCCCATAAAAAAAGGGGAAACTGCGGGCGCGCTGCTCATTTACCCTCCGCATCACTCCAGTTTCAGAACCGTCGTCCCCCCTTCTTCTTCCTCAAGCGAAAAAAGCCGAAACACTCGGCTCCATTCACCGCCGCCGTGCCCCCATTGCCCCCAATCTCCCACTTCTCCAGATCCTTCACCTCTTTCCTGGCCGCCATGGCACCCAAAACCAGCAAGGGCAAAGGAGTGGCCAAGGTCGCCGAGGAGAAGGAGATGCCGGAGAGCGAGTCAGCGGCACTTCGGACGCAGCTTGCTGTCCTCCCCTCGACGGTTGATGCAATCCACCTCAGGGATATCTTCAGGCCTCTGTGGGGGTGAAGACGAGGGGGCATGAGACTACGCGCATCATTCCCACCAATTTTTCCAAGGCCGGCCCAAATCAGTATCCTTTCTTCGTTGACTACTTCTCCTACGGACTTTGCCCCCCTTTCTCTGACTTTTTCAATGATATCATGCACACCTTCGGCTTCCATCTTCTTGATTTCACGACGAATGCCGTGGAGTGTATGGCCCTCTTCGCCCACCTCTGTGAGGGCTTTGCCGGAATGCTTCCCAGCACGGCCCTTTTTGCCACTATTTCTTTCCCCGTATACAAGCAGGGGGTGCCATCTCCGGGTGCGTCACCTGGATCCCACGGACCCAGTAGAAGGGCACGTATCCAGAGGGTGCCCATAAGGAGAGGTGGGAGGAGTGGCGGAGCCGGTGGCTACGCATCGAGGAGGAGGAATCGCAAGGGTTCTGACAAGTTCGTCAGAGCCCACCAGTCCACCGCAAGGACTGGAGCTACGCCGACGCCAATGACAAGAAGCTCGGGATTGCTACTACTAGGATCCACCGCCTCACCATGGCCGGTCTCACCCTTGAGGTGATTGGGGCCGACTTCATCCGCCGCCGCATCGCTCCACTACATAACAAGGGGAGGCCGGCCTGGCTCTTCAGGAATGCGGCTGATGTCATGAGGCTTCACCCCGACTTGTAGCACAACTTCACGGTGATGGGGCACGCTCATCTTTGCCAACGGTTTTTCCAGCTCGATATGGGTGGCGACAGCAGGGCTAAGAGAGTCGGCAAGGCTGCGAAGGCCGGCAAGGTCGTCAAGGGGCCCCTGTTCGGGTTGCCGGCGGGATTGGTCCCACTGAGCACCAATTCTCGCCAAGCCGACATCATCGCCATGATGCAGGACTTCAACGCGCACGGCCTTGACCCAAGGTGGGCCGAGCCGGAGGAGGAGCGGGTGCAGGAGTTCTTCGAAAACCTGTCGGAGAGGTACGTCCGCGATGAGCCGCTGCTTAACAAGTACACCACCAAGGAGGAGCTATACTACATCGCCACCAGGGCGGTGGAGGTGGCGCTTGCCAGGGAGTTCGGCAGCGTCGGCCACATGGAGAACGAGGCCGAGGTGTCCGCGGAGGAGGAGGAGCTTGCCGGATGGGCAAAGCCTGCCGGGGAGGCTAGCAGCGCCGGCATCAAGGCCCTCTCATGGAAAACGTGGTCAAGGAGTCGACCGAGGGAGAGGCCGGGGCTGGCGACCCTCCAGCAACAGGGAGAAATCGTGTCCTGCGGCGGGCTAGCTCTGGTGAGCCGGTCCTGTCCGGCAGGACCGGACAGCGGCAAGAGGCCCAGGGGAGCCCATGCGTGTGATGAGGGCCGCGGCAGCGAGGAAGGCGGTGAAGGCCGTGGTGGCGAAGAAGAAAGAGACTGCCACTTCTTTGTCCAAGCGTCGCCAGACTCCATCCCCTCCCCCCCCCCTCCTTCAGACGTTGACACGGAGGTCTTCTTCGATCTTGGCTCTCTCAGCCCAAGGAGGAAGAGGAAGGCATCGGAAGAGGAGGTGGAGGATGAGTAAGCATCTTGCCTTTCATCATCTCCGTTCCTTCAGAACGCGCCGGTTTCCTTGAGTTGTTTTTACTCTTGCAGGGACATGGAGACGCAGGCCTAGAGGGTGGCAAAGAGGGCCAGGGCCTCAACGGGAGACCAGCCCCCGGCGGGCACCTCGAGTACGCCACTGGTGGTGGAGAGCAGCCTGAATAGCAGCCCCCGGCGTGAGCTCACCACTCGCTTCCTATCAACATGTGTTGGGGTACGATTCCTTGGCGTTGACCTTGCCCTGGTTGCAGGAGGAGGACGACAGGAGGAGGAGCCACTGAGGGCCACCCCCAACACGCCGTCCCCATCGACGATGCTGCCCCGAGGGCGTCCCCGGCAAGGGTGCCAAGAACCGATCCCATGCGCACGGAGGAGGAGGAGGAGGCAAACCAGGGCGCCGGTGGCTCCGTCCCGGAACCAAATATCGGCGAGGAGGGGGGCCATTTCTTCCCAGCCCGGCGCGGGTAAGTTAATTGCCCTCTGTCCCTGTTCTTGCTTCTTCTTTTCAAATCTTGGTCTTGGCTTTTCCTCATTCCCCTCCTCGGTATCCAGACCCTTCCCCGGCGGACTGGGAGGACATCGACACCATTATTGAGGAGGTCGCCAGGGACGCCGAGGCCGAGGCTGCCAAGATCGCCGCCGAGGAGGCCGCCAAGGGTGCTGCCGAGGATGCCACCAAGGGACCTGTCGGGGAGGCCAGCAAGGGGCCAGCCGGGGAGGCCGGCAAGGCCCCTGCCGAGGAGGGGGTGGTTGACGATCAACCTTCCTCCTCCGCTGCCTCTGGCTCGGGCAAGTACTTGAAGGTGAGCAATGACCTGTTCGTCCACCTCCCGGGGGCGGCGAGCACCAGGGCGCCCACCGAGGGGGGGTTTGATGACGAGGTGCTCGCCGCCGCCGGTCTTGAGGTTGTCAACGAGCCGAGTGCCAGTGGTGGCGGCTCCCAGGAAGAGCGGCTCCTTCAGGCCATGAGAGCCAATTTCCAGAAGCTCCAGGCGCTTCACCACGCCCTCCTGGACAAGGCCAAGTCCAGGATGGCGGTGGTGGACAAGGCGGAGGCGGATCTCGAGGAGCGCGTCGCCCAGACGCAAGCCTGGTTCCGCCAGGCCTGTGAGGAACTGAAGTCCACCCAAGACCTGCTGGTCGAGCGCAAGCCGGAGCTTGTCCTGAAGCAGGCCGACATCGAGAAGGCCCAGGAGACGGTGAAAGCACAGGCCGCCAAGGACGAGGCCGCTCGGCTCCAGCATCAGGCCGTGCTGAACTCCTAGCAGGAGGACCTTGCCGCTCGCGAGGAGAAGCTCACCGCCACAATCTGCGGCAAAGACGAGGAGGTCGATAACCTTGTCGTGCTGCGGACCCGAGAGCTGAAGAAGAGGCACAAGGAGGCACTCAATGCCCAGGCCTAGGTCCAGGCCGGCAAGGTGAACGAGCTGGAGGTGGAGCGGGACGGGCTGAAGAAGCGGGTCTTGGAGCTGATGGAGGAGAGGGACACGGCCAAAGGTGCCTTGGCTGACGCGCAGGCCATAGTCCTCAGCAAGGTCGAGCTGCTCTCCGAGGCCAATGACTCCATCAGGGATCTAAAACTGAAGCTGGAGGGCCTTGAGGGGACGCTTTCGGATGTCAGGGACCGGGAGGAGACCTTGACCAAAACTTTGGAGGCCGAGAGGCAGCTGCGGAGGAATGATGCCGCCAACCACACGGATTTTGTGAAGGGTGAGAACCTCTTGATCAGCCACTTCGCTGACATCGCTGGCAGGATCACCACGCAGCTGGCTACCATGGGGATGCCAAACGTGAGGTACGTCCCGGAGCCGAACGTGAGTCCCAATGCCAGACTGACCCTGTTCTTTGAGGGTGTTCTTGTGCCTCTCGAGTAGTTCCGCTCCAACAGAGCGACCACCCTAGCCAATGAGGCCTGGAGGCTTCGCCGGGGTGTCCTGACCAAGGTCCTCACCAATGTGGCATACTGGGACCCCGACCTCGACTTCGACGCCGCACTGGAGAGCTTGCCAGAGGGTGTGGACCTCGCGGCGCTCGAAGAGCGTATCTAGCCCGTCATCAGCCGCGTCGATAGAGTTCAGAGGATAGAGGGCGAGTGTCGGGACTACGCACCCCGTTTCTCATTGCTGCTACAGGTACATGACCAAGAAATTTTTTATCTTTAGTTAGAACCATAGCAACAATTGATGTAATATAACTTTGAAGTACCCTGAAACGATGCATGTTATCATGTTTGATTGTTCTTTGTATGTACACCCTACGCTTAACTGGATAGGCTTGCCGGCACGCGAACCCAGCCTGCGGCGTTTCGAGGACGGATCCTCGCAACAGGCCGGGTGTGCCTGCGGCTAGGTAAACCACCTTCCATTCTCAGCACGGCCGCTTGAACTGTTGAGCGGGCTCGAAACAGAACAAGGCGCTGCCAATAGCGGGAAGGCCACCTTGTTGTTCTCGACGTGGCTGCTTGAAATGTTGAGAGGACTCGAAATAGAACAAGGGCATTGCCAATTGCGGAAGGCCCCCATCGCGTGCAGGTTTTTCACACAAAGAGCAGGATCTCCAAGGAAAACAACCTTATACATAAAAGAATTATTCAAAGTTTTGAATGACTTGGTTTTTCTTTCGCCGCGTGAGCATTTCCTGCATCCGCAAATGATACCGCTTGTTCGGTCGTCTACTTCCTTGGGGCGACGACCACGACGAAACTGTTGCGCCAACTAGACCAGATTTCCACAACTGTGCCCCCTACCTGGCACGCCAGAGATGTCGGTGGGAGCGACACCTATGGGATCACTGGGACCCCTTCTACGTTGTTGTTCCATCCATCGTCGTTTCGTCTTGCTCTGACGCGCGTCCGGGCCAACGAGGCATGCAGCGCCACGTAAGCTGGCAGGCTGCTGAGATGGCGTGGTGGTAGGGTCTTCATGAAGATCTGCATGCCACCACGTAGGTGCTTGCTGAGTTGGCCTGGAGGCCGCACGTCGCCACACAGGTGCCTGCCCAGGTGGTTGGGCTGGCACCTGTATGGGAACGGCGGTGGTGCCTTGGCAGACGTGGGCCTGGCTATGGCCCCACAGGTGTCCTCAGCAAGTGCCTTACCAGGGCCCCAGCAAGGTTCCTATCGTGGCATCGCGGTCGTCTAGGCAAGGATCTTGCCGGGGGTTTCGTGGGTTTCCTCGGCTAGGACCTTGCCGAGGATCGTCGTCTTCTGGTCCTCATATAATCTTGTGTGCCTATGATCTTCTCGAAGGTCTGCATGCCACCATGGAGGTGCCTCCCGAGCCTTGGTTCCAATGTGGTTGGTGGTGTTGGAACCCTTGGGCTCAAGGGTGCCGCGCTCTGTTGGCATTGGGCAAGTTGCTCCGGCAAGGCTCTTGCCAGGGCTATGGAGGCCGCCCCGGCAAGGGCCTTGCCGGGGGAGTCCACCTCGCCCTCTTCTCTTTGTGTCTCTGGTCATGGCGTTGTTTTGGTTGTCTCGTGCTCTTGGCTGGAGCGCTGCTCTGGTATTCTTGTGCTTCTGCTTCCTCTGCCCCGCTGGGTATGGCCGTAGGCGCGGCTCTTACTATCCGCACGGAAGTAAAGGGGTACAAAAGAGAGCCCCTACTTTTGTGCACCGACACTTCAAGTAAGTTGTCATTGCTGCAAGCAATAAAAATTGCTCCCTAAATATGTATGACTTATTAGTGTGGAGAAAATAAGCTTTGTGCTATCTTGTGATGTGGAACAAATAAAAGCGATAGACTGCATAATAAAGGTCCATATCACAAGTGGCAATATAATGTGATGTTCTTTTTCATTAAGATTTCGTGCATCCAACCATAAAAGCACATGACAACCTCTACTTCCCTCTGCGAAGGGCCTATCTTTTATTCTTGTCTTATACTTCATATAAGAGTCATGGTGATCTTTACCTTTCCTTTTTACATTTTATCCTTTGGCAAGCACAATGTGTTGGAAAGATCTAGATATATATAGCTAATTGGATGTGAGTTTTCATGAACAATTATTGTTGACATTACCCTTGAGGTAAAAGGTTGGGAGCCAATACTATAAGCCCCTATCTTTCTCTGTGTCTGATTAAAACTTCATACCCATAAATATTGCTTGAGTGTTAGAAATTGTGAAAGACTAAATGATAGTTGAGTATGTGGACTTGCTGAAAGGCTCTTTGTAACATCCCAAAATTCTAAATTTTGGAATGTTATAATAAATAGATAGATTTGATTGATTGTCTGAAAGTGAGTGAATTCGAAACTTTTTGAAAGTTAAATGAGAGGGAATAAAAGGACTTTCCCAAACTTTCACCTTTTTTTCTTTTGATCCCCGAGAATTCAAATTCTTTTCATCACAAAACCCTGGAGAGAAGATGACATGACTTCTTCCATTTATTTAAATGACATGGGGTGTTGAAAATATTTGAATTTCAATTGGAAAATATTTCCAATTCTGAAAATTTATGCAACTCAATGATTTTCATGAGAGAAGATAAAATGACTTCTTCAAATTATATGAAATATGAGTTGGGAGTTTCAAAGAATTAAATTCAAAGTTCTTTTGAATTTATTTTCAATTTGGAGTTATTTGAGTTTTATTCAAATTATTTTTCTCCCAAAAATAAAATATATGGAAATTAGGGTAACATGATTCCCTACATTAGAAAATTGGAGAAAAATTAATTTGAAATCATTTTGGTATTTTAAAAATGATTTTTGTTGGATTTTAATAGACCAGTAGCACTCTTTGAATTATTAGAATTTGTGTGTATTTTATTTAATGCTAGGAAAATGTTCACCGTGTAGAAAATCTTTTTCTGAAAATTTTGACATATTATATGCCTATATAATATTTTAGTTATTTTTGTTTTTATTATTTTTGTTCTCTCAAAAAAATGTTTATTAAAAAAACCCCTCCTTGCCGACTGGGCCGGCCCAGCTCCCAGGCCAGGCCGCGGCCCAGCCCACCTCCTTGTCGTCCCTGAGCTCGGGAAGGACTCCCGAGCCAGTACGCGCCGCCGCCATCCCATGGCCGGACTCCACGCCGCCCTTGCCCCTCCTCCAAGGCGTCGCCTCCCCCTTCTTCCCGATAAATGCACCGGACCCGCCGCCCGCTCCTCCTTCCTGCCGCGCCGCCGCCCGTCCCGCATCATGCCACCGCCGATGCATCTCGCCGCCGCCCCGCGCTGCAGGCACCGCCAACACTGCTCGCCTGCGCCGCCGCTTGCGTTGCCGCCCCGCTCGCGAGTGCCGCACCCTGCCGGAGCCACCGCGCCGCCGTCCCGTCGCCGGAGTTGCTGCCCGCCGTCGCCGGGGATCACCGGAACACCGCCGTTGCTGGAACCGCCCGCCGGCCGACCCACCACCCGACCCACCGGTTTCTCCCGGTCCGGTATAAAAAAAACCGTCCCCGGTTCGCCGGTTTTCTTTTAGGTTTAGGTTTTCTTCGGTTTTGTTTAAGAACCTGTTTTTTTATTTAGTTTAGTTACTTAGCGAATGTTCATCAGATTAGATTCGGTAGCAAATGATTTTCGTTCTGTAAGTTTCTGTAGCGAGCGTTCGCTCGATAGATTTTTCCTTTTTCTTATTATTTTCGGCCAGGGATCTATATGTGAGGATTTTCTTTACAGTTTAGTCCCTGTTCTTCAAACAAGCATAACTTTTTACTCGTTAGTCCAAATCCAATGAAACCAACGCCCACTTCTTCGTTACGATCTCCTCTATCCAGTAATCCAACCCAAACATGTTTTTGAAAAGTTTAAAATTTGAATTAGATCAGATTTGAATTCAAACTTTATTTGATCATAACTTGAGTTTCGTAGCTCCGTTTGAGTTGATTCTTTTTGCAAATCGAAGCTCTTGACCTAAACATTCTAATAAGGCCAAATTCACATAATTTTGGTACTGTTAGAAATTGTTTTATGTTGCAAGAGTTATTTTTTTGGTTTTGTTGTTTTCTGAATCGACTTCTTCGATCTTTTTGATCTTTTGAGTGATTGCTTATGTGTGGTTACTATTGCTTGCTTACGATAGATTGACCGGAGTGTGACGAGTAGAGCTATCAAGAATTTTGAGTGCGAATCGTCCTCATCAACATTGCAGGCAAGTTCACACTTTGATCATATCCCCTTCCATACCCAGTTTTTTTTGCATTAGATCAATCTTCACACATTGCATGATTAGGATCTAATTAAACTGTGGGATGGGAAGTAGATGAGGTAGTACCTATTACCTGTTTATTATCAAACCTTTGGGAGTTACTTCTACGTTTGCTTATTATGCCATGCTATGCTAGTAGACGTGGATTGGGTTTTGAGAGTATCCATGACAGATGTGAGATTGTTAATTAATGGTTTACCTAAGGTGGCAACTTAAACACACATCTAGGTGGATTGAGGCACCTGGTTATTCTAGGATTGCCTGTCTAGGCACCTGGGTAATCCAGGACTTGCCTGTTTTTCTTTTGGACCGCCACCCAGGCTCAAAGGGATCATGAGATTTTTCAAACTAGAAACTTCTGTGTGCAGCCACAAGCCATTATGGGCTCTGGCATAGTTGATTAAGTCGTGCGAACTCTTACAGGGTAGACTAGCAGATGTAGGGGAAAGTAGGTGTACCGGTCTATCCATCGTAAGGTGCTAGCGCTTCTAAAAGACTGTGTCTCGGTCATCCGTTTCTCAAACACCATGTAGTGCGAGAAATCCAACGGAGGCGATCGAGTCTTGTGGGGAAAAGTGCGCAAACCTCTGCAGAGTGTATAAACTAATCATGATTAGCCGTGTCCCCGGTTATGGACATCTTGAGTATCTAGTTCTTGGATTATCCTGTTGATCTCATCACGTTACTTTAAATGAATATTGTTGGGTTTAATGATGTTACTTAATTGGGATTGAGAATGCTGTCAACCATTCTCAATGTTCAACAACCACCATGATAGTTAATTAAAATGTATTCCTTTGCAGTAGGGAAAAATAGGCTTTTCGCAAAAACCTTATAACCATAGAGCTTTTCCACCAGCCAAATATGCATGTAGTGATAGCCTTTATTCATCATTCTCTATGGTGTGAATTTGCTAGTACATTCAATGTACTGACCCTCTATGGCTGCAACGTCTCATGTTGCAGGATTTATCTTATGACGAGTAAGTGATACGTTAGGGTTACGATTTCTACACTCAACTTTGCCGTTGGTGTTGATGGGAATCCACAACCTTGTTACTTCCGCTATTTTGGATTTGAGGTAATAGTATTTACATTACTTTTACATGTGATTTACCTCTGTTATAAATCCTCGAGTACTGTGTGTGTGTCAGCATACCGATCCAGCAATGACACTTAAGCACAGAGACTTGATCCATTCGGATCGGGTCGCTACAAGATGGTATCAGAGCACATGTTGACTGTAGGACGTGACCCTAGAAACTGGCAAGCCCATAGCAAAGATTTTTCTCTACAACTTTCCCTTTCAAAAAGATCTTTTACCTCTCTTCTCTTCTGAGCTTATTCAAATATTCCCTTTTAGTGAGACCGTACCCCTTTCCCCTTTTGACCACGCGAAGATTCGACTGATGAGACCACTCCAAGAAGTACAAGATATCGGACAACTAAGACCACTATGGAATGAAGAGTAGTTTCCGTGCATTTGAATAATGGAAACTAAAACGGTTGAAGGCCGAAGACAAGTAGAATTTGAAGGCTCTGAAGAATTCCCAGATTTATATGACCTAGGAAGGCTACCCTTATGGAACTTGGCAGACTATGGAAGTTGTCAATACCCGAGATCAAGGTGTATCAGAGAAAGATCAAGCATGGAGAGTTAAAAACTTAAAGTTTTGTCAAGAAACCCTAAGGCAGGAGATATCAACTGTGGAGAGATAGCTCATGGAAATGCAAGAGCAGAAACACGGTTATCCGTGATGTCATCACCCGCTAATGCTATCGTCACCGTACTGAGTTAAGGATGCATGTCTTCAGAATGGATTTGATGGAAGAAGGCTGATGGAGCACCTATCATAAGATGAAGTTTTAGCCCTAGCCGGTGTATCACCAGGATCTGGAGTAGTACATCAAGAAGTTTAAAATGGAGCTCCAGGAAGTCGTATTAGACAAGGAAGTATTTCATGAGGAACTCAGGATCCTGAAGATGAGAGTAGCCAAGCTGGAGGAGCTACAACCTCGAGATACCGGAGAATTGTCAAGAACTGAAGGACAGTATGACCATGGTTCATGTGAAGGATGTTGAAACCAGAAGTTTGAAATGCAACTCCGGAATATTAAAGGATGTCACGAGAGATTTCACGTCAACAGAGATTGATCTGGCAAAAGAACTTGAGAAAGACAAGCATGATCGGAAGAAGCCATTGGAGGCATGAACAAGGCTTGAAGAGTTTGGAGACGTTGAAGATTTATTGACCTTAGAAGACCAAACCCCTGTTATATACCTACGTTAGGTGCGATGTTTGTGAGCTGTCATTTGTTTGATGTTTTTCGACAGCCACAACAAAAATCTGTCTTTTCAAAACTTTTGTTTGTATTGTGTGCATCCCTCTCTATCTCTCTTATCTTACCCCAAACCCACATGGACCCAATAGAGGATGAATGGAGATGAGCTTGTATTTTCTAGACCGATGAGTCAGTTGGAGGCAGACCGATGGATTCAGAACATGGAGGATCACATGGAGAATAACCCTGTAGTTGGAAATAATATGACCCAGCATGCTCTTTAGTGCTTTGAAAGAGGTGCTGCTACTTGGTGGAGAATGTACCAAACCATCAATGGATGGCAAGGAGTAACCACTTGGAAGGAATTTAAGTTGACTTTGCCAAAGTCTCGGCTTGTTTCCCAGAAATTGAAGCCTTATGGAAAGGACATGAAGAAACCTTGTGCATGCAAGATTTGTGGAGAAATCGGACACACCCATAAAGAACACAAGGATGAATGCCCTAATTGTGAAGGAAGTCACCCAGTTGAAGAATGCCCAACTAGGCAAATTACTTGTTTCTTGTGTGAAGGGACTACCCACTACCCTGCTCAGTGTCACATTTACCCCTTGGTACAAAGAACTATCCAACAGAAGAAAGAAGCAATGAAAGGAGCCCTTATGGAAAGTTTAGAAGAACCTGTGATAAAGGAAGAGGTGGAGGACACACCCAAAGAAGAACCAATTAAACCCTGCACCAAGTCTTGCTATTCATGTGGAGAAGAAGGACACATCTCCCAGAATTGTTTGAATGGGGATCTAGTAGAATTCCTGACAGAGAAAGTAGAATATGACCCACAGGAAATAGAAGCCATGATTGGCATGGAAAGGTCCAGGAAGAGAAGCAGATTGGATTCCAGGAAGAATCTGAGTCATATCACCTGTTACAGGTGCAAGGAGTCAGGACACTACCTCAACAATTGCCCAAAAAGGAAACCTCGATACTTGTTAGAAGTAATATGTTTTAGTTGTAATGGAGCAGGGCACTTTGCCAGAGAATGCCCCAAGGAGAAGGACACTTGTGCTAGATAGTTGAGTTTGCAACAAAAGAAATGGAGTAGTAGAAGTGAGAACATTTTCTTTTATATTGAGGTGTTGAGTTGAGACATGTAATGGAAAAGCAAAAGATTGTAATCATTGGAGAATCAATAAAGTTAGCATCGTTGGTAAAGATTTGGGTTTTATGAGTTGTTACTCTATGAAGAAGAATTTTGGCCATTCTGAGGATATGAGAAATATGGTCTATGGAAGATTTGTGCATTTTAAGGGTGGTAGTACCCTGTAAGAACCCTTGACCCCTGGAAAAGATAAGGATACTCCACTAAGTGGATTTCGGACAAAATGAATACGAGTTTTGTCTCGATATGTGTGATGCCCCAAGAGTATGTGGGATGAAGTTGGAGACCGTTAGTTGTTTGGACCAAATGTGATCAAGGAGTCAGAAGAGAATGTTAAGTTGATTCGAGATAGACTGAAGGTAGCTCAGTCCAGGCAGAAGAGTTATGTAGACTCAAAAAAACTCAAGGAGGTAGTCTATGAAATTGGAGACAGAGCATGTCTTCATGTGTTCCCTCGGCGAGGAGTTAAACGAATTGGAGTTAAGGTAAAGTTAGCCCCGAGATTTGTAGGACCATAGCGAGTTTTGGAGCGTATGAGAGAAGTGGCCTACAAGTTGGAGTTACCCGAAGGACTGTCAGGAGTTCAAGATGTGTTTCACGTTTCCCAGTTGAAGAAGTGCCATGCAGAGATGGCCAATACTCCCCTGTAAGGACGCTTGACCCTGGAAAGGATAATGATGTTCCACGAAGTGACTATGGACTTCATAAGTATAAGTTTTTATCTCGGTATGTGGGATATCCCACGAGGATGAAGAGATGAATTACTATTGGATATAAAGGAGGTATGATGTCGGAATTATGGATCAATGGAAACCCCATGATGAGTCTGAGTAATCATGTCCTAGTTTGGTGCCAATAGAAGGAAGGAAGACAATACAATTGGATGGATTTAAGAATACTAGGAAGTTGGAAGTTGCAATAATGATCAGTTGCCCGATGATAAGTTCAAGGACTACAAGTGATGAGATGGGCCATAACCCACAGGCCCCAGGACCTGCCAAGAAGCAAGCACATTCTTGCTGAAGGAAAAACCCTCGAAGTGGATATACCTTTGTCGACAGACGATTTTATAGGAGTTTACGCAAAACCTGAGAGTTGTGAAGGAACGATAGATGTTTGTTTGGCTTGCAGAATCAATGGATTTATCCGAACCTTGGTTCGTCGACGAGAGAAATTCTGCAATGCCCGTGAGGATGACTGAGTGTTAGTATGCGAGATTCGCTAAACTGTATACATGGTAATGATTTGGGTGCGGATGGATTGATCACCATACCAACTTACTCTCATTATTCGCCTTGCTATATGGGATGGTAAATCTGAGTGACTTACCTATAGTGGAGAGACGACGATCAAAACCTTGTTTAAGCCTTAGAATGGTATAGGTATTTTTTTCCCTTGTACAATGCAGCTTTGCCAACCGTAGGTTATACGGTGAGGATCAACCCAGACCCATTTCCTGCAGGAGAAACCACAAATTGTTGACCACCATGAGATATCGATAGTTGTTTAGTTTTGGCACCAGACCCGTCAGCTAAGAAGACCCAATCTCGGAAGAACCTTACCAACATGAAAGGATAGAAAAATTGTGGTAAGGTTATGCCACTACCGGAAGAGCCCGGATAAGGAATTATCCTGAAGATCTAAGAAGACCGACACTGTCAAGAATAAGGATGGAGTATATGAGTTTTGATAGAACCGTAACCATGCTTCTAAGGGTGGTAGCACCCCAGACCCCGGTGATGATTAATGGAATTTGAGGAGACCCCCAAACCCTAACCTTTTTCTTGCTAGCCTCTCCGAATCTCGAGGACGAGATTCCTTTTAAGGGTGGTAGGTTTGTAACATCCCAAAATTCTAAATTTTGGAATGTTATAATAAATAGATAGATTTGATTGATAGTTTGATTGATTGTCTGAAAGTGAGTGAATTCGAAACTTTTTGAAAGTTAAATGAGAGGGAATAAAAGGACTTTCCCAAACTTTCACCTTTTTTCTTTTGATCCCCGAGAATTCAAATTCTTTTCAGCACAAAACCCTGGAGAGAAGATGACATGACTTCTTCCATTTATTTAAATGACATGGGGTGTTGAAAATATTTGAATTTCAATTGGAAAATATTTCCATTTCTGAAACTTTATGCAACTCAATGATTTTCATGAGAGAAGATAAAATGACTTCTTCAAATTATATGAAATATGAGTTGGGAGTTTCAAAGAATTAAATTCAAAGTTCTTTTGAATTTATTTTCAATTTGGAGTTATTTGAGTTTTATTCAAATTATTTTTCTCCCAAAAATAAAATATATGGAAATTAGGGTAACATGATTCCCTACATTAGAAAATTGGAGAAAAATTAATTTGAAATCATTTTGGTATTTTAAAAATGATTTTTGTTGGATTTTAATAGACCAATAGCACTCTTTGAATTATTAGAATTTGTGTGTATTTTATTTAATGCTAGGAAAATGTTCACCGTGTAGAAAATCTTTTTCTGAAAATTTTGATATATTATATGCCTATATAATATTTTAGTTATTTTTGTTCTCTGAAAAAAAATGTTTATTAAAAAAAAAAACCTCCTTGCCAACTGGGCCGGCCCAGCCCACCTCCTCGTCGTCCCTGAGCTCGGGAAGGACTCCCGAGCCAGTACGCGCCGCCACCGTCCCATGGCCGGACTCAACGCCGCCCTTGCCCCTCCTCCAAGGCGTCGCCTCCCCCTTCTCCCCTATAAATGCACCGGACCCGCCGCCCGCTCCTCCTTCCTGCCGCGCCGCCGCCCGTCCCGCATCATGCCGTCGCCGTCGATGCATCTCACCACCGCCCCGCGCTGCAGGCACCGCCGCCACTGCTCGCCTGCATCGCCGCTTGCGTTTGCGTCCCGTCGTCGGAGTTGCTGCCCGCCATCGCCGGGGATCGCCGGAACACCACCGTTGCTGGAACCGCCCGCCGGCCGACCCACCACCCGACCCGCCGGTTTCTCCCGGTCCGGTATAAAAAAACCGTCCCCGGTTCGACGGTTTTCTTTTAGGTTTAGGTTTTCTTCGGTTTTGTTTAAGAACCTGTTTTTTTTTATTTAGTTTAGTTACTTAGCGAACGTTCATCAGATTAGATTCGGTAGCAAACGATTTTCGTTCTGTAAGTTTCTGTAGCGAGCGTTCGCTCGATAGATTTTTCCTTTTTTCTTATTATTTTTGGCCAGGGACCTATATGTGAGGATTTTCTTTACAGTTTAGTCCCTGTTCTTCAAACAAGCATAACTTTTTACTCGTTAGTCCAAATCCAACGAAACCAACGCCCACTTCTTCGTTACAATCTCCTCTATCCAGTAATCCAACCCAAACATGTTTTTGAAAAGTTTAAAATTTGAATTAGATCAGATTTGAATTCAAACTTTGTTTGATCATAACTTGAGTTTCGTAGCTCCGTTTGAGTTGATTCATTTTGCAAATCGAAGCTCTTGACCTAAACATTCTAATAAGGCCAAATTCACATAATTTTGGTACTGTTAGAAATTGTTTTATGTTGCAAGAGTTATTTGTTTGGTTTTGTTGTTTTCCGAATCGACTTCTTCGATCTTTTTGATCTTTTGAGTGATTGCTTATGTGTGGTTACTATTGCTTGCTTACGATAGATTGACCGGAGTGTGACGAGTAGAGCTATCAAGAATTTTGAGTGCGAATCGTCCTCATCAACATTACAGGCAAGTTCACACTTTGATCATATCCCCTTCCATACCCAGTTTTTTTTTGCATTAGATTAATCTTCACACATTGCATGATTAGGATCTAATTAAACTGTGCGATGGGAAGTAGATGAGGTAGTACCTATTACCTGTTTATTATCAAACCTTTGGGAGTTACTTCTACGTTTTCTTATTATGCCATGCTATGCTAGTAGACGCGGATTGGGTTTTGAGAGTATCCATGACAGATGTGAGATTGTTAATTAATGGTTTACCTAAGGTGGCAACTTAAACACACATCTGGGTGGATTGAGGCACCTGGTTATTCTAGGATTGCCTGTCTAGGCACCTGGGTAATCCAGGACTTGCCTGTTTTTCTTTTGGACCGCCATCCAGGCTCAAAGGGATCATGAGATTTTTCAAACTAGAAACTTCCGTGTGCAGCCACAAGCCATTATGGGCTCTGGCATAGTTGATTAAGTCGTGCGAACTCTTACAGGGTAGACTAGCAGATGTAGGGGAAAATAGGTGTACCGGTCTATCCATCGTAAGGTGCTAGCGCTTCTGAAAGACTGTGTCTCGGTCATCCGTTTCTCAAACACCATGTAGTGCGAGAAATCCAACGGAGGCGATCGAGTCTTGTGGGGAAAAGTGCGCAAACCTCTGCAGAGTGTATAAACTAATCATGATTAGCCGTGTCCCCGGTTATGGACATCTTGAGTATCTAGTTCTTGGATTATCCTGTTGATCTCATCACGTTACTTTAAATGAATATTGTTGGGTTTAATGATGTTACTTAATTGGGATTGAGAATGCTGTCAACCATTCTCAATGTTCAACAACCACCATGATAGTTAATTAAAATGTATTCCTTTGCAGTAGGGAAAAATTGGCTTTTCGCAAAAACCTTATAACCATAGAGCTTTTCCACCAGCCAAATATGCATGTAGTGATAGCCTTTATTCATCATTCTCTATGGTGTGAATTTGCCAGTACATTCAATGTACTGACCCTCTGTGGCTACAACGTCTCATGTTGTAGGATTTATCTTACGACGAGTAAGTGATACGTTAGGGTTACGATTTCTACACTCAACTTTGCCGTTGGTGTTGATGGGAACCCACAACCTTGTTACTTCCGCTATTTTGGATTTGAGGTAATAGTATTTACGTTACTTTTACATGTGATTTACCTCTGTTATAAATCCTCGAGTACTGTGTGTGTCAGCATACCGATCCAGGGATGACACTTAAGCACAGAGACTTGATCCATTCGGATCGGGTCGCTACACTCTTATATTGACTACTTCCGATGTTATGATAAATTGCCATTACTTCAATGACTGAGATTATAGTTTGTTAGTTTTCAATGAAGTTTATGATTCATACTTGAAACTGTGAATGAACTGTTACTTTAGCATAAGAGATCATGTGACAATATATATATATATGTTGTTATAATAATAATCATGATGCCCTCATGTCCATATTTTATTTTATCGACACCTCTATCTCTAAACATGTGAACATATTTTTCGATATCGGCTTTCTCTTTAGGACAAGCGAGGTCTAAGCTTGGGGGAGTTGATACGTCCATTTTGCATCATGCGTTTATATTGATATTAATTGTATTATGGGCTGTTATTACACATTATGGCACAATACTTATGCCTATTCTCTCTTATTTTATAAGGTTTACATGAAGAGGGAGAATGCCGGCTGCTGGAATTCTGGGCTGGAAAAGGACCAAATATTAGAGACCTATTCTGCGCAACTCCAAAAGTCTTGAAACTCCACGGGAATTATTTTCAGAATATATAAAAAATATTGGGCGAAGAAAGTACCAGAGGGGGGCCACCCACCGTCCACGAGGGTGGGGGCGCGCCCTACCCCCTGGGCGCGCCCCCTGCCTTGTGGGCCCCCTGGTAGCCCTTCGATGCCCATATTTGGCTATATGAAGTCTTCCGTCCTAGAAAAAAATCATAGGCAAGCTCACAGGACGAAACTCTGCCGCCATGAGGCGGAACCTTGGCGGAACCAATCTAGGGCTCCGGCGAAGCTATTCTGCCGGGGAAACTTCCCTCCGGGAGGGGGAAATCATCACCATCGTCATCACCACTGATCCTCTAATCGGGAGGGGGTCAATCTCCATCAACATCTTCACTAGCACCATCTCATCTCAAACCCTAGTTCATCTCTTGTATCCAATCTTTGTCCCAAAGCCTCAGATTGGTACTTGTGGGTTGCTAGTAGTGTTGATTACTCCTTGTAGTTGATGCTAGTTGGTTTATCCGGTGGAAGATCATATGTTCAGATCCTTTATGCATATTAATACCCCTCTGGTTATGAACATGAATATGATTTGTGAGTAGTTATGTTTTTCCCTGAGGACATGGGAGAAGTCTTGCTATAAGTAGTCATGTGAATTTGGTATTCGTTCGATATTTTGATGAGATGTATGTTGTCTCTCTTCTAGTGGTGTCATGTGAACGTCGACTACATGACACTTCACCATTGTTTGGGCCTAGGGGAAGGCATTGGGAAGTAATAAGTAGATGATGGGTTGCTAGAGTGACAGAAGCTTAAACCCTAGTTTATGAGTTGCTTCGTAGGGGGTTGATTTGGATCCATATGTTTCATGCTATGGTTAGGTTTACCTTAATACTTATTTCGTAGTTGTGGATTCTTGAAATAGGGGTTAATCATAAGTGGGATGCTTGTCCGAGGAAGGGCAGTACCCAAGCACCGGTCTACCCACATATCAAATTATCAAAGTACCGAACGCGAATCATATGAACGTGATGAAAACTAGCTTGACGAGAATTCCCATGTGTCCTCGGGAGCGCTTTCCTTTATATAAGAGTTTGACCAGGCTTGTCCTTTGCTACAAAAAGGATTGGGCCGTCTTGCTGCACCTTATTTACTTTATTTACTTGTTACCCCTTACAAATTACCTTATCACAAAACTATCTGTTACCGATAATTTCAGTGCTTGCAGAGAATACCTTACTAAAAATTGCTTATCATTTCCTTCTGCTCCTTGTTGGGTTCGACACTCTTACTTATCTTAAGGACTACGATAGATCCCCTATACTTGTGGGTCATCACTGTGTTGCTTCTTTTGTACTAAAATTGTAACTCTGGCGAGCTTTGATGAATTTGTCATCATCTTCTGCTTCACTCTTGCGTTCTGATTGATCAGCAAGCATGTCGAGCCGTGAACCGTCACCATCCTTTCTTTTACCTTTAATCTTCAGCACAGTACCAAGGATGCTTTCACATACGTTCTTCTCTACGTGCATGACATTGATGCAGTGACATACATGTAGAATCTCCCAGTAAGGTAATTTCCAGAACACTGATTTCTTCTTAAACACTTGATCCTTGGGTGTTAGTTTCACCGTCAAAGGGTGGTTCTTGCCAAGCACAACATTAAATTTTTTAGCCATGTTGTGGACCACCTCCCCTTCATAGGTTCTTGGGCCCGCACCTGCCTTTGCCGTACCATCAAATTCACCTTTCATCTTTCGGTATGGGTGATTTTTCCGTAAGAACCTAAATTGATGCAAATACATTGTTTTGCATGAGTTGGGAAGTCTTCTGCTAGCTGTCCTATCCATGCATGTCACACACCCTACATCTCCTCTTGTTTTCTGCCCCGATGTGTTGCCTAATGCTGGCATATCTTGAATGGTGTGCACCAGCATCGCATGTAGATCGAAAATCTCCTTTCTGTAAGCATCATAACATTTTACAGCAGGCGTATCTATGCACACTGTCAGCAGATCTTCTACTAGTAGCTGAAAGTAAATGTCGATGTAATTTCCAGGTTGCTTCGGGCCTTGGATAATCATTGACATCATAACGTATTTTTTCTTCATGCACAACCAAGGATCTAGGTTATATATGCACAGAAGCATTGGCCATGTGCTTTGATTGGTGCTCATATAGCCAAAATGATTCATCCCGTCAGTACACTCCCCCCGAGCCCTATACTTCTAGGATCCTTGGCAAATTTTTCAAACTTTTTGTCGATTAATTCCCAATGAGCCCCATCTTTCGGGTGCCTCATAAACCTATCCGCAATTCGCTCATCATGATCCCACCACAACCTCTTTTCCTCTCTAGGGTTTTCAAACAAACGCCTCAACCTTGGAATTAATGGCAAGTACCAAAAAACCTTGAATGGGATTCCTGTCTTGATCTCGTCATCCAATTTGTACTTGTCCTTTGCTCTCCTACGCTTGTATCATGCATGCTTGCATGTGGGACATGCACGAAAAATCTTTGTACTCGCCACGGTACAATATACAATCATTCACACAAGCATGTATATTTTGTACTTCAAGTTCCAATGGACAAACAATTTTCTATGCTTCATTCATCTTTCTGGGGATCACATTATCTTCTGGAAGAATTTCTTTCAAAAGACCTAACATCTGTGTGAAGCCCTTGTTTGATAGACCGTTTGCTGCTTTAAATCTGAGAAGCGCCATGGTGGCACTCAACCTAGAATATTTATTTTTGCAACCTGGATACAATTCTTTCTTGGAGTCCGCATCAATGGTTGGCAAATCCGTGTACCCAATCATATCCTTTTCTGGGCCCTCGAAATCTGCAATCATAGCAGCAAAATCTGGCATATCAAGATCGTTGTCATCTGCGTCGACGTCTTGGTTTTCCATTGGGCGTTTCGGCTTTCCGGTGTTCCATTGGTAGCTTGACGCCTCTGCCCCGATGTTGGATTCAACATCCATGTGACACTGATCGGGGTTTGGCATCTCGCTGCCCTGGGTATCTTCATCCATGACCTCCTCTTCACCATGTCTGGTCCAACATGTATGTCCATCCATGAATCCCCTAGAGACTAAGCGCATCTGGACATCTGCAACTTCATGTGACTCTGTATTGGCACAATCAGTACATGGGCACAGGATGTAATCCGCATCACCAATTCTCCTCTTTGCACTTTCAGCCAAATTCATGAACTCTGTCACGCCACTGATAAAATCTGCGGTTTTCCGATTCTTCATCCATCGAGATTGTTCCATCTGCAGCACACGAATGGTAATTAAAAACAAAACAACAACATTAATACATGGATTAACTTCTGCCCAAAGATGCATGCATAAATCACAAGGTTTTATTTTAATAATTACTGAGGGCGCTCCATGTTATTATCTAGACGTGTAATGACAAAAATTAATGGCCAGTCAATTTACACACAGACTACTAGTTACAACACTACAATTAGGAATTGAATACCTTAATTTAGCCACTCACGAAAAGAATACCTTAATTAATTAGTTGCGCGGTGACCTCCACCCAACAGATAGACAAGCCCGATGCGGCGGCATGCCGAGACAGCAGGGTTGAGGAGCAAAGCTTAGTGAGGCTGCCGCCTGAAGTTCTACCTCCACTATCCCGGCATCGACCGCGATGGACGTGTTCGAATCATGTTGCTGCCGACCTCAATGGTTGAGCTCCTCCTATCTCCCGCCGCAGACCAAGGATTGACCTCCTATGACGCTGCCACCTCCCACTGGCCGAGGATTGACCTCTTCTCCAGTAGCCGCTGCCTAGGCCGCCGCCGCCATCTCTATATGCAGGGCGGCTTTTTTACGGATATCCGCGGAGCGGCTGTTTACACGGTATCTCACCGTAACTCAATTATATGGACAGAGCAGTACATCACATACGGTTATGTAACGGCAACCGTGTCTAACCTACATTGTCTTCTCACACGGTTTGGTGCGGTAATCGTGTGTGATGTTGTAATACCTAACACAAACGACATGTACAAACAGTGTGATGTATACAACATATATATAGTGCCATTAGTAGTTCCCGACCGTTAACTTATCTCCACGGTTTCCCCATTTCTCCCAAATCCCTACATAGCCTCCAAATTCCCTTGCGTGGCATTGACATTGGGGGAATGCGTGCGAGTGGTGCTTATGGTTTCGGTGCGGCAGCTCCTGCTCGTATCGCCGCCACGACAGTCGCCGCCGAGCACTTGCCTAAGGTCATCAAAAGGCAGGTGTACTACGGATCTGAATCATCCTGTCAGGTTCCAATCTATCCCGATCTTTTTTAGCATGTCCAAAGTATAGCTCATTGCTGAATTCGTCCTGAATGATCCCCCCCCCCCCAGGAAAGCGATCTGCCGCCAGATTCGGAGCTTGACTCCAGACTCCCACAGCATGAGTTCGACTCTGAGTTTTGCTCCACCGAGAAGTAGCAAAAGCTGAGTTGTGTGCACGGGCACACTCCCGCTTGACGTGTATGCACGGAGGGATTCGACATTGGCGGGCGGTTTCTCAGTTGCCCCTTAGAGGTTAGTGCTAATTAAGTTCATCATTTTACTTCAGTGAATGCCACCACTCATCCAGAATACTATTTAACATTGGCAGGGATATTAGGCTTGTGCCTTTGTTAACTCGCTGGATGAAGAATGGCATGGCAGGGCTCAAAGTGTTATCACCAAGCTCGGAGAAGATAATGTAAAGCTGAAGAAGAAACTGGCTGATCTAGAATGTACAATCAGTACGATGAAGCAAGAAAGAATCAATTACAGGCAACAGATGAAAGCAAGAGACAAGAAGGAACTAGCATGTGTAGTTGTGGTTGTCGCATTAGCCATGTTCTATGCGTTGTTTGCAATGATGATTAGGGGTTTTGTTTGACAGTATTGCTAAAGCACATCTAGATGTGCTCTAAGTAATGCACATCTAGGTCACATGCCATTGATGTTACGCGAAGATTCTTGTAGATATTTTTCCGTGTCTTTTTTATTTTCCTTTCTAGTTTGATTATTACTGGATTTATCAATAAGAAGAGCTCAATGTATTGCTTGCCAACTGTCCTACTCCATTCGTACTGGTACCGATGCATAATCCCAAAACTCGTTCCTTGTTTTTGTCCAGAAAGAGGAAACCAGCCAAATAGCCAATAGGAGTCCTGCGCAACCCTGGGAATTTGGAGTGACTGGGTATAATTGCAGTTGATTATATCAATGGTTAGATAATACGTCAACCCCTGCTTCAATTCCCCCCCCCCCCCCGCGCGCAAGAAAAAAACCCCGCTTCAATTGGCAGTTCCTCTTCTCTGCATATCTCGCGCGCTTAAGTGTCCACCATCTTCATCGTCCCCGGCAGGCCGCCCTACACACTAGCACACACGCTGCAGCCATGTCGAGCGACAGCGAGGACGACAGTTCAGCCAGCAGTCTGCTGCCCGATGATAGGTCAACATCAGAATCATCCCGCTCGTCTTCCATGACTCCGGCGTCGAGCCCAGACCTCGATTATATCCGGTTCATGGAAGGGACGCCGCCTCCGGAGTCGTCAGATGACAACCAGACGGATGAGGAGCCGTCGGAGGATGAAGAAGAGGACAACGATGATGATGAGGAGGAATGGTCAAACAAGGAGGACGACGATGACGGCAACGACGATGACGACGACGGCGACAATGAAAACCAACGGTCAGCGGCAAGAAGCGTCCTCACCAAGATGATGTCGCGGGCCAATCAACAACAACAACAACAACAACAACAACAACAACAACAACAAGAAGAAGAAGAAGAAGAAGAAGGACTAAATTAAGCAGACTGTATATATCTCTGTTTATGCTGCCAATCTCATCGCAGACAGTTAGTAATATGTATTCGACAGAGATCTTCTACATTACCACCCACATGTTGGTTTGTTGAACTGTGTGCCCTGGCGAGCACACAGTTCACAAAAAAGACCGTATGGGCTATCTATAATGATTGCACACAATTCTGATTACCGACCTGTTTGTCGGGCATCACACACATCTTGTTACGCCGAATCGTTTGTGTTCACCTCAATCATCGCAAATGGTTCATCGGAGTGAATTGTACGCCATATATCGCACACACCTTGATCTGGTTACCCGTTTCTGTTGTTCTATCTCATCGCAAACAATTCGTACAGATCAACCGTATGCCCTTCATCGCACACGCAACTAAAATCTGAACCTTGTTTGATGCATCCTCCATCGCAAACGTTTTGCATCTTTTTTGACGGTTTTCATACACCACCTTTTGCAATTATTTCATCACACACAGTTTCTCGAAGGGTCTCTGTAACGACCTGAATCTGATAAGATTCGATGTCTCTATGCTCATTGTGCTAGTCCCTAGATCGACTCGCTAGCACACACAGTACATATGAATATCAAATAACATGTGCATCATTTACTACAACGTATGATCCAGAATTCATAAAGTATTACAAACTGAGTAGCACATAGCTAACTTTATTCAATAATATCAGCGGAAAGGTAGCATAATAAACGACGAGTCCATCAATGCCCACTAGAGAACATGTCGAGTGAAGGCTCGCGACCCTACTGTATCTCACTGATTATCTGAAAATCCTGCAACATGACAAGTTGCAGCCACAAAGGGTCAATACATTGAATGTATTGGCAAATCACACAAAATGATATAGCAAACCTACATCCACAAAGCAATGTATGACAAACAAAACACACAAGTTAGTTTGGAGAAGAATGTCTTCACCTACCTCCACTACCTGAACTCACAACTGTCTCTAGTTTACTCGCCCAAGATAACCCAAAGATTCTAAATAAACATGACAAGAACTTCAGAAGTATGTCTCAAGTGCGCTCTGTCAGTGGCGCATTCTCTAGGAACAATAGAGCGCTATGCCAAGGACGCATTTACCTGATTTATGTTCCGAAAACTATACCTCGCCTCAAGTGCGCTCTGTCAATGGCGCATTCTCTAGGGACAATAGAGCGCTCTACCAGTGACGCATTCACCTGGTTAATAATCCCGAGCCTACGGCTATAAACACTCACCACTTTCATGGATCACTCGACACATGCCCACGTCTACCATAGCAAGTTGATCACACCATAAAAAAATACAATCAATATCAGAATATGACCACAGAGAACATACATATCAAACCAAGCACATGTCATAGCATAAAAACCACACATGCATAGCAGAATATAGGATGAGCAAAATCAAAAGTGCAAACTTGCCTTGAACGGTGCTGAAGTACTCTAACGATTAATTCCGATCCGCTTCACACTCCGGACAATCTATACGATTAACGTTGGCACCAATAAATAAACCGTACTCACATAACACCACAATAAAGTAAACAACAATGAATTCAAATAAAACTTAAATAACAAAAAATATCAGTAGGTATATATTATCTACATGCTAGTAGGACCACAATGCAAAAAGAATCAACTAATTTGGATCAACAGTTTAAAAGATATGGCCTCCGAAAGTTTGAATTCAAGTTTAAACAACTTCAAATTTGAATAGTTCAAAAATGTGAAATTTTGGTTCTTCGGTATTCTCCTGGTCTCTACGAGTACACAGGAAAAAGAATCGATGAATTTGGAGTTCCGGATGTCAAGATAAACCTAAATGAAAATTTGATATGGAATCTGCCAAAATAAATTGTGCTAAAACAGATTTGTGGAAGAACTGCTGCGGCAGCTGTGGATGTGCCACGTGTCGCATTGTCATTGGCTATAAACCATTTGCTGTGGGGCTTAAACGACGAACGGCAACAACTTACAGCCTGTTTGGTAGTTTAAAGGAAAGGGAATGGGAGTTTTTAAGAGGGAGTTTGTTGGGTGATTAGGCTTGGAAAGTGGACTGTTAGTCCCAGTCTCATGTTTGGCTACTGTTGAGAATTGCTTGTGGGAATTTAATAGAAAAAATAATTCCTCTGTTTAGTTCGTGAGTCAAACTAATAGAAGATGCTGAGGACACGTTTGTTTACGTACAAAATTGAACCAGCCCTTGTTTAACGCAACAAACAAACTGTTTTTTGTTTGCTAATTCCCATTCCCTGGCTGAATTACCAGCCCTTCCCTGGGAAGAGATTAGAGGGAGTTCACCCCCTCAACTCCCCATCCCTTTTCTTTCTCAATTCCCATACCCTCCAACCATACAAGTGATTTTTAGTCTCCCACTCTCTCAATTCCCATTCCCTACTTCAACTTCCTCCGAACCAAACAGGTTGTTAAGGAATAACTGTTCGGCAGAGAACAAAACAATGTATGATCTAATCTAGGCCGTTTAAAGTAGATCAGCCGACGCTAGGTGACTCACCGGAGAAGAACAGAGGCCGGCCGCCGGATTTGAGGAAGAACGGCACGGGGCGGCTCGGGCGGCGATGGTGGCGCCTGCTCCGGTGGTCTCCAGACTCCCGAGGGTAGCGTACGGGGCGTGGATCCCTGCTGCGGTCTCGACGACGTCCTCAGCGGCGTCGGTGGCGAGCGGGGATGACGGCAGAGGGTGGCTGAAGCTTGGGCGGTGGGGTGTTCATTGGGGCGAGCTCGAAGCACTCGGGTGGATGCTTCCCTGCAAGAACTAATAGGTGAGGGAGAGAGACGATACCAAGGGGAAGAGACTAGGGGCAGGAGGAGAAGCTGGGAACCTCCAGAGGCGATTTAATCGACCGGCAGAAGCTTCAGACGGCGGCAAACTCCGGCGAGATCTGGGCGCCGTTCTAGGGCATGGAAACAGGAGATTTTGGCGAAAATCGGACAAGAATGGCAAGGGGATTATTTATATGGAGTCAGGACGGGGCGAGGGGCAGCAGATCGATCGATATCGATCCGTCTGAGGTCGGGTGCGGCAGCTACATGTGTTCCTGACGAACACGGCTTCAGGAGGGAGATGACAGGCGGGCCACGGTAGTCAGCGGAACAGGGAAGAAAAGAGGAAAAACAAAAGTAAGGCTGCGGGGTGGGCTCTGCTGCGCCGAGATGGGCCGGCTTGCTGTCGCTATGCTGTTGCTGCCTCAACGCACTGGGCGAGGAATAGAAATGGGCTGCGACTGTCCAAACCCATACGAACAGTAATATCTGGCTGAGTAATTATACTGAACAGAAGGTCTATTTGGCTAAAAATAAAATAGAAGATCACTTCCTAAAAATACCAGAACACACAGTAAAAACATTACTACTAATATCTATTGTGAACATTTTTAAAACACATATGCACTTTTGAAAAATTATATTTTATGCAATGCAAGCACATAAAGAACAACATAATAACCACTATAAAACAATTTTGAGTTTCTATAAAGACAAAAATAATTTAGGTAGACACCAGAATATATTCTTAGCATTTTCCAAATATAATTAATAGGGGAGAAGTCATATTATCTCCACTCCAAATATTTTTGCCTTGAGTTGGAAAACACTTTGAATAAACAAAAATAATAATAATTCAAATATGCATAGAAATCATGATGACAAAGAATGATCCTATTAACATTCCAAATCTGAAAATTTGGGATGTTACAGTCTTTGATCATAGTGTCGCGTTAGCAGCATCCTGCAGCAGTGTATCATCAATTTCATCCTCTCCCAAGATTGTGCAACATGTTCATGATCAAGTTGCTTGAAATTCATAATATCATTCCTAAGGGAGATGATCTTAGCGGGAGGAAAGTACTTGGAAATAAAAGCATCTTTACACTGATTCCATGAACCAATACTATTTTTAGGCAAAGATGAAAACCAAGTTTTAGCACGATCTCTAAGCGAGAATGGAAATAGCTTCAATTTAACAATATCATTATCCACATCTTTTTTCTTTTGCATATCACGCAAATCAATAAAATTATTAAGATGGGATGTGACATCTTCACTTGGAAGGCCAGAGAATTGATCTTTCATAATAAGATTCGGCAAAGAAACATTAATTTCACAAGATTCTGAATTAGTAGCGGGAACAATCGGAGTACTAATAAAATCATTATTATTGGTGTTGGAAAAGTCACACAATTTTGTATTCTCTTGAGCCATCATGACAAGCAAGCAATCCAACATAGGAGCACACAAAAGGCAAGCGAAGAAGACGAACGGAAGAGGGGCGAAGAAAAGGCAAATCTTTTCGAAAATCGTTTTAGAAGTGGAGGAGAGGAAAATGAGAGGCGAATGGCGAATAATGTAATGCAAGAGATGAGATTTTGTGATGGGTACTTGGTATGTCTTGACTTGGCGTAGATCTCCCCGGCAATGGCGCCAGAAATTCTCCCTGCTACTTCTTGAGCTTGCGTTGGTTTTTCCCTTGAAGAGGAAAGGGTGATGCAGCAAAGTAGAGTAAGTATTTCCCTCAGTTTTGAGAACCAAGGTATCAATCCAGTAGGAGACAATGAACAAGTCACCGAATACCTGCACAAACAAACACCAACTTGCACCAAACGCAATAAAGGGGTTGTCAATCCCTTCATGGTTATTTGCAAAGTGAGATCTGATAGAGATGGATAAACGATAAGTAATGTTTTTGGTATTTTTGGTTTATGGAACGGAAAGTAAAAGGTTGCAAAGGAAGTAAATAGAAAACTAAAATTGTAGATGAGAAACTTATATGATGGAAAATAGACCCGGGGGCCATAGGTTTCACTAGAGGCTTCTCTCGAGATAGAAAATATTACGGTAGATGAACAAATTACTGCCGAGCAATTGATAGAAAAGCGCAAAGTTATGACGATATCTAAGGCAATGATCATGAATATAGGCATCACGTCCGTATCAAGTAGACCGACTCCTACCTGCATCTACTACAATTACTCCACACATCGACCCACTCCTACCTGCATCTAGAGTATTAACACTGCTGCAGGATGATCCAAACGTGACACCACGATCAGAGACCCTTCGACGAAACTGTGTTCGATGCCATAATCACAAACGGTGGTGTAAAAGAACCGTCAAAAAAGGTGCAAAACGTTTGCGATGACGGATGCATCAAACACGGTTCAGATTTTAGTTGCGTGTGCGATGCAGGGCATACGGTTCAGTTCAATTAACTGTTTGCGATGAGGAGGAACAAAAGAAACGGGCAGCCAGATGATGGTGTGTGCAATATACAGCATACGATTCACTAGGATGAACTATGTGTGATTAGGCAACACAATGGAAATGGTTCAACTGAACAAGATGTGTGTGATACGTGGCAAACAGGTCCATAATTAGAAATGTGTGCGAAGACCAATAATAACACAGATGATTGCTGCTAATAAGCCATGTAATTTGCTCTGTCTATAGAAGTATAACATGTATATATATAACTGAAATAAACGTCCAATTACATAAGTGACTATACAGATCATTCGCACACACCTCAATAAACAATTGCATGCATTCTAAAGTAGGAGAAACGATCGTCTAGTCATCTACTTCTTGTGACGCTCCGGCCACTGTTCTGTGGCTCGATCCCTCATCTGGGGTAGGAAGAAGATAGTTCCTCATGTCAACGATCTGCATGTACATCTCGTAGCTTGTGTACATGTCCTTGGCTGCATACTTGACGTGTTCTTCATCAAGTCTCTCATGCCAAACCTTGTGCCACACGTTCTTGTCCTTCTTGATCTCTTCCTTCACCTTCACATAGTAGGGTCGATGATGGCCGAGGCGAGGTCAACCAGGGAGTTCAGTTTGTTGTTGTCGCTCCCCCAGACCTTGTAGTGGTGCTAGATGTTGACAAGATTCGGGCATTTCAAGCCCTAAACCTTGAGCGCTTTTGGATCGTTGGTGGTGTCCACCGTAGCGAAACTGTAGTCGGAGCTGTTGATAAACCTGGAGAAATGCTCGCAAGGCCTTGTGGCTAGGTGGTAGTGGTAGACCAGGACGTCATATCGCACTCACAACTGGGGGATGGCAACCTTCTGATCGTGCCCCGCACGACCCATGGTGTACTCAAGGTGGAAGCCGATCACTTGGTACTTGTCCTCGTCAAGGAACTACTCCATAGTTTGGATGGAGCACTTCATCAAGATCGAATTGTTCGTGTACACCACCGAGAGAGCCGTCCCCCTCACGTGGGTGTCCCCGACGTGTTGCGTGGTGAACTGCCCGCCATTGTCGTCGGTGGCCGCTGGGAGCGCCATTGGAGCCACGGGGAGCGCCATTGGAACCGCTGGATGTCCTCTCTGTATGTGTCCTCGTGGGTGTGCTTATTATGTCGTGTGAGACGAGAGATGAAGGTAAATGTCCGCAGGAATAATAGGGGGTCGGGCAGCGTGGATTCTCGGCGTGTTCGCATGGCAGTTTTTGCAACGGTTAACTACATTGCCGCATCGCGCCCGGCGCAACCGCATGCACACGAATGTGCGTGATCATGCGCCGGCCCCAAACACAGGTAGTGCGCGTGGAAGGACGAGGGCAGAGCACCCGGAGGGACACGAGAGCAGAGCGCGTGCGGCGGGACGCTAGCAGAGCGTGTTGCGGCCGCCTGAACCGCAAGCAACTACAGGCATAGAGCAGTTGAACACGTAGGAAATGGTCGCCTACAAGCCGGTTGACAGTTGCGTCGCTGCATAGAGAGCGACCGTGTGCTACTACCTTCGTCTAGTCTATAGTCCCCTTCATACTATGTGCCATACTTTGCCCTCAAATTTAACCAACAAACTGTTAATGCATGTTATAAAAATTATATAATTGGAAACTATGTTCAAATACGATTCCAACTATATAATCTTTGGCGACATGCATTCGTATTTTATTAGTTAAATCATACTTATAAACCAGGACGGGGGTATAGTAGGTAATTAAATAGCAAATTTTTTTTATTAATCATATGTGTACGTGGCATTTCGTCCTCCACTCACACGTCTTGTCACCCCGCTATCGCAAACGGCTTACAGCGCAAGCTTGCGCAGCGCGCGGGGGCGTTCTTTTGTCCAAACGGTGACGCCAATGAATCATTGATGAGCCCGTTCCCGCGCAACCTCGCAGGTTACCGCGCAAGCTTCCCACCCGACTTAGTGAAATCCCCCAAAATCACAATGCTTACCAGCCTGCTATATAAACCCTCACGGTCGGCGAGTCCTGCGTCGCATTTTCCCCTCCCTCCGTGTAGCTTATCTCATCTGCTTCTCCCACTATCGCTAATGGCACCAGTCCGTCGTCGTCACTCAGCCACTCCACCGTCATTAGAGGATAGCTCCAGCTGGGAGGCTACACAGCGGTGGCGGCGCAGTCCCCGGTGTAGTGTAGTGCACGTGGCATCCCTATTGGGTGTGCGCGGAACACCCACCATACGCTCCGCCGCCGCTGCCTGTCGGCAGCTATTGCCGGCCGCCATTGCGCCACACCACCATCGAAAGCCAGGGCCATCTCCCGCTCCGCCGCCGTGGCCCGAAGGCCGGAGGTGGCCGTCGTGGTCACCACCCCACTGCCGGCCACCGTGGCCATCACCCGCTCAGCGGGAGAGGGCATTTGAGGTCAGTGCCACTGAAGCTGCAACAGCGACAGGCACCGTATTGCAGTTGTCCAGCTCGTCGGTAGGCTCCTCCTCCTCTGCCTCTTACTGAGTGCACTCGGCAGAGGAGAGGTAGCCAGAAGTAGTACAAAACCCCTCCGTAGTAGTAGTATTTATGGGCTATTTTGTTTAGTTCATCTGACTATAGATGTGGTTGAACTAGCTATTTCAGTACGTGGTTGGCAACAATTGGGGAAAAGTTTGGTCGGCTCAGCTGTCGATTTGAACTATTTGTATAAATTAAGAACGACTACTTAATCTATGAATGAAATCTATGCTTAATTAGTGAATTTTAGTTGCAAAAATTAGATATTGCTAGTGATTTTTAGCTTCATATTTTGATAAATCGCAATGTTATAAGGTTGACAAATGGCAATGTTACTAAATAAACAAATGTCAATCTTTCCAGTTTGACAAATGGCAACATACCCAATATGACAGATGCAAATCTGACCAAATTGTTTGTAAGTGGTTGCACACAGGTCATCCAAAAGAACCGTTTGCGTTGAAGAGCTCCACAAATCCTGCTCTCACTTTGCATACGATGTTCTATCTCAAACGTTTGCGATCAAGAGCTGCAAAAATCCTGCTTGGCACATTTTCCCTTGGCTTCCTGGGGATGCTCCCGGTTTGCATACATGTGTTCTAACTAAAACTTTTGCGATGAGTGTTTTATATTTAAAAACCATTGACGTTTTTTTAAAAGAAAATCATTTAATAAGTCTATACATTAAGAGAGAAAAACGCAAGTTTGCTCAAACCATATCTTTCACTCAGTCATACTGCGAATTTATATTCATATGATCGAGATACAGTATTAAACCCAAGAAAAAAACTATTTCCGGCGGCGGCGGAGGCAGCGTGCCACGCCGTCGTTGTCGTTGTCGTTGTCATCCCCCGGGACGCCGTTGTTGAAGTCTTCAATGCAGCATAGAATGTTTTTCACTTGTAAATCAAACATCGTATCGTCCCGGGATCGACGGGCGGTGCGCGGGAGGACAGAAGCTGGCAGCGCTGAGAGGTAGCATTCAACGGCGGCGTCCCATGCCGCTGAGAGGGGCACACGCACGAAGAGGAAGGCGGGCGGCCATGGAAGTCAAAGGGCTCGCTTATCAGTGAGCCTGCGCAACATACAGCTCGCAGACTTCCCGGTGAGCCTGCGCATTCGAGGACAGCTTGCACGCCTCCTGGTCAGCCTGCGCACTGGACTACGATCGCATGCCTCCCATTCAATCAAGGTCAAGCAGCTGTCTGCACGACACCTCCTACAGCCATTAAAACCAAGACACATGGTGTCACGTGAATGGTTAACAAAACGCACACTGATTGAATTATACAAACGTTTGAGATATTAAAATGGCAGCTATTTTTTCAAAATGCCTTTGTTGGCTGTCATTATTCAAGTGTGTCTTCTCTCAAAATGGACACGAAAAATACCACAGCATGTCTGGTGCCATTCCATGATAGCATGCCAAGTTTCATGAATTTCAGACGAGTTTTGAATTTACTATAATTTAAAAATATAGTATCTCAACATTTTTCCGGCAATCAACGGTGCCCCCGTGTTTGAAATTCATTCTCATTTCTTGCATGGGACCTGAAAATGCACACAAGGACACCGATTTGATTTCAACCAATTTACATGCACTGGAGCATGTGCATGTAGTTCAAATTTGAATTATGCACATAAATGCATTGAAAACTCAGTTAATGCATGAAAATGTCCAAACGAACCCCCAAAAATCACAAAATTTGATACAACGCACCTGTTGTTCTATGCTTACACGAGAAATTTTTTGAAAGCAATAGGAGGCAATGGACATCGTTTCATCCCCAAAGGTGGGACGTTCCCTACCGAAACCATCATGCTTGTTGTGAGACGCTCTAGTTTGTGAGAAGCATATACCCAAACCTGCTCCATATCAGAAAAAAATTCCACGGCATGTTGATGCTGCTCCATGATAGCATGCCAAGTTTTATGAATTTCAGACGAGTTTTCGATTTACTAGAATTTAAGAACCATGTATCTCAATGTTTGCGGCCGCGTGACGGTGGCAGTGTGCTTGACATTCATTCTCATTTCTTGCATGGGACCTAAGCATGCACCCAAGGACATAGATTTGATTTTTCAACCAATTTATATGCAATGGAGCATGTGCACATAGTTCAAATTTGAATTATGCACATAAATGCATTGAAAACTCAGTTAATGCAGAAAAATGTCCAACCAAACCCCAAAAATCACAAAAAATGACACAACACTCCTGTTGTTTTATGTTGATACAAGAAAATTTTTGAAAGCAACAAGAAGCAATGGATATCATTTTGTCCCCAAAGGTGGGATGTTCCCTACCGAAACCATCATGCTTGTTGTGAGAAGCATATACCCAAACCTGCCCCAAATTCGACAAAAAATTTACCACGGCATGTTGGTGCCGCTCCATGATAGCATGCCAAGTTTTGGATTTACTAGAATTTAAAAACTAGGTATCTCAATGTTTGCGGCCGAGTGACGGTGGCAGGGTGCTTGCCATTCATTCCCATTTCTTGCTTGGGACCTAAGCATGCAACCAAGAACACATATTTGAATTGTCAATCAATTTATATGCATTAGAGCATGTGCATGTAGTTCAAATTAGAATTATGCACATAAATGCATTGAAAACTCAATTAATGCATAAAAATGTCCAAACGAACCCCGAAAAATCCCAAAAATTAACACAACACTTCTGTTGTTATATGTTGACACTAGGAAAAAAATTGAAATCGAGAAGAGGCAATGGATATTGTTTCGTCCAGAAAGGTGAAACGTTCCCTACCGAAACCATCAGGCGTGTTGTGAGAAGCTCTAGTTTGTGAGAAACATATACCCAAACATGCCCCAAATGGGACAAAAAAATTACCACGGCATGTTGATGCCGCTCCATGGTAGCATGTGAAGATTCATGAATTTCAGATGAGTTTCGGATTTACTAGAATTTAAAAACAAGGTATCTCAATTTTGCGGCCGATTGACAGTGGCAGGGTGTTTGAAATTCATTCTCATTTCTTGCATGGGACCTAAGCATGAACCCAAGGACACCGATTTGATTTTTCAACCAATTTATATGCACTGGACCATGTGCATGTAGTTCAAATTTGAATTATGCACATAAATGCATTGAAAACTCAGTTAATGCATAAAATGTTAAATGAACCCCAAAAAATCACAAGAAACGACACAACACTCCTGTTGTTCTATGTTGACATGAGAAATTTTTTGAAAGCAATAAGAGGCAATGGATATCGTTTTCTCCCCATAGGTGGGATGTTCCCTACCGAAACCATCATGCTTGTCGTGAGAAGCTCTGGTTTGTGAGAAGCATATACCCAAACCTGCCCCAAATTGGACAAAAAAATTTACCACGGCATGTTGGTGCCGCTCCATGATAGCATGCCAAGTTTCATGAATTTCAGATGAGTTTTGGATTCACTAGAATTTGAAAACCAGGTATCTCAATGTTTGCGGCCGAGTGACGGTGGCAGGGTGCTTGCCATTCATTCCCATTTCTTGCATGGGACCTAAGCATGCAACCAAGAACACATATTTGAAGTCAACCAATTTATATGCATTAGAGCATGTGCATGTAGTTCAAATTAGAATTATGCACATAAATGCATTGAAAACTCAATTAATGCATAAAAATGTCCAAACGAACCCCGAAAAATCCCAAAAATTAACACAACACTCCTGTTGTTATATGTTGACACTAGGAAAAAAAATTGAAATCGAGAAGAGGCAATGGATATTGTTTCGTCCAGAAGGTGAAACGTTCCCTAACGAAACCATCAGGCGTGTTGTGAGAAGCTCTGGTTCGTGAGAAACATATACCCAAACCAGCCCCAAATGGGACAAAAAATTTACCACGACATGTTGATGCCGCTCCATGATAGCATGCCAAGATTCATGAATTTTAGACGAGTTTTGGATTTACTAGAATTTAAAAACAAGGTATCTCAATGTTTGCGGTTGAGTGACAGTTGCAGGGTGTTTGAAATTCATTCCCATTTCTTGCATGGGACCTAAGCATGCACCCAAGGACACAGATTTGATTTTTCAAACAATTTATATGCATTAGAGCATGTGCACATAGTTCAAATTTGAAGTATGCACATAAATGAATTGAAAACTCAGTTAATGCATAAAAATGTCCAAACGAACCCCGAAAAATCACAAAAATGACACAACACTCCTATTGTTCTATGTTGACACGAGAACATTTTTGAAAGCAATGAGAGGCAATGGATATTGTTTCATCCCCAAACGTGGGACGTTCCCTACCGAAACCATCATGCTTGTTGTGAGAAGCTCTGGTTTGTGAGAAGCATATACCCAAACCTGCCGCAAATGGGACAAAAAATTTACCACGGCATGTTGATGCCGATACATGATAGCATGCCAAGTTTCATGAATTTCAGATGAGTTTTGGATTTACTAGAATTTAAGAACCATGAATCTCAATGTTTGCGGCCGAGTGACGGTGGTAGGGTGCTTGACATTCATTCCCATTTCTTGCATGGAACCTAAGCATGCAACCAAGAACACATATTTGAATTTTCAACCAATTTATATGCATTAGAGCATGTGCATGTACTTCAAATTTGAATTGTGCACATAAATGCATTGAAAACACAACTAATGCATAAAAATGTCCAAACGAACCCCGAAAAATCCCAAAAATTAACACAACACTCCTATTGTTCTATGTTGACACCAGGAAAAAATTGAAATCGATAAGAGGCAATGGATATCGTTTCGTCCAGAAAGGTGAAACGTTTCGTACCGAAACCATCAGGCTTGTTGTGATAAGCTCTGGTTTGTGAGAAGCATATACCCAAACCTGTCCCAAATGGGACAAAAAAATTACCATGGCATGTTGATGCCGCTCCATGATAGCATGCTAAGTTTCATGAATTTCTGGCGAGCTTTGGATTTACTAGAATTTAAAAACCAGGTATCTCAATGTTTGCGGCCGAGTGAAGGTGGCAAGGTGCTTGACATTCATTCCCATTTCTTGTATGGGACCTAAGCATGCAACCAAGGACACAGATTTGAATTTTCAACCAATTTATATGCATTAGAGCATGTACATGTAGTTCAAGTTTGAATTATGCACATAAATGCATTGAAAACTCAATTAATGCATAAAAATGTCCAAACGAACCCCGAAAAATCCCAAAAATTGACACAACACTCCTGTTGTTCTATGTTGACACTAGGAAAAAAATTCAAATCGAGAAGAGGCAACAGATATCGTTTCGTCCCCAAAGGTGGCACGTTCCCTACCGAAACCATCACACTTGTTGTGAGAAGCTGTGGTTTATGAGAAGCTTATACCCCAAACCTGCCCCAAATGGGACAAAAAATTTACCACGGCATGTTGATGCCGCTCCATGATAGCATGCCAGGTTTCATGAATTTTGGATTTACTAGAATTACAAAAGCAAGTACGTCGACGCTTGCCTGAGAGCCACAATGCCGTGGTGTTCGAATTTCATCCCCATTTCTTGCATGGGACATAAGCATAAACTCCCGGACACATATATGATTTTACAACCCATGTTGGTGCACCGGAGCATGTGCATGTAGTTTAATTTTGAATTGTGCACCTGAAATGGCTAGAAAACCTATTTAATGTATAAAATCTTCAAATGAACCCTGAATGATTCCAATTCTTTTACGACACACATATAGTTGCATGTTCACTGCAGATAAAAGGTCTAGCAATTCAAACACCGTCCATTGTTGTTGTGACCCCATTATGTAATTCAACTCAAGATAAAAAATCAAGTAGATCGCACACAGTTTATTATCACCAACCGTGTGAGATGCAGCACAAAATATCCTGGAGCACCGTCGGTGTATAGTACGCCTATGGCTTATGCGAGAAGGTGCGTCGGCTACAGTCCACAGCCGGCGTCTCAAGCACACTAGCTTGCTCCCCAAATATCATTTCACTGTTCGATCATCGCCAGTGAAAGATGGGCACATGGACCCGCGTTGTGAGGGCAACTTCGGTGGCCCACTCCATTGGGAGCGCGGACGCAGCCGCCATGCGTGTGCTAACAGGGTGCATGAGCGTGGCCGCAATCTGCGACCGGGCGGCCAAGGTAGCCCAAACGGCCGTTGTTGCTTCTCAGGTGGCGGCAGCAACATCTGCCTCGGGGATAGCAACTGGCGAGAGCGGCACAGCAGCTATCCGTTCAGCAGCGGTGGACTTAGCCCTGATGGAGGCCATCCATGACCATGTCGAGGCTGCCCACGGCCAGCTCGTGGCGGTCACTACACAAATCGAACGAAGCTTCTCCGACAACGGTCGGCAACCCACGGCCGAAGAGCTGGCAATCGTTGAGAGCGTTCGAGCAACCGTCTGTTCCTCCGTCGCATACCTTGCGAGGACGGAGCCCATCCAAGCCTAGAGCGCGGCCGCCCACGCCCACCTCATGGCGGCCTTTTCCAAAGAGATGGCGGACACGGATGGAGAGATGCTTGCCGAGTATGGTGCGATGGATGCCATGGAGGCCCTTCCCCAGGAGAACGTCGAGCGCGAGCTGGACATGGAGGCGGCGGCGGAGATCGACGAGCACCAGCCATAGTAGTACTCTTTGTTTTGTTTAATTAAGAGTGTCGATCCTTAATTTGTTAGAGTAATGTTTAGGTCAGCTCGCTCTGTTTAATTGTTGAACTTGCTCGATTAAGAAGTGTGGGTGTGTGATGTCTACTACACAACCTTCTTCTTGTAGACGTTGTTGGGCCTCCAAGTGCAGAGGTTTGTAGGACAGTAGCAAATTTCCCTCAAGTGGATGACCTAACGTTTATCAATCCGTGGGAGGCGTAGGATGAAGATAGTCTCTCTCAAACAACCCTGCAACCAAATAACAAAGAGTCTCTTGTGTCCCCAACACACCCAATACAATGGTAAATTGTATAGGTGCACTAGTTCGGCGAAGAGATGGTGATACAATTGCAATATGGATGGTAGATAAAGATTTTTGTAATCTAAAAATATAAAACAACAAGGTAACTAATGATAAAAGTGAGCACAAACGGTATTTCAATGCGTTGATACAAGGCCTAGGGTTCATAATTTCACTAGTGCAAGTTCCATCAACAATAATAACATAATTGGATCATATAACTATCCCTCAACATGCAACAAAGAGTCACTCCAAAGTCACTAATAGCGGAGAACAAACGAAGAGATTATTGTAGGGTACGAAACCACCTCAAAGTTATTCTTTCTAATCGATCTAACATGAAGCTATTCTTTCCGTTCGATCTATCCTAGAGTTCGTACTAGAATAACACCTTAAGACACAAATCAACCAAAACCCTAATGTCACCTAGATACTCCAATGTCACCTCAAGTATCCATGGGTATGATTATACGATATGCATCACACAATCTCAGATTCATCTATTCAACCAACACAAAGAACTTCAAAGAGTGACCCAAAGTTTCTACCGGAGAGTCAAGATGAAAACGTGTGGCAACCCCTATGTATAAGTTCAGGAGGTCACGGAAGTCGCAAGTTGATCACCAAAACATACATCAAGTGGATCACGTGAATATCCCATTGTCACCATAGATAAGCACATGCAATACATACATCAAGTGTTCTCAAATCCTTAAAGACTCAATCCGATAAGATAACTTCAAAGGGAAAACTCAATCCGTTACAAGAGAGTAGAGGGGGAGAAACATCATAAGATCCAACTATATAGCAAAGCTCATGATACATCAAGATTGTGTGAATCAAGAACACGAGAGAGAGAGAGAGAGATCAAACACATAGCTACTGGTACATACCCTCAGCCCCGAGGGTGAACTACTCCCTCCTCGTCATGGAGAGCGCCGGGATGATGAAGATGGCCACCGGAGAGGGATTCCCCCCTCCGGCAGGGTGCCGGAACGGGTCTAGATTGGTTTTCGGTGGCTACAGAGGCTTGCGGCAGCGGAACTCCCGATCTAGGTTATTTTCTGGAGGTTTTTTGTATTTATAGGAATTTTTGGCATCGGGAACAAGTCAGGGTGGTGCCCGAGTCGTCCACGAGATAGGGCGGCGCTCCTGGGGGGGTAGGGCGCGCCCCCCACCCTCGTGGACGGCCTGGGACTCTTCTGGCCCAACTCTTTTACTCCGGGAGCTTCTTTTGGTCCATAATAAATCATCAAAATTGCACATCAATTGGACTCCGTTTGGTATTTCTTTTCTACAAAACTCAAAAACAAGGAAAAAAACATAAACTAGCACTGGGCTCTAGGTTGATAGGTTAGTCCCAAAAATCATATAAAATAGCATATAAATGCATATAAAACATCCAAGGTTGATAATATAATAGCATGGAACAATCAAAAATTATAGATACGTTGGAGACGTATCAAGCATCCCCAAGCTTAATTCCTGCTCATCCTCGAGTAGGTAAATGATAAAAACAGAATTTTGATGTGGAATGCTACCTAACATATTTATCCATGTAATTCTCTTTATTGTGGCAAGAATATTCAGATCCGAAAGATTCAAGACAAAAGTTTAATATTGACATAAAAATAATAATACTTCAAGCATACTAACAAAGTAATCATGTCTTCTCAAAATAACATGGCCAAAGAAAGCTATCCCTACAAAATCATATAGTCTGGGTATGCTCTATCTTCATCACACAAAATATTTAAATCATGCACAACCCCGATGACAAGCCAAGCAATTTTTCCATACTTTTGATGTTCTCAAACTTTTTCAATCTTCACGCAATACACGAGCGTGAGCCATGGACATAGCACTATAGGTGGAATAGAATGGTGGTTGTGGAGAAGACAAAAAGGAGAAGACAGTCTCACATCAAATAGGCGTATCAACGGGCTATGGAGATGCCCATCAAATAGATATCAATGTGAGTGAGTAGGGATTGCCATGCAACGGATGCACTAGAGCTATAAGTGTATGAAAGCTCAAAAAGAAACTAAGTGGGTGTGCATCCAACTCGCTTGCTCACGAAGACCTAGGGCATTTTGAGGAAGCCCATCATTGGAATATACAAGCCAAGTTCTATAATGAAGATTCCCACTAGTATATGAAAGTGACAACATAGGAAACTCTCTATCATGAAGATCATGGTGCTGCTTTGAAGCACAAGTGTGGTAAAAGGATAGTAGCATTGCCCCTTCTCTCTTTTTCTCTTTTTTTGTTTTTTGGGCCTTCTCCTTTTTTTTATGGCCTCTTTTTTGTTTTCTTGTTTTTATTTTCCGCTCGTAGTCTCATCCCGACTTGTGGGGAAATCATAGTCTCCATCATCCTTTCCTCACATGGGACAATGCTCTAATAATGATGACCATCACACTTTTATTTACTTACAACTCAAGAATTACAACTCGATACTTAGAACAAAATATGACTCTATGTGAATGCCTCCGGCGGTGTACCAGGATGTGCAATGAATCAAGAGTGACATGTATGCAAGAATTATGAATGGTGGCTTTGCCACAAATACGATGTCAACTACATGATCATGCAAAGCAATATGACAACGATGGAGCGTGTCATAATAAACGGAACAGTGGAAAGTTGCATGACAGTATATCTCGGAATGGCTATGGAAATGCCATAATAGGTGGGTATGGTGGCTGTTTTGAGGAAGGTAAATGGTGGGTTTATGGTACCGGCGAAAGTTGCACGGTACTAGAGAGGCTAGCAATGGTGGAAGGGTGAGAGTGCGTATAATCCATGGACTCAACATTAGTCATAAAGAACTCACATACTTATTGCAAAAATCTATTAGTTATCGAAGAAAAGTACTATGCACATGCTCCTAGGGGGATAGATTGGTAGTAAAAGACCATCGCTCATCCCTGACCGCCACACATAAGGAAGACAATCAAAAAATAAATCATGCTCCGACTTCATCACATAACGGTTCACCATACGTGCATGCTACGGGAATCACAAACTTTAACACAAGTATATCTCTCAAATTCACAACTACTCAACTATCATGACTCTAATATCACCATCTTCATATCTCAAAACAATCATAAGGAATCAAACTTCTCATAGTATTCAATGCACTTTATATGAAAGTTTTTATTATACCCATCTTGGATGCCTATCATATTAGGACTAATTTCATAACCAAAGCAAATTACCATGTTGTTCTAAAATACTCTCAAAATAATATAAGTGAAGCATGAGAGTTCGTCTATTTCTTCAAAATAAAACCATCACCATGCTCTAAAAGGATATAAGTGAAGCACTGGAGCAAATGACAAACTACTCCGAAAGATATAAGTGAAGATCAATGAGTAGTTGAATAATTATGCAACTATGTGAAGACTCTCTAACATTTAAGAATTTCAGATCTTGGTATTTTATTCAAACAGCAAGCAAAATAAAATAAAATAAAATGATGCTCCAAGCAAAACACATATCATGTGGTGAATAAAAATATAGCTCCAAGTAAAGTTACCGATGAACAAAGACGAAAGAGGGGATGCCATCCGGGGCATCCCCAAACTTAGGATCTTGGTTGTCCTTGAATATTACCTTGGGGTGCCTTGGGAATCCCCAAGCTTAGGCTCTTGCCACTCCTTATTCCATAGTCCATCGAATCTTTACCCAAAACTTGAAAACTTCACAACGCAAAACTTAACAGAAAACAAGTAAGCTCCGTTAGAATAAGAAAATAAATCACCACTTACGTACTATTGTGAACTCATTCTAAATTCATATTGGTGTTATATCTACTGTATTCCAACTTCTCTATGGTTCACACCCTCCAATACTACTCATAGATTCATCAAAATAAGCAAACAACACAATGAAAACAGAATTGATCAAAAACAGAACAGTCTGTAGCAATCTGGAGGTTTCGAATACTTTTGTAACTCCAAAAATTCTGAAAAATTAGGACGACTAGGAAAATTGCTATAATGATCTACTGCAGTTGGAATTGGTATTTTATCGCTCGTTGGTAAAAAAATGTCATACTTTCTGTTTTTATTAGCAAGATCAAACAATAATCACCCAAGAAGATCCTAAAGGCTTTACTTGGCACAAACACTAATTAAAACATATAACCACATATAACCAGAGGCTAGGTAGATTATTTATTACTAAACGGGAGCATAAGGCAAAGAACAAAAATAAAATTGGGTTGCCTCCCAACAAGTGTTATCGTTTAAGGCCCCTAGCTAGGCATGATGGTTTCAATGATGCTCACATAAAAGATAAGAATTGAAACATAAAGAGAGCATCATGAAGAATATGACTAGCACATTTAAGTCTAACCCACTTCCTATGCATAGGGATTTTCTGAGCAAACAATTTATGGGAACAAGAATCAACTTGCATAGGAAGGTAAAACAAGGATAACTTCAAGATTTTCAACACATAGAGAGGAAACTTGATAGTATTGAAATATGTAAAAGCATATGTTCCTCTCTCATAATAATTTCAGCAGCATCATGAATAAATTCAACAATATAACCATCACATAAAGTATTATTTTCATGATGCACAAGCATAGAAATTTTACTACTCTCCACATAAGCAAAATTATTCTCATTCGGAATAGTGGGAGCAAATTCAACAAAATAGCTATCATGGGATTGAAAATTTAAATCAAGATGACAAGTTTCATGGTTACCATTATTCTTTATAGCATACGTGTCATCACAATAATCATCATAGATAGGAGGCATGCTTTCATCATAATAAATTTGCACATCAAAACTTGAGGGAGAGAAAATATCATCTTCATCAAACATAGCATCCCCAAGCTTGTAGCTTTGCATATCATTAGCATCATGGGTATTCAAAGAATTCATACTAACAACATTACAATCATGCTCATCACCCAAAGATTTAGTGCCAAACATTTTAATGCATTCTTCTTCTAACACTTTGGCACAATTATCAGAATCCTTATTTTCACGAAAGACATTAAAAAGATGAAGCATATGAGGCAACCTTAATTCCATTTTTTGTAGTTTTCTTTTATAGACTAAACTAGTGATAAAACAAGAAACTAAAAGATTTGATTGCAATATCTAAAGATATACCTTTAAGCACTCACCTCCCTGGCAACGGCGCCAGAAAAGAGCTTGATGTCTACTACACAACCTTCTTCTTGTAGACGTTGTTGGGAGTCCAAGTGCAGAGGTTTGTAGGACAGTAGAAAATTTCCCTCAAGTGGATGACCTAAGGTTTATCAATTCATGGGAGGCATAGGATGAAGATGGTCTCTCTCAAACAACCCTGCAACCAAATAACAAAGAGTCTCTTGTGTCCCCAACACACCCAAGACAATGGTAAATTGTATAGGTGCACTAGTTCGGCGAAGAGATGGTGATACAAGTGCAATATGGATGGTAGATAAAGGTTTTTGTAATCTAAAAATATAAAAACATCAAGGTAACTAATGATAAAAGTGAGCACAAACGGTATTGCAATGCGTTGAAACAAGGCCTAGGGTTCATACTTTCACTAGTGCAAGTTCTCTCAACAATAATACCATAATTGGATCATATAACTATCCCTCAACATGCAAGAAAGAGTCGCTCCAAAGTCACTAATAGCGGAGAACAAACGAAGAGATTATTGTAGGGTACGAAACCACCTCAAAGTTATTCTTTTTGATCGATCTATTCAAGAGTCCGTAGTAAAATAACACGAAGCTATTCTTTCTGTTCGATCTATCCTAGAGTTCGTACTAGAATAACACCTTAAGACACAAATGAACCAAAACCCTAATGTCACCTAGATACTCCAATGTCACCTCAAGTATCCGTGGGTATGATTATACAATATGCATCACATAATCTCAGATTCATCTATTCAACCAACACAAAGAACTTCAAAGAGTGCCCCAAAGTTTCTACTGGAGAGTCAAGACGAAAACGTGTGCCAACCCCTATGCATAAGTTCACGAGGTCACGGAACTCGCAAGTTGATAACCAAAACATACATCAAGTGGGTCACGTGAATATCCCATTGTCACCACATATAAGCACATGCAAGACATACATCAAGTGTTCTCAAATCCTTAAAGACTCAATCCGATAAGATAACTTCAAAGCGAAAACTCAATCCATTACAAGAGAGCAGAGGGGGATAAACATCATAAGATCCAACTATAATAGCAAAGCTCGCGATACATCAAGATCGTGCGAATCAAGAACACGAGAGAGAGAGAGAGAGAGATCAAACAGATAGCTACTAGTACATACCCTCAGCCCCGAGGGTGAACTACTCCCTCCTCGTCATGGAGAGCGCCGGGATGATGAAGATGGCCACCGGAGAGGGATTCCCCCCTCCGGCAGGGTGCCGAAATGGGTCTAGATTGGTTTTCGATGGCTACAGAGGCTTGTGGCGGCGGAACTCTCGATCTAGGTTATTTTCTAGAGGTTTCTGTATTTATAGGAATTTTTGGCGTCGGGAACAAGTGGGGGACGTGCTCGAGTCGTCCACGAGATAAGACGGCGTGCCCTACCACCCTCGTGGACGGCCCGTGACTCTTCTGGCCCAACTCTATTACTCCGGGGGCTTCTTTTGGTCCATAAAAAATCATCAAAAATTGGCACATCAATTGGACTCCGTTTGCTATTCCTTTTCTGTAAAACTCAAAAACAAGGAAAAAACAAAAACTGGCACTGGGCTCTAGGTTAATATGTTAGTCCCAAAAATCATATAAAATAGCATATAAAACATCCAAGGTTGATAATATAATAGCATGGAACAATAAAAATTATAGATACGTTGGAGACATATCAGTGTGCTGTAGTCTCCTTTGTGTACCCAAATTATGCAATGATGTGGATGACCACTGTAACCATGGAAATTCAAACCAAAATTTTTGACGTTCAAACTCATCACACACGGGTTAAGCCATCTGAATCGTTTGTGATGTTCACATATCATACACAGTTCTGAATAATGGACCGTGTCTGATGACACTTTGCGCGCCAGTTTTTTCGCTGAAGCGATTCCAAATTTTCGGCTTACGCGGAAATATCTACCTCTCCGTCCCCTCCCCCTTACCAAAGACCACATTTCCCCTATTTCCGCCTTCCTTTCCAAGTTGAAACCTTCACTCCTTGCTTGTAGCATCGCCTCCTCACCGGTGACCCCCCTTCATGCTGCTCAGCCTCGTCTATCCAGGCAGGTAATCCACACCTGACCCCATCCTCTTCCTCCTTCCACATCCCACATGCCCCGACCGCCGGCGCGAGCGCGACACCTTCCACCCAAATCACTGAACCCTCCACCAAATAAGCGCCGCCCTAAGCCATGGTGCACGCAGTATAGCCAGGATCTAAAGGAGCATTTGGCAGCGGAGAAGAAAATCGCGGCCGCATGCGCGGATGAGGTTGTGGTGGCTTCCATTCGTGCCGACCCCCAGATCTTGGAGAAGCACCTTTCCATTTTCTAGCTATGCTGGTGAAGCATTCTTGGTTTACCCGTGGTGTATGCTGCTCTTGCCTTTCCTTCACAAATTCTAGTGAATTGTGCTATCTAATTTTACCATGCAATCTGTTGCTCTAGTGTATATGTTCTATATGTCGTGCAGTGTGGTGCTCACTTATTAACTGTTTTGTTAATTAGTTGTCGTCTTCAGTTAACTGTTTGATTCAATTCTGCAAATGTGATGTTCAATTCTTCAGGCTGCAATTTTGTATTGTCTTCCATGTGAGAAATAAATCGAATTTATCTTTACAAAATACATGAGAAACGAATACAATTGCTATATTTCCAAGTTGTCAAGCATGCTTGGTTTGGCTATACATTGTGCAATGTGGTGCTCAGTTAACGTTTGGTTCATTTGTGTTGTGCTGTTTAGTTAACTGTTTGGTTCAATTCTGCAATGCGATGTTCAATAGTTGTGGGTGCATTCTGTTATTGTATACCATGTGAGGAATAAATTGAATTTGGCTATAGTAGATACATGAGAAACAAATACAATTGCTATATTTCCGAGTTGTTAAGCACGGTCGGTTTGGTTAACTGTTGGGTCTTCTATTAGGAGTATGTTATATTGTGCAATGTGGTGCTCAGTTAATGTTTAGTTCATTTGTTGTGGTGTTTAGTTAACTGCTTGGTTCAATTCTGCAATGCGATGTCCAATTGTCGTGGGTAGAATTTTGTATTGTTATGCATGTGAGGAATAGATCAAATTTTGGCTATATTTCCTAGTTCTTAATCATGCTTGGTTTGGATAAATGGGTTTTCCACGTGGCTTGAATTAATATGATGAATCTGCAATGTGCTTATTTTTCATCAACATATTTTACTGATAGCATGCGAACCCTTACTTAACCTGATGACTAATTACCTTATATGTGTTGCAGGGAAACAATGGGAAGCACTGAGATTTACAATCAAGGTTAGCACGTGCATGGTCCCCTAATAGCACATTATTGTGCAATTGTAGGAACCATTCTAATATTTAGGTTTTTAACAATTTGGTCTTGCACATGTAGGTCTTGTTGTCAGAGGTTTTGACCCACTGTTCGACCCTTTTTCATATGGGGAAATGAGTTGTCCATGAATATCAATCAAATCAAGAAACTCACAAAGATTGTTAGGATAAAGAAATTAGCGACAAAAAACAACAAGATCTTTGTCTGCACAATGAAGAAGACATCAATTCACTACAAGATGGTACTAACTATTATACCTTGCCTTTTTTTATTCCTTTTCCCCATTTCCAATATAGAGAAGATATTTATGCACATCCTTGTTTTCAGGCCTTTCCAAAGCAGTTCACTGATGATTACCTCTCAAACCACCTCTATGGTCAGGAGGCGAGGAAGGTTTTCATACAACACCCATGGTTCAATATTGAAGTGTTCCTGAAGAGGACGAAGGACGGATGGTCAATCATCCACAGGCACTGGCCTAAAGTTGCAAAGACCTTCAACATGAATGAATGCTCAATATTCGCCTTCCGCTTCAGCAGTTTTCCAAATGAGATGCATCTGTCTATATACCGTCTATGATGCTAATTTCGAAAGGTTCTACATGTTGCATGTGAAACTTGGTGCTGGTGTAGCTGTGTAATGGTGTAGCTGAGTGCTGAAGCTATATCATGTTGTACTCTGATGTATTTCAATTATGAAATTCTGCTTCCTTAATATGAAAATGAAATATATTATGTGCTAAATATGAATGTCAATTTGATTAATAAATGGATTATTAATAATAGGGCAATTAGCATGCTAATGGCGAATTAGCCTGCTAATTGGGTTTTGCTATTGCAAACTATTATTGAAAAAATACCATGGGCAATGACCTCAAGCAATGTACATAGTTTCTAGGAACAAACCGTGTTGGATCTATGAACAATCACACATGACTTTCTTTTCAAAATTGTTTACGTTAGGCCACCTTGCGCAAATGTTTACCACATAAAAATTGTGTGTGATGGATAGCCTTTGCCACACAGTTTCTTCTACGGACCATGTGTGATGCATTCAATAACGCAAACGATTGTTAATATCGTGTGCAATGGCAAAGCTATCACAAACGGTTTAACGGGAAAAATTGTGTGTGATGTACCTGTGAACAGAAACATTTTCCTTGGAGCGACTGTGTGCGATGTACATACGAGCGGAAACGTTTAGCGGGGACTGACTGTGTGGGATGTACTTGCGACCGGAAACAATTTTGCCTGTATAATTGTATTTTTTTAGCTCTACTGTACGTATTTCCGTATTTGAGCGCTCGCCGGTCGCACACGACCTCATTTTGCCGAGCATGTGTGCCAGGAGGGCATACCCCCGACGGTTTCTGGGTCGTGTTGGAAGGACCCCCCTATCGCCGTCACTCACTAGGCGACGGTTCGAAATGCCATCGCGGAAAGGGGTTAAAAACCGTTTGTATAGCACCGACACTACTAGTGTAAGTTCATGAAGAACAGAGTAACGCATTAAGTAAGATGACATGATGTCGAGGGATTAACTCAAGCAATATGATGAAAATCCCATCTTGTTATCCTCAATGGCAACAATACAATAAGTGTCGGTTCCCCTTCTGTAACTAGGATCAAGCACCACAAGATTGAACCTCAAGCTACGCACTTCTCCCTTTGCAAGAAAAACCAATCTAGTTGGCCAAAGCAAATTGATAGTTTGAAGAGACTAGCAAAGATATCAAATCATGCATATAAGAATTCAGAGGAGATTCAAATAATATTCATAGATAAGCTGATCATAAATCCACAATTCATTGGATCTCGGCAAACACACCGCAAAAAGAGTATTACATTGGATAGATCTCCAAGAACATCGAGGAGAACATGGTATTGAGAATCAAAGAGAGAGAAGAAGCCATCTAGCTACTAGCTATGGACCCGTAGGTCTGTGGTAAACTACTCACTCCTTATCGGAGATAAAATGGTGTTGATGTAGAAGCCCTCCGTGATCGAATCCCCCTTCGGCAGGACGTCGGAAAAGGCCCCTAGATGGGATCTCACGGGTGCAGAAGGTTGCGATGGTGGAAAAGTCTTTTCTTGGCTCTCCTTGTTGGTTTTGGGATATTTGAGAATATATAGGAGGAAGAAATAGGCCAGTGGATTCACGAGGGGCCCACAAGGGTGGGGGAACGCCCTACCCCCTGGGCACGCCCTCCATCCTTATGGTCGCCTCGTGGCTTCCCTGACGTGTACTCCAAGTCCTCTGGATGTCTTTTGGTCCAAGAAAAATCATTACGAAAGTATCATTCCATTTGAACTCCATTTGATATTCCTTTTCTGCCAAACTCTAAAATAAGGAAAAACAGGAACTGACACTGGGCTCTAGGTTAATAGGTTAGTCCCAAAAGTAATATAAAATAGCATAATAATGCATATAAAACATCCAAAACAGATAATATAATAGCATGGAACAATCGAAAATTATAGATATGTTGGAGACGTATTAGTCCACTTCATGAGTACTGCCTTCTTCAAGATTTTGAACAACGGCAAGGTGCGCTCGGCAGACTTGGAGATGAATCTACTATGCGCAGCGACACACCCTGTCAAACACCTCACATCCTTCACTGTCTTTGGTGTTTGAATCTTCTCGATAGCCTTGATCTTATTGGGGTTGGTTTCTGTCCCACGATGGGATACAAAGAAATCGAGTAGCTTGCCGGAGGGAACACTAAACACACACTTCTCCGGGTTTAGCTTCAAGTCGATCTTGCGCAGATTAGCAAATGTCTCTTCCAAATCCTGAATGAGGGTTGATCTGCCCTTGGTCTTGACCACAATATCATCCATATAAGCCTCAATGTTCATGTGCAACTGTGACTCAAAACCAATCTGGACTGCTCTTGCCAAAGTGGACCTGGCACTCTTTAACCTGAAAGGCATGCGCACGAAGCAGTATGTGCCACATGGGGTGATGAATGAGGTCTTGTCTTCATCTTCCTTGGACATAAAGATTTGATGATATCCAGAGTATGCATCCATAAAACAGAGCAAATCACAACCTGAAGTGGAGTCCACAATTTGGTCGATGCACGACAAGGGAAATGGTCCTTTGGGCAGGCCTTGTTGAGATCTGTGAAATCTATACAAAAGCCTCCATTTCCCGTTAGCCTTACGTACGACCACTTGGTTTGCTAACCATGTTGGATGCAGCACCACTCTGACCAAACCAGCTGCCTCAAGTTTCTTGATTTCTTCTGCAATGAATTGCTGTCGTTCCAAAGGTTGCTTCCGAACCTTCTATTTGACGGGTCCGGCATGTGGGCAGATAGCAAGGTGGTGCTCGATTACCTCCCTGGGAACACCGGGGATGTCAGATGGTTGCCAAGCAAACACATTGACATTCGCCCATAGGAAGGTAACGAGCGTGCTTTCCTATTTTTCATCAAGGGTGGCACTGATAGTAAAGGTACCATCAATGCCGGCCAGCCCTGCCGAGACCTTTTCACATGAGGTGCAGCAGCTTTGGATCTCTTGCTGTTGGAACTCTCCAGCAAGTCATCAACAGGCGCAGCACACTTCGAAGAGGTACGCTTCCCGGACTCCTTGCTGGTGTCCCTACTAGCCTTCTTCTTTCCTTTGGTTTCCCCTGCGGGAACTGTGGTTTCTGCGGCCTCTGCCGCGACAGCATCCCGGTACATCTTATCCACGCAAATAATTGCGTCCTTCTCGTCTCACGGAATGGAAATGACTCCCACCGGCCCTGGCATCTTCAAAGTTTTCTAGGCATAGTGGGATGCCTCCATGCACTTTGCTAGAGCTGGGTGTCCAAGGATTCCATTGTACGGTAGGGGGAGGTCAACCATATCAAACACAACCTTCTCAGTCTGGTAGTTCAACTCTCCTCCAAATGTCAATGGCAACATGATCTTTCCCTTAGGATGACTCCTACCAGGTTTGATTCCTTGAAACGTGCCCGTGACCTTGAGTTCTTCCTCTGCTATCTGAAGCTTGCTGATAACCTTTGGGGAAATCAGATTCAACCCAGCCCGGCGTCAACCAGCATCTTTGTGACTTTGAGATTGCAGATTGTTGGTGAAACCAACAATGGAAAGCATCCTACCGCGATGGTGCGGTCAGGATGGTCCTCTTTGTCAAAGATGATGGGTGTGCGTGACCATTTGAGCGGCTTCCGAGACTCTGTGACTGGCTCCACGGCATTGACCTCACGTGCCCACCTTTTAAGTTGGCAGTGAGAAGAGTGCAAAGATGCACCCCCGTCAATGCACAGGGCGTTAGTGGCCCTCTGGAACTCCTACTTGTTGGTTTCCTCTTCATCCCCTCTATCACTTTCCTCATTGCAATCCTCCTTCTCTCAGCCTCTGGCGGGTTTTCCTTGGTTTCGAAGAGCCTTGCCAGGGTGATTTGCTTCACCGCCTCAGCTCTTCCCGCAAGCGCCATTCTGACATTTTTCCGTATCACGCTTCTCATATTCAGCTCTCTACTTCTTGACGAGTGTGATAGCCTGGTTTTTGCCCTCTTTCATTTGCCTGATTTTCTTTTGAAATGATTTTGGAAGTTTGAGTTTTTGAATCTTTTCATGGGGACTTAAACACTTGGTGTACCCTTGGCTTTCACCCAAGTGCCTCATCTCCCTCTCTTATCATCATTTCCTCTCTGGTTCACCTCATAATAATATTTGGAATATTTTTCTTTAATGAAAAATATTCATTTCCTTCCCTTAAACCCTAGCTAGATCAATGTCCTCCAAAGCAACCCCAATTTTTCTTGCCCACAAAAATCTGAGAAAATTCACAAATATTCTTTGAGCCCTAGGGCACCTTCCTGAGAAAAAATATTGTACCACTTTTTGGAATATTTTTGCCACAGAAAATATTTTCTGTTCTGGGCAGAAATGGTGGTTTCTACAGCAACTACCATTTTACTTGCTCCAATGAGGCTGATTTTTCTTGTGCACCATCACCTTAGTAGATGATTGCTAGCCTCCAAAACCCAGCCTCAAACTCCCAGCCGTTTGACCTCAGTAAACTCTCAAAGTTACTGATCAAAAGCTTACTTGGCTCGTAAAATCTTTTCTACTGCGTCTGGATCCAAACCAAAGTGTGGTAAACTTCAAAACTACCATGAACAAAAAGCCAGACATGAACTTTGGACGTAGGCCGGCCTAAGGGAAAAGTTCACGCGGTGACCACGCATGTACACAATGCCAGCCTGCGTGTCGACGCACTCTGGGTGCCGCCGAGCGCTCTGTTGCGCGCGTGCTCGCTTCCCTGACTGCCAAAGCGTGCCAAACCGCGACACCATCTTCGTCCAAACCCCCTTAACTCTCCCCTGGCACTCGCCGACGCCGGAGCTCGCCGCAGCGAGCACGGGCATGGTCCGGCCAATGTAACAGTGCGGTGCACATTGTGCTCGTCGCGTTCTCCTTGATCATGTGCTCGTCTCCGTTCGCCTAGAGTCCTCGCGTGAGCTGCGTCGCCTTCTCCCCCTCTCACTGACGCCGCTCGTCATCGGGCGCCGTGTCCAGGTGTCGACGGTGTAGGCCCGATTCCCCCCTCACTGCTCGCCTATAAATGGAGCCACCCCCAGCCTCCTCGAGCACCATCCTCCACTCCCACACACCCCACAACACTGTAGGAAACCGTAGCCCAGCCAGGCAGGCCGCGGGACGCCGTCCCCGAGCTCTAGCTCGCCGGCGATCCTCTCGGGTCGCCACGGTAGCTCCAGCCCCTCCCAGGCCCGGGCTATCCTTCCAGCGCCTCCACCACTCTCCGGTGGTGCTGTTCCACCTGGTTGAAGCCCCTGGAGTCGCCGCTATTCGCTGTCGTCTTCGTCTCCGGTGACCTCCGCTCTCTGCCTCCGCTTGCGAGGCCGATTCCGACGCGGTCCGACCACCCCTAGCTACGCTAAGGGTATGGGCAAGTGCGCCTCCATCCCCTCTCTCGATCCCTCCCTCTCGTTTTGGCCGAGGAGCTCTCGTTGCCGGCGTGAGCTCTGGCGAAGCCACGACCTCCTCTATTTCCTTCTCCCTCTTCCCCCACCTGACTAGCGGGGCTCGCTAGTCAGCCACTCAGTACGCGCGCGAAGCGGTACGAGTGGTGGCGCCCCAAGGCTTTACGCCTTCGACGTCACCCCCCTGTCTATTTTATTCAAATTCAAATTCCAGAGAGATTCAAACAGCTATAACTCTTCGACCGTAAGTCCAAATGAATTGATTCTTTTCACATTGTGTTCTTTGCAAAGAAATCTAGCAGCTCACCAAAAATGGGATTTTCCCCTACTATCTAGATTTTTTGGTGAATTTCAGAAGGGTTCTTGTTATTTTCTTTTTTTGTTTAAATTTATTTTCAGAGAGTGAAGCTTGTCTTGAGGAACACCAGAGGGCTTGTGAGCCTCATCTGCACTAAGGCAAGCCACAGCAACATTTTCATGATGCCACTTCAATATTTGTGATATTTTTATACTTGAATGAATGATTTAATCCATGCATTTAAATCATTATCATTAGGTTATTTATATTCTGTTAGTGTTTGCTTAAGTTTACATGCTTATGTTATCAGAAAGGTTGTAGCTCCCTAGTGGTTATAGAAACTAGAATTAATCTTTGCTATGATAGAAATAATATGGTTATGGATATAAGTAATTTATTAGAACTATTTTCTTGCATGAGAAAAATGATAAAATTTGTTAGAAAAGATTCTGTTTAATGTGAGTTTAATCCTAACCAGAGAAGTATGAGGTGTTGTTGATGTTTATGCTTAGTGTGGATTTAGTTGACTCAGTCATTTCCGTTAATATGTGGTGCCTATGTTAGTGGTTGCATTTCATGGCATACTATGACACCGAGTATTTTCAATTTAAGTTGAACCTGATAATAATACAACTTGAATTTATCGTTGACCGAGTCATGGTGCCACTGAATCGAGTTTTTCCCAGTGCAACCACATTTGCATGTATGGGAAGGCCTTTATTCGGTCCGTTGTCATGCCTCTGGTCGGTGCCTCCAACTAGGGAAGGTTATGGGCGTGTGGTACCCTGGCCCGATAAGCAGACATAACCTTGTGAGCCTGTTGTTGAGATTTTTGGTACCGGTCCCCGTGAGGGACGTTGGCCACGACGGTGGTCGTTGTGTCTTTGGTAGACACGGGGCCACCCAGGACTAGCCCAGTTGGGGAGTGGGTCGGAGTGGCCGAGAGAGTGTCATGGCAATGGAGAGGTTTCGTCGGAATGTCGTTGGTCCACCCGAATGGGAGTACGAGGCCATGGGTTCCGTGGTGTGGGTACAGTGCACTACCTCTACAGATTGTATTAATCTATAGATAGCCGAGTCCACGGTTACGGACACATCGAAAGTAGGTCACAACATGGGTCAACATTTAATTAATCTTGCACACTAGGTCATGAACTTTGCACTGTTGAGGATGGCGGGAAAGTCATCCCGTCGATTGAGACCAAGTGTTGGTCGTGGTTGTGATCGCCGAAAGGATCACTGTTTGAGACCAAATATTGGTCGTGGCTGTGGTCGCCGGAATGATCACGAAGTATCCATAGTGAAGATCATGTGGTTGGTACATTTGTGATCCAGAGGCAATCACTGTGGTAAGCTAGTCCGAGGGACTGTGCTCATAAGAGCGCGATCACAACATGTTGGTTACATTGTTGCATTACTAATAATTGGTTAATTATCATGATATTGTTTGTCATTATGTTTATGCTTGTTGTGAGCTTGCAAGTACATTCAATGTAATGACCTGGCGTGTCATGCCAGATTTCAGGAAAGTCCCGTGGAAAGGAGTGTTGCTCGAGTCTAGATAGTGTCCACATCGGTGTCCTTGTGCTATGGAGTTCCGCTACGACGTTGTTCCGTTGCCGCATAGTTGTTATGATCGAGGCCTTTTTATGTTCACTAAATAATGTACATATTGTTCGGCTGCACCGGGTGGGCAGCTTGGCCTCGCTACCTGTTGTAATGTAAACTATGAGCCGCTAGTATCAATAAAGCGGTTGTTTTCTATACCAAGAAGTTGTGTGTTGCCAGAAGACATGGTCTCTCGGCTAGCAATGCAAGGTAAACCGGTTGCTCTGAACCGGGGTGCCACAACAAGCTGCTCAATGATACATCTCCAACGTATCTATAATTTTTGATTGCTCCATGCTATATTATCTACCTGTTGTAATCTTTTTTTTGCGGTGTGTTTGTTGAGACCGATGAATTGTGGGTTTATGATCAAGTCTATCTATGAACAATATTTGAATCTTCTCTGAATTCTTTTATGTATGATTGGTTATCTTTGCAAGTCTCTTCGAATTATCAGTTTGGTTTGGCCTACTAGATTGATCTTTCTTGCAATGGGAGAAGTGCTTAGCTTTGGGTTCAATCTTGCGGTGTCCTTTCCCAATGACAGTAGGGGCAGCAAGGCATGTATTGTATTGTTGCCATCGAGGATAACAAGATGGGGTTTTCATCATATTGCATGATTTTATCCCTCTACATCATGTCATCTTGCTTAAGGTGTTACTCTGTTTTCATGAACTTAATACTCTAGATGCATGCTGGATAGCGGTCGATGAGTGTAGTAATAATAGTAGATGCAGGCAGGAGTCGGTCTACTTGTCTCGGACGTGATGCCTATATACATGATCATACCTAGATATTCTCATAACTATGCTCAATTCTGTCAATTGCTCAACAGTAATTTGTTCACCCACCATAGAATACTTATGCTCTTGAGAGAAGACACTAGTGAAACCTATGGCCCCCGGGTCTATCTTCATCATATTAATCTTCCAATACTTAGTTATTTTCATTGCCTTTTATTTTACTTTGCATCTTTATCATAAAAATACCAAAAATATTAACTTATCATATCTATCAGATCTCACTCTCGTAAGTGGCCGTGTAGGGATTGACAACCCCTTATCGCGTTGGTTGCGAGGATTTATTTGCTTTGTGCAGGTATGAGGGACTCACGCATAGCCTCCTACTCGATTGATACCTTGGTTCTCAAAAACTAAGGGAAATACTTACGCTACTTTGCTGCATCATCCCTTCCTCTTCGGGGAAAACCAACGCAGTGCTCAAGAGGTAGCAAGAAGGATTTCTGGCGCCGTTGCCGGGGAGTGTACGCAAAAGTCAATATACCAAGTACCCATCACAATCCTTATCTCCCACATTACATTATTTGCCATTTGCCTCTCGTTTTCCTCTCCCCCACTTCACCCTTACCGTTTTATTCGCCCTCTCTCTCTATCCTCCCTCTCTTTCTCTATTTGTCTCTTTTTGCCGCTTGCTTTTTGTTTGCTTGTGTTTTGGATTGCTTGCTTGTCACGATGGCCCAAGATAACACTAAATTGTGTGACTTTACCAATACCAACAACAATAATTTTATTAGCACTCTGATTGCTCCTCTTACCGATGCTGAATCTTGTGAAATTAATACTGCTTTGCTGAATCTTGTCATGAAAGATCCATTTTCTGTCCTTCCTAGTGAAGATGCCGCTGCCCATCTAAATAGCTTCGTTGATTTGTGTGATATGCAAAAGAAGAAAGATGTGCATAATGATATTGCTAAATTCAAGCTATTTCCTTTTTAGCTTAGAGGTCGTGCTAAAGCTTGGTTTTCGTCTTTGCCTAAAAATAGTATTGATTCATGGAATAAGTGCAAAGATGCTTTTATCTTTAAGTATTTTCCTCCCGCTAAGATCATCTCCCTTAGAAACGATATTATGAATTTTAAGCAACTTGATCATGAACATGTTGCACAAGCTTGGGAGAGGATGAAATTAATCATACGTAATTGCCCTACTCATGGTTTGAATTTGTGGATGATTATACAAAATTTTATGCTGGATTGAATTTTGCTTCTAGAAATCTTTTAGATTCGTCCGCGGGAGGCACTTTTATGGAAATCACTTTAGGAGAAGCTACAAAACTCCTCGATAATATTATGGTTAATTATTCTCAATGGCATACTGAAAGATCCACTAATAAAAAGGTGCATGCGATAGAAGAAATTAATGTCTTGAGTGGAAAGATGAATAAACTTATGAAATTATTTGCTAGCAAAAGTGTTTCTTCTGATCCTAATGATATGCCCTTGTCTACTTTGATTGAGAATAATAATGAATCTATGGATGTGAATTTTGTTGGTAGGAACAATTTCGGTAACAACGCGTTGTTCGCACATGAACACGTCACCGTGTACCTCCAACGCCGAGGGTGATGCACCACAGCTCACGCCGAAGGAGACCCGTCCGGAAGCGCGGTATGCAAGCAATCCGGCGGGTGCTTTTCAGGATCTGAAACCCCACACGCCCGGGAGGGACCCCGTCTGGACGTGCGGCGGCTATGGGCTGCCCTAGGTCGGTTCGCCCGCCCCTAGAGCCTCGAGGATCGCTTCCCTTCAACACAAAGAACGAACGAAGAACGAGAAAGAAAGAACAAAGGAGGGATGTAAAACTAGGGTAAAAAGTAGATGTGTTTTGCGATTGTGTGTTGTTATTCAATCGGCCGTCACCTCTTACATATATATGAGACAACTGGACTTTCCGTAGAAGAAAAGGACTCAAATCCCATCCAAAACATCAAAAGATAACCTAACTCGGACCACGAGGGCCGGAACTTCCGGTCAGCCCGGAACTTCCGGGCTAAAATTACATCAAGTAGCCCTCTTGCACAGCTCCTGCAGGTCGCATATGGCTTCCGATCGTGACGGTTCCAAAAGCAAAGTTGTAGATCTTGCAATGGAGAAAAATTCCTTAGTTGATCACTTTTTCATCCGAGGTCATCTTGATGTCGAAATCGGCCCCGCAAATCTGCAAATAATGTTAAAATTTCAGTTTTCGGGGCGCACCGCCTGCAAAGTTTCTGTTTAGCCCGGAACCTCCCCGGAAGTTTTGCCTGGAACTTCCGGGGCAGACTTTTGCAGCACACCGTTTTGGCTATAACTTTTGCATACGAACTCCGATTTAGACGTTTCTTATATCAAAATCGATCGTTTCAACGAGACGAGGAAAATTCGTGTAGTAACGTTTCCCATATGAGGCCATATTGGGGGAATAATCTGCCGAATAGTGTTCTGAATACAAAATCTGAGTACTTCAAACACAACTTCGGCCTTAAAGATGAGACCGGATGACTATGGCCCAAATATCAAAGTTTTCCCTTTTGACGATACAGAACTTTCTCACTTTGAGCACTTCTCCATTTAAGGCCATCTTAATTAAGTTCTTGGCCGTGCCAAAATCTAGTGTCAACACATGCCCCCCTGTTTTTCGGCAAACTTGTGTGCCAAAAATAACTTGCACGATGCTTTTCCTAAGGACGATGTCAACACTCCATCGGCCATTTTATGTGCTTAGGACGATAATTTTTATATCGGCCATGTTTAACTTCTTGTTTACATCATACCCTGGAACCGATTACCACCAATCGGCTTTAAAGAGATGGGAATGAACCCGTTCCTCGTAGCACTAAGGAAATCAAACTCCGAGAGGTCACGCCCTGTTAAGCAAGCAACATCCGGATGATTCCAATCCACCGATGCATCGGCCAAAGCAACACAAGCCAAATTATCCGCGTGAATGACTGCTACCTCATCATCGACCCATTGTATTAAGAATTGATGCATGGTAGATGGCACACATTGGTTAGCATGAACCCAATCGCGGCCTAATATAACATTATAGTTACCTTGCACCTCGGCGATGAAGAATGTGGTGGCCAAAGTTTTGCTTCCCACGGTGAGTTCCATGCACATCACACCTTTGGTCTCTGTCTTTTCTTTACCCTCAAATCCATTAAGTACCATATTGGTCATCATCAATGCATCATTATCTAATCCCAACTTCTTGAAGACCGAGTAGGGCATAAGATTTACCACAGCACCACCATCAACGAGCATCCTAGCAACCGGCGATCCGTTAATATGACCTTTGAGGTACAATGGCTTCAAGTGTTTCACCGGTTATTTTGGCTTCTCGAAGATAGCGTTCTTTGGACCCAAATCCAGTTGAGCCACCTCCCCTTCTTCACATATAGCACGAAACTCGGCAGGTAAGTAATAAACCATATTAATATCCATACCTTCCCGAACCGGCATAGAGTCGTAACCCACCATCTCATCTTCATCCCCCAATGTGTATATTGGGCTCAAAATTTTCTCAATTGAAGGGGATTTTTCAGGTGGTGTGGACGATGTAATAGGGGTCGCATCATCCTCTTTTGGTGGTGAAGGTGTTGCTGCAGCTAATGTAGAAGCATCTGTGTTTTGTTTTTGTTTAGGCCTCCACACTTGTTTTGTGAGTGCCATGGGCCGAATTTCACTTAACAATTCGTCCCTTTGCCTCTCCTCTTTGTGCTCTACTTTCTCGTGGTTCCTCATGCGTTGTAATCTCCTATTCATGGTCTTGGTTAAACCGGGAGGACACCACTTAGGTTGAGTATATTTGGGATCCCTTGGTTTGGCCTTGCTTGTGCTCACCTCATGATCACTAACCATGGAACCCTGCTGAACAATAACAATATCACCATTAGAAGTAGCCAGATTACCAACAACCGGCTTTTCGATCTCCTTTTGCTTGTCGCATTCTGAAATTTCCGCATTAGATGACTTAACACGCCACACTTTTTTATTGGCCTTACTTGGAGAAATTTTTGTTGGCCGATTAGCACCATAGCTCAAACGGCCTTGTGTGGGATAATAAAGCCTCTCACGAGCAGGCCTTCTAGGTGTTGCCCACCCCATATGGAAAGCATAAGGAGCCATTGGGGGCTTCCCCCATCCTCCACTGAAGCCTCTCATGTAATATGGCGCATAGGAGGGTTGTGACATCCATGGTGTCGGTGCCCATGACCCATATGGCCTTGCATATTGTCGAAACTCTTGCTCCGGAGGCAATCGTGAACGCTTTGAATGTGATGGCCGATTAGAGCTAGAACCGGCCGCTTGACTTGCATATTTGGACAGCAACATATTAAAAGTTGGCTTGATTCTCTTGTTCTTAGTTTCATTCTTTTTCCACTTGCCAACTTCTGAATTCTTGGGCTTGATCAATTTAACATGAGCATCCTCTTGTACTTGTGGTTGCCCCCCGAGTGTAGCATTTTTTATAGTGATCTTCAACACTTCCTTACCATCGGGTTGCTTCTCAAGCACAATCTTTCTTCCCAAGACCTTGTCTCCCTCCTTGCTATTCCTGGGTTCACCAATAACAACATTATCTTTATTAGCGGATTCGGCTATGTTAGGCCGAATTAACATTTTCTTCCCTTCCAAGTCTATGGTGTTTATGGGGAAGGGCTGCTTATCAACTTGCATCTCAGAAAAATTCAATCGTCCATCATTAATGGCCGATTGTATCTGTCGTCGAAAAACATTGCAATCGTTAGTAGCATGAGAAAATGAATTATGGTACTTGCAATAAGCATGCCGTTTCAGCTCTTCAAACGGTGGTATGGTGTGTGATATTCTAATCATCTTATCTTGCAAGAAAGCATCAAATATTTTATCACTTTGATATATCAAAAGTAAACCTCATCTCCTCATCACGATTCTTGCGAATCGGCTTAAGAGCATTGCACATATAGGGTTTGGCCTTTGAGGACCAAACAAATTCAGTAGTATAGACATCAACATCATCGTCCGAATTATCATCATTGTGTTCAATCATATGCATTCTAGGACGATCGGTTGTTGACCTTGAACCTCTTTACTTCGACTCTCTTGGGCCAAAGCTTTTTGTAAGACTTGATTAATTCTCAAAAACTCATAACTTTCTAGCCTCTCTTTAATGTGAGTTTTCAAACCATTAAGAACAAGATCCGCCAAGTCTCTCTCAGTTATCACTAAGCTATAACATCAGTTTTTTATATCTCTAAATCTCTTGACATAATTGGTGACCGATTCATCATGTTTTTGCCTAACCGATGTAAGATGTGACAACTTAAGCTCATTATCGCCGCTATAAAAGTGATCGTGAAACTTTTGCTCTAATTGCGACCATAAGAGAATTGAACCATGTGGTAAAGCAGCAAACCATGAAAATGCGGTGCCAGTTAAAGACAGGGGAAATAAATGCACTTTCAACTCTTCTATGGAACCCGCTTCACCCAACTGTGCTAGATACTGACTCACATGCTCCCAAGTCGTTTTCGAACCCTCACCACTAAATTTAACAAAATCAGGAACCTTATAACCTTGAGGGTAAGAAATTGCATCGAAGTGTTCAGGATAAGGCTTTTGGTACACACGACTCTTTATTTTCGGCTCGTTTCCTAAAGTTTCTAGAAACATCTTATGCAAATCCTCCCTTAATTTAGCTCAAATTGGATCCGAGGTAGATGACGATGTTTGTGGCAATGACATAGGAGCAACCTGAGTACTAGCTATTGGTGCCACTTGTGAGATGGGCGTCGAACCATAATTCGGCGGAAGACCAAACATGCTTGCGCCTACGGGTGGTGTGATAAAGTGATTCGGCGTTGACGCCGAATTGGGCACACTCATAATAGGATTAGGGTATGTAGGTGTAGCCACAAGCTGGTTGGTTTGTGTAGGGTAAAAATTCAACGGCATATTATATTGTTGTTTCATAGATGGTGCCGATGAAATAGGTAAAATTGGACTAAGGTTTTCAGATATACCAACAATACCATTAGATGATGGAGGCATATTTTTCTGAGCATTAGCACTAGCCACAAAAGAATTGTATGCCATCACATTACCCTTACTAACAAGACTTTCAATCACAGCCACTTGCTCTGGAGAAAAAAACTTTACTCATAGTGATCACATCTTGTTCATCGATGAGGGGAGGAAAATTGATGTTTCCAGCCGGAGTGATGTTGCCTTGATGGTACTTCTTGAAACTTGAAAGAAACGCTTCCAAATCCTCCTCCTTGCGCTTCTTCTTGAGCGCCTCAAAAGCCTCTTCACGCTGCTTCTTGCGTGCTTCGTAGGCTTGGCGATGTTCATCCGATAGTTCATCAAGACCAGGCTTAATGATGTTATCGGCGTCAACTTCTGAGGGCTTGGGGAGATTAGACATAGTTGATGATGATTCTTGATCTTTCTGTCCCCAGCGGAGTCGCCAAAAAGTGTGTTCGCACACTAACACGTCACCGTGTACCTCCAATGCCGAGGGTGATGCACCGCAGCTCACGCCGAAGGAGACCCATCCGGAAGCGTGGTACGCAAGCAATCCGGCGGGTGCTTTTTAGGACCCGAAACCCCACGCGCCCGGGAGGGACCCCGTCTGGACGTGCAGCGGCTATGGGCTGCCCTAGGTCGGTTCGCCCGCCCCTAGAGCCTCGAGGATCGCTGCCCTTCAACATGAAGAACGAACGAAGAACGAGAAAGAAAGAACAAAGGAGGGATGTAAAACTAGGGTAAAAAGTAGATGTGTTTTGCAATTGTGTGTTGTTATTCAATCGACCGTCACCTCTTACATATATATGAGGCGGCTGGACTTCCCGTAGAAGAAAAGGACTCAAATCCCGTCCAAAACATCAAAAGATAACCTAACTCGGACCACGAGGGCCGGAACTTCTGGTCAGCCCGGAACTTCCGGGCTAAAATTACATCAAGTAGCCCTCTTGCACAGCTCCTGCAGGTCGCATATGGCTTCGGATCGCGACGGTCCCAAAAGCAAAGTAGTAGATCTTGCCATGGAGAAAAATTCCTTAGTTGATCACTTTTTCATCCGAGGTCATCTTGATGTAGAAATCGGCCCCGCAAATCTCCAAATAATGTTAAAATTCCAGTTTTCGGGGCGCACCGCGTGCAAAGTTTCTGTTTAGCCCAGAACCTCCCCGGAAGTTTTGCCCGGAACTTCCGGGGCAGACTTTTGCAGCACACCGTTTTGGCTATAACTTTTGCATACGAACTCTGATTTAGACGTTTCTTATATCAAAATCGATCGTTTCGACGAGGCGAAAACAATTCGTGTAGTAACGTTTCCCATATGAGGCCATCTTGGGGGCATAATCAGCCGAATAGTGTTCTGAATACAAAATCTGAGTACTTCGAACACAACTTCGGCCTTAGAGATGAGACCGGATGACTATGGCCCATATATCAAAGTTTTCCCTTTTGACGATATGGAACTTTCTCACTTTGAGCACTTCTTCATTTGAGGCCATCTTAATTAAGTTCTTGGCCGTGCCAAAATCTAGTGTCAACACGCGTATAGAGTAAATTTTAATCCTAGGCCTTATCCTAGTAATCCCTCTAATAATTATGGTAATTGCTACAACAATTCTTATGGAAATTATAATAAGATGCCCTCTGATTTTGAATCTAATATTAAAGAATTTATTATTTCGCAAAAGAATTTCAATGCTTTGATTGAAGAAAAATTGCTTAAGATTGATGAGTTGGCTAGGAACGTTGATAGAATTTCTCTTGGTGTTGATTCTTTGAAACTTAGATCTATTCCACCTAAGCATGATATCAATGAGTCTCTCAAGGCCATGAGAATTTCCATTGATGAGTGCAAAGAAAGAACCGCTAGGATGCGTGCTAAGAAAGATGCCTTTTATAAGAGCGTGTTCTTCTAGTTCCTATGGAAATAAAGATGAAGATCTAAAAGTTATTGATGTGTCCCCTATTAAATCTTTGTTTTGCAATATGAATCTTAATAATGATGGGACTGAATATGATCCACCTTTACCTAGAAGGCGTTCCAAGAATTTGGAGTTTTTAGATCTTGATGCTAAAATTGAAGAAAGTGGGATTGAAGAAATTAAAACCCTAGATGTTGCTAAACCCACTATTTTGGATTTCAAGGAATTTATTTATGAAAATTGCTCTTTGATTGAATGTATTTCCTTGTTGCAATTCGTGCTAAATTCTCCTCATGCTTATAGTCAAAATAAAGCGTTCACTAAACATATCGTTGATGCCTTGATGCAATCTTATGAAGAAAAACTTGAATTGGAAGTTTCTATCCCTAGAAAACTTTATGATGAGTGGGAACCTACTATTAAAATTAAAATTAAAGATCATGAATGCTATGCTTTGTGTGATTTGGGTGCTAGTGTTTCCACGATTCCAAAGACTTTGTGTGATTTGTTAGGTTTCCGTGATTTTGATGATTACTCTCTAAACTTGCACCTTGCGGATTCCACTATTAAGAAACCTATGGGAAGAATTAATGATGTTCTTATTGTTGCAAATAGGCATTATTTACCCGTATATTTTATTGTTCTTGACATAGATTGCAATCTTTCATGTCCTATTATTCTGGGTAGACCTTTCCTTAGAACGACTGGTGCGATTATTGATATGGAGGAAGGAAATATTAGATTCCAATTTCCGTTAAGGAAAGGCATGGAACACTTTCCTAGAAATAAAATTAAATTACCTTATGAATCTATTATGAGAGCCACTTATGGATTGCCTATCAAAGATGGCAATACCTAAATCTATCCTTGCTTTTTATGCCTAGCTAGGGGCGTTAAACGACGCTTGTTGGGAGGCAACCCAATTTTATTTTTATTCCTAGATTTTTGCTCCTATTTAGTAATAAATAATTTATTTAGCCTCTGTCTATGTTGTGTTTTTTGTGTTTAATTAGTGTTTGTGCCAAGTAGAACCGTTGGGAAGACTTGGGGAAAGTCTTGATATCTTGCTGTAAAAAACATAAACTTTAGCGCTCACGAGAAATGCCGCCATTTTTACTTGGAAAGTGATATTTAGTTAATTATTTTTGCAGATGATTAATAGATACATTCCTCACGTCCACAAATTTATTTTAGAATTTTTGGGGTTCCAGATCTTGCGCTAGATACAGATTACTACAGAGTGTTCTATTTTCGACAGATTCTGTTTTTCGTGTGTTGTTTACTTATTTTGATGAATCTATGGCTAGTAAAATAGTTTATAAACCATAGAGAAGTTGGAATAAAGTAGGTTTAACAACCATATAAATAAATAATGAGTTCATTACAGTACCTTGAAGTGGTATTTTGTTTTCTTTCGCTAATGGAGCTCACGAGATTTTCTTCTTTAAGTTTTGTGTTGTGAAGTTTTCAAGTTTTGGGTAAAGATTTGATGGGTTATGGAACAAGGAGTGGCAAGAGCCTAAGCTTGGGGATGCCCATGGCACCCCCAAGATAATCTAAGGACACCTAAAAGCCAAAGCTTGGGGATGCCCTGTGACGCCCCAAGATCGGAGCTTCAGATGCCTTTCGTGGTTTCCGGGTTTCGTTGTGTGTTTTGTTTCGTCTGGTGCATTCATCTTTGCATCATGTGCATTGCATCATGTCATCATGCCATCATTTTTCTCAAAGCCAACTAAAACTCACTAAATAAATTGCATGGATCTTCAGTCCATTTAAACCGAGGGAATTCACATGGTGATTCTCTTTATAATATATCCTCCCGTTATTAGGGAGCTATATTAAATTTTCCATTTTCGGAATCACCCATGAACACACTTGCAAATAATCACATGCCCTTTTCCGCTTCAAGTTTGGTCCCCAAAACTTTTCCTGTAATTTCTTTCGTCACTTCCCTGAGCTCCACCTAAATTCTCAACATTTCTAGGCACTTCAAAACCCTAGCCCTAGTTCAAACCATTTGATTAAATTCAAATGAGTTTGAATTCATATCTTCCGATCTTGCCACTTCTAATTTTTTTGGACCATGCATATTTTTATGAGTCCGGGAAAATTGTCCTTGTGCCCAGATTCCGCCCCTACCTTCTTTTTCTTTTCCTTCTCCTTCTCTGGTCTGTTTTAAAAAGGAAAAGAATAGAGGGAGAGAAGAGCCCAACTTCTTGGGTCTGTTCATCTAGGCCGGCCCATTTGCACAGCTAGCCCAGCCCACCTAAACCCTCACTTAACCTAGCCACGCTGCTCCATCCCTCCTTTCCTGATCGATCCCCATCTCTCCCTGTGCGCCTCCACACACAGAGCCAGCGCCAGGAGGCGCTCGATCCCCTAGCGCTCCCTCGCTGCACCCTTCTCTCCCTCGACCCACTCGTCCTCCTCGCGATGTGCCCCCTCCTCCTCGTCCCGACCAGGAGGACCTCTCGATCTGTCGTCATCCTCCTTGCGCGAGGTCGCCGCCGTGTTGTCTCACCCACCTGCACCTCTAGGAGAGGCCGCCTGCGCCGCCCTTGCCCGGTCCCGGCTGGACACCGCCGTCAGGGCCCCGTTCCCACCTCTGGCGCGCCAAGACCGTTGCCTTGCGGCCGCCGCAGGCCAGCGCCACCTCCGGCCTCCCCTTCATCGGCATCGTCCCCTGCTCCTCGCCTCGAGCAACGGCGCTTCAAGGCCGGCCTCCTGCAGCTCGTCGTTGCCGGGGCTACCACCACCAGCAATCAGCCGCTCCACCGATGTTTTGCAGGAGTTCTGCCTCCCTGCTTCGCCTCCGCCTCTCCTCTTGCTGCTGCTCAAGCCCTCGTCTGCCATGGCCTTCCTCCTGCCCGTGCGTTTCTTTTCGTTCCCTACACCAATGCATCGCCGGAGAAGCACCTGCTCCTCTTGCAGTCGATGTGCCCTGCCTTGGCCTCCTCTTCACGATGACCGGAAGACCGCGGGAGACTTCTCTGCCGCCTCCACGCACCTTCGGTGACCTCCCGAGGCAGGGCCTTGGCAAGTTCCTTGATGCCCCTTCAGATTCATCAAGACAGGCAAGTTCGACTTCAGCGCCAAGTTCGTCTTCAAATCTGTACAACTACACCCGATGTGGATTTCGGCAAGTACCTGGAGGCCACAACGACTAAAAGTACCACGACACCCATGTTCGTCTACGGAATGTGTACCACTACGCCATCAAGACCGGACCGACAAGTACCCCAACGTCACGTGAACAAGGACTGTCGTCGAAGACCCGGGTAGCAAAACACCAAGTACCTATGACCGAAGAACGCCATGTACCTCTCCGAAAAACGAACATGTACCACTACGTCCGGAGACCTCGAACCCGTCAAGTCCGACAACGTTTGTGTATAACTACCGACGACGTGCATGTTTCCAAGTACCCTCTCCGGATCATCATGTTCGACTACCGATAAACATGTACCACTACCGTCACCGAGATCGCGAGAACCTCTACTGTTGACCCTAGAGCATGAGGGAACGACTACTTCCACTACGAAGGTCCCGAGAACGTCTACTTCCCCTTCTCCGCTTCGAACTTGATCCGTTCCGATAATGCATGCTTCGAAAGGTATAACCGCCAAGACGACCGCCCGTGAACTAATGCATGTGTGATGTTTGAGATGCTCGTGTTTGCACCGTGTCCATTTTGGCACTCGCTTCCTTGTCGCCAACTCGTGGGACACCCGGTATCCGGGAGCGCCCCACCATCTTTTGCATGCATCCGCACACTTCTCCTTTACATCGGTATCTCAATCGAGTTACCGGAACTAGAATGTTATCGTGGCACCGTTTTCGTTATCGTTGCCGTGGCACCCCTTTTCTTTCCACCATGGTGACAAATTGCTTCATAATGCTCTTATCAACATTTTCTTTAAAACTTGCATAATTTTGCACATGTCATCCGCATCATGATAACAACATCTAAAATGTTTAATTGTTGTTGCACTAAATTACTAAGGCATATGGGGATTTACCGGATTCGTTATTTGTTATATCCGGCCCCATTTAAATTGTTTAGATGGTGTAGTTTTGTTATGCTCCACCTCTTGCCATGTTAACCAACATTTAATATTGTTGGGTACCTAGACGAGAGAGAACTAAATAAGTCATGTGGTGTTTCGTCAATATGCAACTCGTTGCATATTGAGCTCCACTTAACTTGTAGTTTTGTTTGTGCACTTTGCCATGCCATGCATATTTAAACCGGACATGCACCATATTTGTTTGCGCATCATGCCATGCTTATGTGATGGTTGTTTACTATGTTGTTTGCTTCTTTTAGGTGTCGCTTCTTCGGGTTAGTTCCGAAAACGTCGCGTTTGTGAGGATCCGTTCGACTTTGTCCATTTGTCTTCTTCATGGACTCGTTCTTCTTCCTTGCAGGATCTCAGGCAAGATGACCATACCCTCAAAATCACTTCTATCTTTGCTTGCTAGATGCTCGCTCTTTTGCTATGCCTATGCTGCGATACCTACCACATGCTTTATCATGCCTCCCATATTGCCATGTCAAGCCTCTAATCCACCTTGTCCTAGCAAACTGTTGTTTGGCTATGTTACCGCTTTGCTCAGCCCCTCTTATAGCGTTGTTAGTTGCAGGTGAGGATTGGAGTTTGTTCCATGTGGGAACATGATTATTGTTGGGATATCACAATATCTCTTATTTAATTAATGCATCTATATACTTGGTAAAGGGTGGAAGGCTCGGCCTTATGCCTGGTGTTTTGTTCCACTCTTGCCGCCCTAGTTTCCGTCATACCGGTGTTATGTTCCTTGTTTTTGCGTTCCTTACACGGTTGGGTTATAATGGGAACCCCTTGACAGTTCGCCTTGAATAAAACTCCTCCAGCAAGGCCCAACATTGGTTTTACCATTTTCCACCTAGCCTTTTTCCCTTGGGTTCTGTAGACTCAAGGGTCATCTTTATTTAAACCCCCGGGCCAGTGCTCCTCTGAGTGTTAGTCCAACCTGTCAACTGTCGGTGGCCACCAGGGGCAACTCTGGGCTGGCCTATCGGAACCTTGGACAATCCGGTGTGCCCTGAGAACGAGATATGTGCAGCTCCTATCAGGATTTGTTGGCACATTCGGGTGGCTTTGCTGGTCTTGTTTTACCGTTGTCGAAATGTCTTGTAACCGGGATTCCGAGCCTGATCGGGTCTTCCTAGGAGAAGGAATATCCTTCGTTGACCGTGAGAGCTTGTGATGGGCTAAGTTGGGACACCCCTGCAGGGTTATGAACTTTCGAAAGCCGTGCCCGCAGTTATTGGCAGATGGGAATTTGTTAATGTCCGGTTGTAGAAAACCTGGAAACTAAACTTAATTAAAATGCATCAACCGCGTGTGTAGCCGTGATGGTCTCTTCTCGTCGGAGTTCGGGAAGTGAACACGGTGCTGGAGTTATGCTTGAACGTAAGTAGGCTAGGATCACTTCTTGATCATAGATTTCTCGAACGTGCTTTGCCTTCTCTTCTCGCTCTCATTTGCGTAAGTTAGCCACCATATATGCTAGTGCTTGCTGCAGCTCCACCTCATAACTTTTACCCTACCCATAAGTTTAAATAGTCTTGATCGCGAGGGTGTAAGATTGCTGAGTCCCTGTGATTCACAGTTTACTTCCAAACCAGCTTGCAGGTGCCGATGATACCGTGCAGGTGACGCAACTGAGCTCAATGAGGAGCTTGATGAAGATCTCGTTCATTGTGTTGTTTCGTTTCAGTTGATCAGTAGTGGAGCCCAGTTGGGGCGGTCGGGGATCTAGCATTAGGGGTAGTCTTCTTTTATTTTGGTTCCGTAGTCGGGCCTTGATTGTATTCTGGATGATGTAATGCTACATTTATGTATTGTGTGAAGTGGCGATTGTAAGCCAACTCTGTACCTCTTTCTCATTCAGTACATGGGATGTGTAAAGATTACCCCTCTTGCGACATGCCTACAATGCGGTTATGCCTCTAAGTCATGCTCCGACACGTGGGAGATATAGCCGCATCATGGGTGTTACATGCCCCGGAAGGCATCCCCTCTTTTCGTCTACTTCTATCGGTAACTTTACTTGGAGCTATATTTTTATTCACCACATGATATGTGTTTTGCTTGGAGCGTCTTGTATGATTTGAGTCTTTGCTTTTTAGTTTACCACAATCATCCTTGCTGTATACACCTTTTGAGAGAGCCATACATGATTTCGAATTTGTTAGAATACTCTATATGCTTCACTTATATCTTTTTGAGTTATATAGTTTTGCTCTAGTACTTCACTTATATCTTTTAGAGCACGGTGGTGGATTTGTTTTATAGAAACTATTGATCTCTCATGCTTCACTTAGATTATTTTGAGAGTCTTAAATAGCATGGTAATTTGCTTAAATAATCCTAATATGCTAGGTATTCAGGATTAGTAAAAAATTTCCTATGAGTGTTTTGAATACTAAGAGAAGTTTGATGATGGATGATTGTTTTGAGATATGGAGGTAATAATATCAAAGTCGTGCTAGTTGAGTAGTTGTGAATTTGAGAAGTGCTTGTGTTGAAGTTTGCAAGTCCCGTAGCATGCACGTATGGTAAACGTTATGTAACAAATTTGAAACATGAGGTGTTATTTGATTGTCTTCCTTATGAGTGGCGGTCGGGGACGAGCGATGGTCTTTTCCTACCAATCTATCCCCTTAGGAGCATGCGCGTAGTGCTTTGGTTTTTGATGACTTGTAGATTTTTGCAATAAGTATGTGACTTCTTTAGGACTGATGTTGAGTCCATGGATTATACGCACTCTCACCCTTCCATCATTGCTAGCCTCTTCGGTACTGTGCATTGCCCTTTCTCACATTGAGAGTTGGTGCAAACTTCGCCGGTGCATCCAAACCTCGTGATATGATACGCTCTTTCACACATAAACCTCCTTATATCTTCCTCAAAACAGCCACCATACCTACCTATTATGGCATTTCCATAGCCATTCCGAGATATATTGCCATGCAACTTTCCACCATTCCGTTTATCATGACACGTTCATCATTGTCATATTGCTTAGCATGATCATGTAGTTGACATAGTATTTGTGGCAAAGCCACCGTTCATAATTCTTTCATACATGTCACTCTTGATTCATTGCATATCCCGGTACACCGCCGGAGGCATTCATATAGAGTCATATTTTGTTCTAGCATCGAGTTGTAATAATTGAGTTGTAAATAAATAGAAGTGTGATGATCATCATTTTCTAGAGCATTGTCCCAAATGAGGAAATAGAAAAAAAAGAGAAAGTCCATAAAAAGGAGGAGAGAAAGGCCCGAATAAAAAAATGAGAGAAAAAGAGAGAAGGGACAATGTTACTATCCTTTCCCACACTTGTGCTTCAAAGTAGCACCATAATCTTCATGATAGAAAGTCTTTTGTTTTGTCACTTTCATATACTAGTGGGAATTTTCATTATAGAACTTGGCTTGTATATTCCAACAACGGGTCTCCTCAAGTGCCCTAGGTCTTCGTGAGCAAGCAAGTTGGATGCACACCCACTTAGTTTCTTTTGTTGAGCTTTCATACATTTATAGCTCTAGTGCATCCGTTGCATGGCAATCCCTACTCCTTGCATTAACATCAATTGGTGGGCATCTCCATAGCCCATTGATTAGCCTCGTTGATGTGAGACTTACTCCTTTTTTGTCTTCTCCACATAACCCCCTCATCATATTCTATTCCACCCATAGTGCTATATCCAAGGCTCGCGCTCATATATTGCGTGAAAGTTTATAGGTTTGAGATTATTAAAATATGAAACAATTGCTTGGCTTGTCATCGGGGTTGTTCATGATGAGAGCATTCTTGTGTGACGAAAATGGAGCATGACTAAACTTTATGATTTTGTAGGGATGAACTTTCTTTGGCCATGTTATTTTGAGAAGACATAATTGCTTTGTTAGTATGCTTGAAGTATTATTATTTTTATGTCAATATGAACTTTTATCTTGAATCTTTCGGATCTGAATATTCATACCACAATTAAGAAGAATTACATTAAAATTATGCCAAGTAGCACTCTGCATCAAAAATTCTGTTTTTATCATTTACCTACTCGAGGACGAGCAGGAAATAAGCTTGGGGATGCTTGATACGTATCCAACGTATCTATAATTTTTGATTGCTCCATGCTATATTATCTACTGTTTTGGACATTATTGGTCTTTATTATCCACCTTTGTATTATTTTTGGGACTAACCTATTAACCGGAGGCCCAGCCCAGAATTGTTGTTTTTGCCTATTTTAGGGTTTCGAAGAAAAGGAATATCAAACGGAGTCCAAATGGAATGAAACCTTCGGGAACGTGATTTTCTCACCGAACATGATCCAGGAGACTTGGACCCTACATCAAGAAACAAAGGAGGAGGCCACGAGGTAGGGGGCGTGCCTACCCCCCCTCCCCCCTCCCCAGGCGCGCCCTCCACCCTTGTGGGCCCCCTGTTGCTCCACCGATGTACTCCTTCCTCCTATATATACCTACGTACCCCCAAATGATCAGATACGGAAAAAAACTAATTCCACCGCCGCAACTTTCTGTATCCATGAGATCCCATCTTGGGGCCTGTTCCGGAGCTCCGCCGGAGGGGGTATCCATCACGGAGGGCTTCTACATCATCACCATAGCCCCTCCGATGAAGTGTGAGTAGTTCACCTCAGACCTACGGGTCCATAGTTATTAGCTAGATGGCTTCTTCTCTCTTTTTGGATCTTAATACAATGTTCTCCCCCTCTCTTGTGGAGATCTATTCGATGTAATCTTCTTTTTGCGGTGTGTTTGTTGAGACCGATGAATTGTGGGTTTATGATCAAGTCTATCTATGAACAATATTTGAGTCTTGTCTGAATTCTTTTATGTATGATTGGTTATCTTTGCAAGTCTCTTCAAATTATCAGTTTGGTTTGGCCTACTAGATTGATCTTTCTTGCAATGGGAGAAGTGCTTAGCTTTGGGTTCAATCTTGCGGTGTCCTTTCCCAGTGACAGTAGGGGCAGCAAGGCACGTATTGTATTGTTGCCATCGAGGATAACAAGATGGGGTTTTCATCATATTGCATGAGTTTATCCCTCTACATCATGTCATCTTGCTTAAGGCGTTACTCTGTTTTCATGAACTTAATACTCTAGATGCATGCTGGATAGCGGTCGATGAGTGGAGTAATAGTAGTAGATGCAGGCAGGAGTCGGTCCACTTGTCTCGGACGTGATGCCTATATACATGATCATACCTAGATATTCTCATAACTATGCTCAATTCTGTTAATTGCTCAACAGTAATTTGTTCACCCACCATAGAATACTTATGCTCTTGAGAGAAGCCACTAGTGAAACCTATGGCCCCCGGGTCTATCTTCATCATATTAATCTTCCAATACTTAGTTATTTTCATTGCCTTTTATTTTACTTTGCATCTTTATCATAAAAATACCAAAAATATTATCTTATCATATCTATCAGATCTCACTCTCGTAAGTGGCCGTGTAGGGATTGACAACCCCTTATCGCGTTGGTTGCGAGGATTTATTTGCTTTGTGCAGGTACGAGGGACTCGCACGTAGCCTCCTACTATATTGATACCTTGGTTCTCAAAAACTGAGGGAAATACTTACGCTACTTTGCTGCATCATCCCTTCCTCTTCGGGGAAAACCAACGCAGTGCTCAAGAGGTAGCACTCAACCTAATGACATTCCTGGAGATCGTGGCCGTTGGTCCGATGAATCTTGCAATATGGTCCTTCACCTTCCCCAGCCTTCTCGGTAGCCACAGCCTCCTCGCAGTTGCCACAGCCTTCTTGCCGGTACTAGGCATGCCTGATCCCTCAACTGTCAGCATTGCTTTATCTTTGCGCTGCTTGTTCCTGTTCTTCTGACTAATGGACTCGTCGTCATCCTCTGAGTCGATGTCAACGCAATCTTCCTCTCCAGGAAGTTTCCTCCCTTCCACCACCCGAGCACACTTGTCCACCAAGGTGTAAAGCTCCTTCACAGTCTTGGGCAACCGAACGTTCATCTTGGAACGTATCATGTGGTTGCGCACATTGGATTGGAAGGCAGCTATCACGGTTGTCGGGTGGATATCTGGGATATTTCTGTGGACTCAGCTGAATCTCTGCAAGTACTTTCATAGAGTCTCTCCTTTCTGTTGGAGAAGCTGCAAATCGCTGGGCCACCCTGGTTCTTGATGGCCACCCATGAAGGCGCCAATGAACTCATGGCACAGGTCAGCCCAGGTCGAAATGGAGTTCTGCGGCAGGTGCATCAGCTAAGACCTCACATTTGGCAAACACCTTTTCATCTCTTCCCCCAGCAGCCTGAATAGCGATGGTGTAGATGCTCAAGAACTCTGTCGGGTTCAGTATCCCATCATACTTCTCGGGTATCTCTGGCTTGAATGTGCGAGCAGATGGCCAATGGACTTGTCGCAGCTCATGAGTGAAGGCGGGGCACCCAACCTCGAAAGACAGGCACCCGCCATCTTCGAGCGCGGGCTCATCGACATCAGGGCCACCGCACCCATTGATTCGGCGGTGGTTGTCGTGGCGCTACGCGATGGCGACGCACGCTCCTTCCCTATGCCTGTCCTCCGGGGCCCGCCGTTGGCCTTGATGTGCTCGAGGGGTAGAAGAGGCCATCGAGACGTCATCAGTTTCTTGATTTCACGGCTCCCGCGCTGATTGCCGTGGAGGGGACTACACCGCGAGGGTGGCCACTTCCGCATGGCCAGCAGTACGAGCTGTCGTCGTCGTCTAGGGAGGTCATGGCGGGCCAGTTCGTTGTGAGCCTCCAGCCTCGGCAAAGCCAATCAGACTATGAATGGTGGCTATCCATTCGTCCATCAGATCAGCTGCCGGCGGAAACCTCAGCAGCAGCTGGGCCCGTGCCATAGCCTCCAAAGAGATGCTTGGCTTCGGCGATGATGATGTAGACCGCAGCATCGCCCGGCTCCTAACGGTGTCGGCGGTGGCTGCGCCAAGCTCCCATCGTCGGGAACCAGTCACTGGAATGGCATGGTGACAAGGTGATGGCGCGGGCTGCTACCTCTTGAGCACTGCGTTGGTTTTCCCTCGAAGAGGAAAGGGTGATGCAGCAAAGTAGCGTAAGTATTTCCCTCAGTCTTTGAGAACCAAGGTATCAATCCAGTAGGAGGCCACACGCAAGTCCCTCATACCTACACAAACAAATAAGAACCTCGCAACCAACGTGATAAAGGGTTTTAATCCATTCACGGTCACTTACGAGAGTGAGATCTGATAGAGATGATAAGATAATATTTTTGGTATTTTATGATAAAGATTAAAAGTTAAGATTGAAAAATAAAAGGTAATAGAAATAGCTTGTTGACAGAAGATTAATATGATGGAGAATAGACCCGGGAGCCATAGGTTTCACTAGTGGCTTCTCTCAAGATAGCATAAGTATTACGGTGGGTGAACAAATTATTGTCGAGCAATTGATAGAAAAGAGAATAATTATGAGAATATCTAGGCATGATCATGTATATAGGCATCACGTCCGTGACAAGTAGACCGACTCCTGCCTGCATCTACTACTATTACTCCACACATCGACCGCTATCTAGCATGCATCTAGAGTATTAAGTTCATAAGAACAGAGTAACGCATTAGGTAAGATGACATTATGTAGAGGGATAAACTCAAGCAATATGATATAAACCCCATATTTTTATCCTCGATGGAAACAATACAATACGTGTCGTTTCCCTTTCTGTCACTGGGATCGAGCACTGCAAGATTGAACCCAAAGCTAAGCACTTCTCCCATTGCAAGAAAGATCAATCTAGTAGGCCAAACCAAACTGATAATTTGAAGAGACTTGCAAAGATAATCAATCATACATAAAAGATTTCAGAGAAGAATCAACACATTGTTCATAGATAGACTTGATCATAAACCCACAATTCATCGGATCTTGCCAAACACACCGCAAAAAGAGTTACATCGAATATATCTCCAAGAAGATCGAGGAGAACTTTGTATTGAGATCCAAAGAGAGAGAAGAAGCCATCTAGCTAATAACTATGGACCTGAAGGTCTGAAGTAAACTACTCACACATCATCGGAGGGGCCATGGAGTTGATGTAGAGGCCCTCCGTGATCGATGCCCCCTCCGACGGAGCTCCGGAAAAGGCCCCAAGATGGGATCTCTTGGGTACAGAAGGTTGCGGCAGTGGAAATAGGGTTTCGTGGTGCTCCTTGATGTTTTTTCAGGGTATATGAGTATATATAGGAGGAAGAAGTAGGTCAGTTGAGCCACGAGGGGGGAGGGCGCGCCCCCCTGCCTCATGGACTCCTCGTTTGTTTCTTGACGTCCACTCCAAGTCCTCTGGATCATGTTTGTTCCAAAAATCACGTTCCCGAAGGTTTCATTCCGTTTGGACTCCGTTTGATATTCCTTTTCTGCGAAACATTGAAATAGGCAAAAAAACAACAATTTGCACTAGGTCTTGGATTAATAGGTTAGTCCCAAAAATAATATAAAAGTGTAAAATAAAGCCCATTAAACATCCAAAACAGAATATATAATAGCATGGAACAATCAAAAATTATAGATACGTTGGAGACGTATCAAGCATCCCCAAGCTTAATTCCTGCTCGTCCTCGAGTAGGTAAATCATAATGACAGAATTTTTGGTGTGGAATGCTTTCTAGCATATTATTCAATGTAATTTTCTCTATTGTGGCATGAATGTTCAGATCCGAAAGATTCAAGATAAAAGTTTAATGTTGACATAAAAATAATAATACTCCAAGTATGCTAACCAACCAATTATGTATAACATAGCCAAAGGAAGCTTATCCCTACAAAATCATATAGTTTGGCCATGCTTCATTTTCGTCACACAAAATGCTCTCATCATGCACAACCCCGATGACAAACCAAGCAATTGTTTCATACTTAGCCTTTTCAGACTCTTTCAATTTTTATGCAATATATGAGCGCGAGCCATGGACATAGCACTATGGGTGGAATAGAATATAATGATTGAGGTTATGTGAGAAGAAAAAAAGGGAGAAAGTCTCACATTGACGTGGCTAATCAATGGGCTATGGAGATGCCCACCGATTGATGTCAATGCAAGGAGTAGGGATTGCCATGCAATGGATGCACTAGAGCTATAAATATATGAAAGCTCATCAAAGAAACTAAGTGGGTGTGCATCCAACTTGCTTGCTCATGAAGACCTAGGGCATTTCAGGAAGCCCATCATTGGAATATACAAGCCAAATTCTATAATGAAAAATTCCCACTAGTATATGAAAGTGACAAAATAAGAGACTCTCTATCATGAAGATCATGGTGCTACTTTGAAGCACAAGTGTGGAAAAAGGATAGTAAAATTGTCCCTTCTCTCTTTTTCTCTCATTTTTTATTTGGGCCTTCTTTTCTCTTTTTTTTATGGCCTCTTTTTTCGTCCGGAGTATCATCCCGACTTGTGGGGCAATCATAGTCTCCATCATCCTTTCCTCACATCGGACAATGCTCTAATGATGATCATCACACTTTTATTTATTTACAACTCGAGAATTACAACTCGATACTTAGAACAAAATATGACTCTATGTGAATGCCTCCGGGGGTGTACCGGGATTGCGATGAATCAAGAGTGACATGTATGAAAAATTAAGCATGGTGGCTTTTGCCACAAATATGATGTTAACTACATGATCATGCAAAGCAATATGACAATGATGATGCGTGTCATAATAAATGGAATGGTGGAAAGTTGCATGGCAATATATCTCGGAATGGCTACGGAAATGCCATAATAGGTAGGTATGGTGGCGGCTGTTTTGAGGAAGATATAAGGAGGCTTATGTGTGATAGAGCGTATCATATCAGGGGGTTTGGATGCACCGGCAAAGTTTGCACCAACTCTCAAGGTGAGAAAGGGCAATGCACGGTACCGAAGAGGCTAGCAATGATGGAAGGGTGAGAGTGCGTATAATCCATGGACTCAACATTAGTCATAAAGAACTCACATACTTATTGCAAAAATCTGCAAGTCATCAAAACCAAGCACTACACGCATGCTCCTAGGGGGATAGATTGGTAGGAAAAGACCATCGCTCGTCCCCGACCGCCACTCATAAGGAAAGCAATCAAAGAACACCTCATGCTTAAACTTTGTCACATAACGTTTACCATGCGTGCATGCTACGGGACTTGCAAACTTCAACACAAGTATTTCTCAATTTCACAATTACTCAACTAGCAAACTTCTAGTATTACCACCTTTATATCTCAAAACAACTATCAAGCATCCAACTTCTCTTAGTATTTAAAATTTATAACCAAAGCAAATTACCAAGCTGTTCTAAAGGACTCTCAAAATAATATAAGTGAAGCATGAGAGATCAATTATTTCTATAAAATAGAACCACCGCCGTGCTCTAAAAGATATAAGCGAAGCACTAGAGCAAAATTATCCAACTCAAAAGATATAAGTGAAGCACATACAGTATTCTAATAAATTACAATTCATGTGTGTTTCTCCCAAAAGGTGTGTACAGCAAGGATAATTGTGGTAAACTAAAAAGCAAAGACTCAAATCATACAAGACGCTCCAAGCAAAACTCATATCATGTGGTGAATAAAAATATAGCTCCAAGTAAAGTTACCGATGGACGAAGACGAAAGAGGGGATGCCTTCCGGGGCATCCCCAAGCTTAGGCTTTTGGTTGTCCTTGGATTTTACCTTGGGGTGACTTTTGAATCCCCAAGCTTAGTCTCTTGCCACTCCTTGTTCCATAATCCATCAAATCTTTACCCAAAACTTGAAAACTTCACAAGACAAAACTTAAAAGAAAATCTCGTGAGCTCCGTTAGTAAAAGAAAACAAACCACCACTTCCAGGTACTGTAATGAACTCATTATTTATTTATATTGGTGTTAAACTTACTGTATTCCAACTTTTCTATGGTTCATAAACTTTATTACTAGCCATAGATTCATCAAAATAAGCAAACAACAACGAAAAACAGAATCTGTCAAAAACAGAACAGTCTGTAGTAATCTGTATCTAGCGCAAGATCTGGAACCCCAAAATTTCTAAAATAAATTGCTGGACCTGAGGAATTTATCTATTAATCATCTTAAAAAAGAATTAACTAAATATCACTCTCCAGTAAAAAAAAATGGCAGCAAATCTCGTGAGCGCTAAAGTTTCTGTTTTTTACAACAAAATCGCAAAGACTTTCCCCAAGTCTTCCCAAAGGTTCTACTTGGCACAAACACTAATTAAAAGCATAAAACCACATATAAACAGAGGCTATATGAATTATTTATTAATAAACAGAATCAAAAAGCAAGAAACAAAAATAAAATTGGGTTGCCTCCCAACAAGCGCTTTCGTTTAACGCCCCAAGCTAGGCATTGATAATTTTAATGATGCTCAGATGAAAGACAATAATTGAAGCACAAAAGGAGCATCATAAAGCATGTGACAAACACATCTAAGTCTAACATACTTCCTATGCATAGGCATTTTATAAGCAAACAAATTATCATAGCAAGCAAAAATTAGCATATGCAAGGAAGAAGAAAGAGACGATAGCAATCTCAACATGAGTAAAGGTAGTTTAGTAACATGAAAATTTCTGCAACCATATTTTCCTATATCATAATAATTACATGTAGGATCATAAACAAATTCAACAATATAGAAATCACATAAAATATTCTCAACATGATCCACATGCATGCAAAGTTGACACTCTTCCAAAATAGTGGGATTAACATTAACTAAAGTCATGACCTCTCCAAACCCACTTTTATCAAAAACTTCATAAGATTGAACATTCTCCAAATATGTGGGGTCTAAAGTTGACACTCTTCCAAACCCACTTTCAATATTATTGCAAACATTATCAATCTCATATTCATCATGGGGCTTAAAAAAATTTCAAAATCAAAAGAATAATCACCCCAATCGTGATCATTGCAACAAGTAGAGGACATAGCAAAACTAGCATCCCCAGGCTTAGGGTTTTGCATATTATTAGCACAATTGACATTAAGAGAATTTATAATAACATCATTTCAATCATGATTTTCATTGAATGAACTATCAAGTATGGGTGCAATAGCAACGATCTCATGTTTAACATAACGAACTATAGCAAATTTATCTTCATAAATATTGGCATCATGGCCACAAGAATAGCAAGCATCATGTTCATCAAGGGATATTTCAATCAAATCATCGGAATCATAATTATCTATAGATTCATGCATATCATTATTTTCTTTCGAAGCAATGGTCATTTTTTCAATAAATTCTTTGACATGGACATTATGAGCATAGTTTTCATAGCAATATTTAAGTATGTCAAAATTTTCAGATTCGTAGAGAGTAACATCATACTTTTCAATTAAAGAAGCAAATTCATAAGCACCCTTAAAAGCAACAAATTCTTCAATTTGTTCGATATCATAGTAACTAAAAACACCCTTTGCATAAGAAGATAAGATTTCATTATCATTAAACTCACATAGGTAGGGGAGGTGTTTTTTTAGGGTTCTTAGAACAACAAGTAAGATCACAAATTTCACAAAGATTCCAAGCATAACATAGCAATCTGTTTATTTGATCCCATAAGAGTCTCCCTTTTTCAGGCAAACGGTGATGCACAAAATGAGCATGCTCATCTAAAGATTTCCCATCAACTAGGCTAGTTGGGGTTTCAGCACGAGCGCATAAGGATCGAAGATGATCCAAGTAGAACACTTTAAGTGGATCCATATCAATAGATTTTTAGCAAGAAAACATACAAGCAAATAGAAGGCACATGGAAACACAAATAAAGATACATACGGGAAGAAGCCGAACGGAAAAAGGGCGAATAAAACGGCAAGGGTGAAGTGGGGGAGAGGAAAACGAGAGGCAAATGGCAAATAATGTAATGCGAGGGATAAGAGTTTGTGATGGGTACTTGGTATGTCTTGACTTGTGCGTAGACTCCCCAGCAACGGCGCCAGAAATCCTTCTTGCTACCTCTTCAGCACTGCGTTGGTTTTCCCTTGAAAAGGAAAGGGTGATGCAGCAAAGTAGCATAAGTATTTCCCTCAGTTTTTTAGAACCAAGGTATCAATCCAGTAGGAGGCCACACGCAAGTCCCTCGTACCTACACAAACAAATAAGAACCTCGCAACCAACGCGATAAAGGGGTTGTCAATCCCTTCACAGTCACTTACAAGAGCCAGATCTGATAGAGATGATATGATAATATTTTTGGTATTTTTATGATAAAGATTAAAAGTAAAGATTGCAAAATAAAAGGTAATAGAAATAGCTTATTGACGGAAGATTAATATGATGGAGAATAGACCCGGGGGCCATAGGTTTCACTAGTGGCTTCTCTCAAGATAGCATAAGTATTCCGGTGGGTGAACAAATTACGGTCGAGCAATTGATAGAAAAGCGAATAATTATGAGAATATCTAGGCATGATCATGTATATAGGCATCACGTCCGTGACAAGTAGACCGACTCCTGCCTCCATCTACTACTATTACTCCACACATCAACCGCTATCCAGCATGCATCTAGAGTATTAAGTTCATAAGAACAGAGTAACGCATTAGGTAAGATGACATGATGTAGAGGGATAAACTCAAGCAATATGATATAAGCCCCATCTTTTTATCCTCGATGGCAACAATACAATACGTGTCGTTTCCCTTTCTGTCACTGGGATCGAGCACTGCAAGATTGAACCCAAAGCTAAGCACTTCTCCCATTGCAAGAAAGATCAATCTAGTAGGCCAAACCAAACTGATAATTCGAAGAGACTTGCAAAGATAACCAATCATACATAAAAGATTTCAGAGAAGAATCAAATATTGTTCATAGATAGACTTGATCATAAACCCACAATTCATCAGATCTCGACAAACACACCGCAAAAAGAGTTACATCAAATAGATCTCCAAGAAGATTGAGGAGAACTTTGTATTGAGATCCAAAGAGAGAGAAGAAGCCATCTAGCTAATAACTATGGAACCGAAGGTCTGAAGTAAACTACTCACACATCATCGGAGGGGCCATGGAGTTGATGTAGAGGCCCTCCGTGGTAGATGCCCCCTCCGGTGGTGCTCCAGAAAAGGCCCCAAGATGGGATCTCTTGGGTACAGAAGGTTGCGGCGGTGGAAATAGGGTTTTGTGGTGCTCCTCGATGTTTTCAGGGTATATGAGTATATATAGGAGGAAGAAGTAGGTCGGTTGAGCCACGAGGGGCCCACGAGGGGGAGGGCGTGCCCAGGGGTAGGCGCGCCCCCTGCCTCATGGACTCCTCGTTTGTTTCTTGACGTCCACTCAGAGTCCTCTAGATCACATTTGTTCCAAAAATCATGTTCCGAAGGTTTCATTCCGTTTGGACTCCGTTTGATATTCCTTTTCTGTGAAACACTGAAATAGGCAAAAAAACAGCAATTTGCACTGGGCCTTGGGTTAATAGGTTAGTCCCAAAAATAATATAAAAGTGTAAAATAAAGCCCATTAAACATCCAAAACAGAATATATAATAGCATGGAACAATCAAAAATTATATATACGTTGGAGACGTATCACGGGCGGGCCAACGACTCTGTTCGGAGCATTGGCTGGGCCAGTTTGCTCCAGGGGCGGTGCATGTCTTGCGACCGCACCCACGGTGGGAGCGGCCGTAGGGTAGTGATTCTCCTCGGAACGAATGTCACCGCCACGACTATGCCCCTCAGCCAGGCCAGGAGGGACAGAAGGAATAATCTTTCTACCCATACCTCGCAGAGCATGGTCGTCAGGATGTTGTCAATGTCGTCCTTCTCCGGTACCTCCCGCTCCTGCTTCAGCCGTGGGGGAGGTGGTACAACACTACCTGCGCCAACCACGTCCCCTGCAGCGCCCATGTCCTCATGCGCCTCTGCATTCCCTGCGGCCGCGGGTGGCGGGGCCTTCGAAGTGCATGAGTGAGCTACTGCACCAGACTTCTTCTTGGGCGCCATAGTCGATGGAGCCATCGATGATGAAAAAGGCGGTGAAGATGACGCGCTGCTCACGCTCTCGGGTTCGCGCAAGTGATCCCCCTACCTGGCGCGCCAAAGATGTCGTGGGAAACCACGGCCACCTATGGGACCAAGAGCCCCTTTTGGTTCGGCGGGGGATGTGCACGTTGCAGAAAGAGCGAAGAAGCGTAACACAGCACGTTAGAGATCACGCGGGTAGTTTTACCCAGGTTCGGGCCGCTGTGAGGCGTAAAACTCTACTCCTGCTTTGGTGGATTGATGGTGAAAAATGGTGGAGAAGCACAACGCTCTTGCCCGACAAGGATGCCTCGAGGCGAGAGGAGCTACGCGCGTATGAGTGTGAGGGGGCCCGAATCCTTTCTACGGTTGCCATGGGCCTCCTTTTATAGATAAATTGGTCACCACAGTGGCAAATCAGTCTTTACATACTGATTAGATAGCAAACAGTGCTATCATACCTAACTCTGGAGGCTGACAGAGCGCATTAAATGCGCCACTCAATGTCACATCACGGCTCGCCTGGCAGGCCTGCCGAGATGTTTTGCCAGCTTCGTGCCTGCTTGCTTGACACGTCTCATGACGGGTGTCGCTTGGAGGTATTTCTGTAGGAAGTGGCTGCCATGTGGCAAACAACGGCCACTTAGTCACTTTGTGGCATAACACCGCATTGATCGATGACTTATGTCACTCGTGAGGTGGAGAAGTGGAGCAGTTTGCCTCTGTAAGCCCCGTCAGGCCTGCTGAGGTGATTTGGGGGCTCGCTTCCGGGGGTAATCCCATCCTCGCCAGGCTCGGCTGCCCGGCAAGGGAGGTTCTTCTCATAGTTGTATCTTGCCTCTTTGGCTAGTCTTGGTCTTCTAAATCTGCACTTTGATCCTTCAAAGAACTGCGTTCTCGTGCTCTGATCTGATCTTGGTGTTGAAATCTTGTTCTTGCGCCTATGCACAGTCTGGGCAATGGACCCAGGGTTTGTTGTACCAACATCATAGGCCACAAAGTTGCACGAGGACTAGTAGTGGTTGTTCCAGCTAGTCATGGCTGGAAGTTCAAAATAATGACAAGTACATGTTATTATGACAAGAACCAAACACACATGGCAAGTGATGTAATGCCAATCACTACAAATATATATATAGCATCATAATGTCAACCAAGAATTTCCTTGGTGCTAACAAAAAATTCCTTTGTTCTGACAAGAACCAAACACACATGTCAAACAACAATAACAAGTAAGTTGCATCCATGCCCATCTTTGCTATGTGTTGCGAGTTGGAAAATGATTTGTAAGTTTATAATATTGCCTTGCTAATCAAACGAGAATAACAAGTAAGTTGATAATAATGCCAATTAAAGTATGGCGAGTGATCTAAGAAAGTGATAAACAAGCAAAGAAATTGTATATACTACAAATACTGGCAGTGATAACTAGCAAGTCTTTTAGCATTATGAACACTACATTTCAGTTTGTTTTACACTCTTCCTATACCAAAGACCCTACAATCTAGCATTAGGAACACTAGAATTTAATAATTTAACACTATAATTTAGTATTAGGAACACTACATTAATTAGTACCACAACAAGAGGCAAAGATGGAGGCAATGAACTTGCCGAGGGACGAAGATGGAGGCGATAAACCCTAGTAGTTCGTCGCTTCCGCCGCTGCTGTCTCTTCCGTCACCGCCGTCGAAGAAACCCTAGCTCAAAACGAAATGAACTCCAATCAAATTAGAGGGCAACCAGCGGTGAGAGAGGGAGAGGGGGGGAGAGAGCGAAGATTACCTAACCACCGGCGAGAGGGGGAGAGAGCGACGAGAGAGGGAGAGCGGCCAGCGACGACAAGCGGAGAGAGAGGAAGAGTAAGGGGAACAAGAGAGAGGGAGTGGGGTGAGGGTGTCGTTGCCCTGGTTTTGACCCTCGCGGCCTCTTAATACTTGGCTTGGCCCAATGATATAAAAAAGATCACCACATAAAAAACTAAAAAGAAAAAATTATATAAACTATTTGAAGGCTCAAAACTACATATTTCAAGTCTTAAACTAAAAAGGGAAAAAGTAAATTTAAAGTCTCAAAGTACATATTTTAAAAAATGTCATTATTTCCATTTAAAAATAATAGAAATTTAGTAAAATTAAACTATAATATACTATAAAAAGATCACCACATAAAAAACTAAAAGGAAAAAAATTGGAAGTGTCAAACCACATATTTGAAGGCACAAAACTATATATTTCAAGTCTTAAACTAAAAAGGGAAAAAGGTAAATTTAAAGTCACAAAGTACTTATTTTAAAAATGTCACTATTTCCAATTAAAAATAATAGAAATTTAATAAAAGTAAACTATAATATACTATTAAAAAGATCACCACATAAAAACTAAAAAGAAAAATTTGAAGTGTCCACCCACATATTTGAATGCTCAAAACTATATATTTCAAGTCTTAAACTAAAAAGAAAAAAAGTAAACTTAAAGTCTCAAAGTACATATTTTAAAAATGTCATTATTTCTATTTAAAATAATAGAAATTTAATAAAAGTAAACTATAATATACTATAAAAAAGAATATACCAAAAAATATAATAATTAATGTTGGCATTGACAAAATAACAATATTGGCGTTGGAACCAACAACACACCACAACTATATATAATAGTACTGGCGTCCCATGATATTCCACGACAGCACTATATTATGCCTGGTACAAATTCTTGATCCCATAAACTTCTGACGCTACCCTGTTTTCCAACGCCATGACTATGCCCCTACTAATGTCGTACCAAATAAGCCAATGCCACAACTATTTGAAAAAATAGTGCTGGCGTTGGTTGTAAATGGAGCGCCACCAACGAAAGTTGTGGCTAGCACTTTTTCCACTAGTGTAACTCCCAAGTAAGATAAACATCGGGAATGTATTTACCCTCAAATGGCGAAATATTCAACTTTAGTTTAGGGATGTAGTCATGATCTCGTACTTGAGGTGGTGGTGCAGCCCTACCATTGTGATTATATGAATGTGGACGACCTCGTGATGGTGCTGTTGGTTTCACGTAGTTCTGATCCTCATAATCGCCCTCGTAATCCTTGTCCTCCTCCTTGGCAGTAGCAGCAGGAGCCACAAAAGTAGCAATAGCAGTAGCAGCGGCACCAGAATTTTGGCCTTCCTCAAGAGGAACACGCTTCGCTTAGTGGAGTACTTGATCACGATGTGGAGGTGGTTGTTGTTGTTGTAATGGTGCAGCAAAGGCAGTAGGTGGTGGTAGACATGCGAGCACTTCAGCGAACTCGGTGTCAATTGTCTTCTCAATGTCATATATCCTCTCTAATGCCTTGACAAAGTTGGTCATCACGTCTTGCACCTGTTCACCCAACATTTGCTGAAATTTATCATGTAACGCCTTATTCGCATGTTCTCCCAGTCACTCTTGTCAGCTTGTGATCCTATCATGGTTAGCCACAATAGAAACACATGAGAATATGGTCCTACAGACTACTAGGAAGTGGTGGTGGTGGTGGTGTTGTGGAGAGTCATAAATCCATCAAGCGAATCTCAAATTCTTACTAGTTCTTACTGTAACGCCCCGAGACCGATGTGCCAGGTGTCCTCCGCTTATTTGCTGTTGTTGGATTGTCATTGCTTGCGTGTCATGCATTCCCTATCATGTCATCATGTGCATTTCATTTGCATACATGTTCGTCTCATGCATCCGAGCATTTTCCCCGTTGTCCGTTTTGCAATCCGGCGCTCCTATGTCACCCGGTGCCCCTTTCTACCTCTTTTCGTGTGCGGGTGTTAAACATTTCCGGAATGGACCGAGACTTGTCATGCGGCCTTGGTTTACTACCGGCAGACCGCCTGTCAAGTTTCGTGCCATTTGGACTTCGTTTGATACTCCAACGGTTAACCGAGGGACCGAAAAGGCCTCGTGTGTGTTGCAGCCCAACACCCCTCCAAAGTGGCCCAAAACCCACCTAAACCTCCTCCATCATCTCGGTCGTTCGATCACGATCACGTGCCCGAAAACCGCACCTCATTTGGACTCTTCTAGCTCCCTCTACAGTGACCCAGATCCAGATCCGGAGATCCCCTCGGTTGACTTTTGCCTCCCTAACCCTAATTTTTATGCGAACTTTGACATGCCATAACTCTGCATCCGTAGCTCCGATTCATGCGTGTAGCATATCAAAATGTTCGTCTCGACGAGTACATCATTTCATCTCATTGCATCATTTTCATTTGAGCTCATCTTGATGCCCGAAATGCTGTTGGAAGAGGGCTATGTGATGAATTTGTCAGATATGTTTCAGCAAATGGCCTTTTGTCATTTTTGCCATGATTAATGTGTGCATGATATGGTCCTGAGCTCTACATGTGTTTTGTTATATGCCATGCCATCTTTACAGGGTGTATGCCATGTATTTTTTGTGATATTTGTGGTGACTAGCACAAGCTTGCAAAGTAGCGTAATTGGTAATGCTGATTTCAGGGACTTAGAATTTCACTAAGTCCTTATCCTGATTTTGTTGTTATGCCATATGTTCATGTTGTTTCCTAGTGATCTGTGCCTCTTTTGAGGATAATCAGTAAGGATGTTTTGCTAATATTGTGGTGCTCTATCCATCCATGTCTTTGTTTGCATTTATGGAGCACCCTAGCTTGAGTCAATCGAGCTCTACTTTTGCTATAAAATGTTCCTGGCAGATTGTTAACTTGTTTAGCGATTTTGCCGAGGTTGTTGCTATTGATCCGTGCATGCTATGTTATTGTTCTTGCCATGTCTAGCTTCTATGCCATGTCTTCTTCATGGGTGTATGCTTAGTTTGTCATGCCATGCTCTGTAGTGAGTGCATCGAGCTCGTAAACATGCCTACTCGTTAACTGTTTTGCCATGCTCCAGTTTTTCACTAAGTCTGAATCTGCTTATGTTTTTGCCATGTTCACATGCTTGCAATTGTACTTTATGATCCCTTTTGGCTCAAGGTTACTAAGGGACGTTTGTTAAGTGCTTTGAGTAGCTTCATGCCATGCCTTGATTTGCCATGTTAAGTTCTTTTAGCATGTAGTTTTCATGCTCTAAAGTGTGCTTCCTGATGATAAATTCCAGACTGGTGTTAATTTCACTAAGTCTGAAACTTGTTATCATTTGCACTTTTGCCATGCTTGTTTGAGGCTGTTAATGAGTGAATTGGCCGTAGCTCAGTGTTCATCTTTTGTCAAGCATCTTGAGTGGATCCCTGCCATGTATTTTGTTGCCATGTTTGAGTGCTGTAGCGTATTTATCTTGTTGCATTTAGAAGGCTACTTGCTGATTATCGCAGACCGGTGCCATATTTGTTTTGCTTGCCATTTCCAAACCGTGCATCCGATTCCGGTGATCTTTATATCGATTTCAACCGAAATCATCTCACCTTTCCAGTAGCACTCTTGGATTTCCAAGTTGTGGCCAGGTTCAATCATTCCTTTGCAAATCATGCATATGCATCACATACCGCATCCCGCATATCATACCATGTTCATGTGTTGGTTGTTTACTATGTTGTGTGCTTCTTTCTGGTGTTGCTTCTTCGGGTTGGTTCCGATAATGTCACGTTTGTGAGAACCCATTCGTCTACGTCCGTTTGTCTTCTTCATGGACTCGTTCTTCTTCCTTGCGGGATTTCAAGCAAGATGACCATACCCTCGAAATCACTTCTATCTTTGCTTGCTAGATGCTCGCTCTTTTGCTATGCCTATGCTGCGATACCTACCACTTGCTTATCATGCCTCCCATGTTGTTGAGCCAAGCCTCCAACCCACCTTGTCCTAGCAAACCATTGTTTGGCTATGTTACCGCTTTGCTCAGCCCCTCTGATAGCATTGTTAGTTGCAGGGAAGATTGGAGCTTGTTCCATGTTTGGAACATGGTTATTTTGTTGGGATATCACAATATCTCTTATTTAATAAATGCATCTATATATTTGGTAAAGGGTGGATGGCTTGGCCTTATGCCTGGTGTTTTGTTCCACTCTTGCCGCCCTAGTTCCCGTCATATCGGTGTTATGTTCCCGGATTTTGCGTTCCTTACGCGGTTGGGTTATAATGGGAACCCCTTGACAGTTCGCCTTGAATAAAACTCCTCCAGCAAGGCCCAACATTGGTTTTACCATTCACCACCTAGCCTTTTCTTTCCCTTGGGTAGGCCAGCCCAAGGGTCATCTTTATTTTAACCCCCCCCCCCCCGGGCCAGTGCTCCTCTGAGTGTTGGTCCGAACTGAGCTGCCTGCGGGGCCACCTCGGGGAAACTTGAGGGTTGGTTTTACTCGTAGATAGTCTCATCTGAGTGTGCCCTGAGAACGAGATATGTGCAGCTCCTATCGGGAGTTTTCGGCACATTCAGGCGGCTTTGCTGGACTTGTTTTACCATTGTCGAGGATGTCTTGTAACCGGGATTCCGAGCCTGATCGGGTCTTCCCGTTAGAAGGAATATCCTTCGTTGACCGTGAGAGCTTGTGATGGGCTAAGTTGGGACACCCCTGCAGGGATTTGAACTTTTGAAAGTCGTGCCCACGGTTATGGGCAGATGGGATTTTGTTAATGTCCGGTTGTAGAAAACCTGAAGTTGATCTTAATTAAAATACACCAACCGCGTGTGTTACCGTGAGGGTCTCTTCTCGGCGGAGTCCGGGAAGTGAACATAGTGTTGGAGTTATGCTTGATGTAGGTTGTTCTAGGATCACTTCTTGATCATAGTTTCTCGAACGTGCTTTTGCCTTCTCTTCTTGCTCTCATTTGCGTATATGTTAGCCACCAAATATGCTAGTCGCTTACTGCAGCTCCACCTCATACCTTTTACCCTACCTATAAGCTTAAATAGTCTTGATCGCGAGGGTGTGAGATTGCTGAGTCCTCGTGACTCACAGATACTTCCAAAACTAGCTTGCAGGTGCCGTTGAACCGTGCAGATGACGCAACCAAGCTCAAGGAGGAGCTCGATGAAGATCTTGTCCTTTGTGTTGTTTCGTTACAGTTGATCAGTAGTGGAGCCCAGTTGGGGTCGATCGGGGATCTGTGTAGCATTTGGGGTAGTCTTCTTTTTATTTTGGTTCCGTAGTCGAACCTTGAGTGTATTTGGATGAATGTAATGTTATATTCTTGTATTGTGTGAAGTGGCGAGTGTAAGCCAGCTATGTATCTCTTTCCCTTATGTATTACATGGGTTGTGTGAAGATTACCTCACTTGCAACATTGCTTTCAATGCGGTTATGCCTCTAAGTCGTGCTTCGACACGTGGGAGATATAGTTGCATTGAGGGCATTACACTTACCAAGCAGCAGGTGGTGATTTGCGACTGTTGTAGTCAAAACACCTCAAAGCTTGGATAGAGCAATTACCAGGAGTCGAACGTACGACGTAGATATATGTGGAGCTGGGATAGCTTATAATATGGTAGAAAAAAGGTCAGCAATAATCAATTCAGAGGTGCAAAGTTGAATAAACGCTCAACGACGGTATTGTGCTTGTCCTAGGCTAGACCGTGCTAGAGACGCGAGCCTAGAACACTAACAAAATCACGGCGTTGCACGTAAATAAAAGAAGAGCACACTCTGGATTATTTTTTGCTCTTTTTTCCACTTTCTTTTGCTCTCTTTTTTGCTCCGCAACATTTCTTTTAAAAGTCTACAAATGGTCTAACAACTGCCTATCCAGAATTTTCCAGACTTAGTTTTTTTTAATTGGAACTATTTTTCTACTGCGGGTGGCACAGAAGTTGGGGAGTTCAACTTTATCACGACTCGTACAAGGGCCTGATCTAGAAATTGAAAACAAAGAAACAAATATTGTACTCGGACTAGGACTGGTGGCAGAGATGAATCTGGTGGAACTCGGACTGGTGGCGAATCTACAATGGAGGTGGACTCGATTTGGCATGATGGTGGTGAATATGTGTTGGAGTGTATGGACTCGGATTGGCGACAGAGATGTGGTGGTGGTATATGGACTCGGATTAGCGGCGGATATGTGGTGGTGGTATATGGCAACAGCGATGAAGATGGTGCGACGGCGGCGTAACAAACTGTGAACAAAACTTGAAACTCTAAAGGACTGTATGCTAAGACCAGCAACTCGACACGACGATGCAACCGCAAACTCAACAAAGCAAAACACTGAAAATATTATGCAAAAGGCTTAGATTGATTAGGATATGATGAACTAACCCTAACGTTTTTTCTTTTTTGTGGACCGTAGTTATGATCTAAACTACGAAAAACTGGTAAAATCTCACCGAGTAACCTAGAAATCTGATACCACTTGATATAGGCAAAGGTGTCCCGTCTTTCGATGAGATGATGGCTATCATTTTTGGTGAAATAGACTTTGACGATCCGACTATGAACATGCGAGGACGTCACGCCCTAGCAATTGCTAAACAAACTCCGAGAGGATATTCACCACGATGGAGCATGATCAACCTGACCATGAGGGTCTGTTTCCTGCACGCAAACAAAGAACAAGCAAGAAACTGAAATTGCAATCTGGATATTGCGAACATAAGAGGAAAGCTTTATTGATGAAGGTGGGGTTCTGTGATGTCTTAGTCTTGTCGTTGAACACAAACGAAGGACACAAGTTGCATCTATGGAAAACTTTAGTCTAAACAAAACCTAAAGTCTAAATGGTGCCTTAAGGGTTGTATTTATACGGGGAAAGGGAGGGGATTTCGTCCCCCCCCCCATGGCAAGGTGGGACTAAAACACCTCCTGAATCGTTTCCCCTATAATACGGACTCTAAAAATAGCCTATAAGTAGTATTTCAAAATTACATGGGCCTGGCCCAAAAATAAGGTGGTGCAACACCTATATTACGCTATGGAATAAATTAATGAAAGGGCATCTTGTATATTTCATCCATGTCCTTGTATGTCATCAAGGAGGCTTCAAAGTGCTGAAATCTGCACTAGAAACGCCGTTCTGGTTCCCTTTGCGTGCGCCTTCATCTCCATGCTTGATCCTGCTCCAGTGTTCATCCCCCTTGTCCATGCTAGGCCCTTCATTAGTAATCAACACAAATGTATCCAATTTAGGCATCATCATATTCTCATGAAGATTAGAATTGTTACCAAGAGACAAAAGTACCTAGTAGTTCAATTGGCACGTGCGAGCTCTAGTAATTGGTCCAGTATTTATCGCAGCAAGGGTTGTGGGTGTAACAATGAGATGTCCTCATCATTATGTTTGATTTGTGGCAAAATTCCTCCATAAAGGAGGCAACTTTGCAATCATGCACCTAGCCACGAATTTGTCGGGTAGAACACACTTAAGGAGTTCCAATTCCTTCGTAATGCACTTTATTTCATGAGCCTCTTCAACCACAGAATGGTTATTCACCATCTTGTAGTCGTGGAAACTCTCCATGATGTACAATTCACTGCCTGCAACTTTTGCACCGAATTTAGCATCTTGTGCATCCCTTAGTGTCTTTCCAACTTCTATGTGCATGTACACGTCACACAGACGGTCAACAAGAACACTCAGAATGCATCCCACAAACATAGTATTAGCTTACTGGAATTTTCTATAATCTTCCTCAGAAATTCCCTCTGGAGCACCAACACTAACAAAGAAAACTTTTAGAGCAGTAAGCCAGGGCATGGTCTTCACCTGCCACCTCTTAAAGTGCACACCGATAAACTTATCCGGCCTCTGTGCATCAGCGAATCCAGCCGTAGTTAACTTAGGAAATTGACTAAATTGGGTTTTTGGATTGTTGGAATATTAGGCAAGTTCATGATTAATTCCAGTAAATAATTCAAGACTACAACAGAGACTAGCATGCAAGAATCTAGCAAACTAGATGAACAATAAAACATGCACACCAACATAACACACAAAGTAGCCACTACAGAGAGAGACATGAACAGATCATGAAGGACATATTGTTCGCTAGTTACTCAGGAACGATGGTGTTGATGACCATGTTGATGGCAATCTGTTGTTGACAGCGACGGAGACGACGATGAGTAGCACCCCCCGACTTGGACGGAAGACAACCCCTGATGATGAACTTGAGCATTGAGCGCTTCCCAAAAACCTAATTTGTCCTCTCACTGTGCAGGATCACAAGGACAAATGGTTCTGGAGATGTGCTCTCCTGCACGCCGATGCACGCCGGCGTTCGAGATAGAGTAGACTACGATGACGACGCAAGTTGCCAAATGAGGCAAAACCCTAGGTATTTTTGGTGTGTCTTTGGTCGAGGCCAGTAAGCAGTATATATAGGAGAACCAGAGGCGGTATCGTGTCGCAATCATGATCTCAAACCGACTTGGTTTCCAGGTCAAACTTACCAAACAAGGTCAAGACACCAAAAAATAAAACGGCAAAAGGAAGCAGTACCCACTACTGCAGGATGGTCCAAACGCGACACTACGATCAGAGACCCTTCGATGAAACTGTGTGCGATGCCATAATCACAAACGGTGGTGTAAAAAACCGTCAAAAAAGGTGCAAAACATTTGCGATGACGGATGCATCAGACACGGTTCTGATTTTAATTGTGTGTGCAATCCAGGGCATACGGTTCATTTCAATGAACTGTTTGTGATGAGGCGGAACAAAAGAAATGGGCAGCCAGATGAAGGCGTGTGCGATATACATCTTATGGTTCACTTGGATGAACTGTTTGTGATGAGGAGGAACAAAAGAAATGGGCAGCCAGATGAAGGTGTGTGTGATATACAGCATACAGTTCACTAGGATGAACTGTGTGTGATTAGGGAACACAATGGAAATGGTTCAACTGAACAAGATGTGTGTGATACGCTGCAAACAGGTCCGTAATCAGAAATGTGTGCGAAGACCAATAATAACACAAACGATTGCTGCTAATAAGCCGTGTGATTTGCTCTGTCTATAGAAGAATAACATGTGTGTGTGTGTATATAACTGAAATAAACATCCAATTACATAAGTGACTATACAGATCATTCGCACACACCTCAATAAACAATTGCATGCATTCTAAAGTAGGAGAAACAATCGTCTAGGCATCTACTTATTATGACGCTCCCGCCACTGCTATGTGGCTCGATCCCTCAACTAGGGCAGGAAGAAGACAGTTCCTCATGTGAACGATCCGTCTGTACATCTCGTAGCTTGTGTACGTGTCCTTGGCCGCGTACTTGACGTGTTCTTCATCCAGTCTCTCACGCCAAACACTATGCCAGGCGTTCTTGTCCTTCTTGCTCTCTTCCTTCATCTTCACGTAGTAGGGGTCGATGATGGCCGAGGCGAGGTCAATCAGGGAGTTCAGTTTGTTGTTGTCGCTCCCCCAGACCTTGTAGTGGTGCTGCATCTTGACAAGATTCTGGCATTTCAAGCTCGAAACCTTGAGCGCTTTTAGATCGTTGGTGGTGTCCACCGTAGCAAAACTGTAGTTGGAGCTGTTGATAAACCTGGAGAAACGCTCGCAAGGCCTTGTGGGATTGTGGCCAAGTGGTAGTGGTAGACGAGGACATCATGTCGCACACACAACTGGGCAACGACAACCTTCTGATCATGCCCGGCACGACCCATGGGGTACTCGAGGTCGATGCCGACCACTTGGTACTTGTCCTCGGCAAGGAACTGCTCCATAGTTTGCATGGAGCTCTCCACCGAGACCGGATCGTTCGTGTACACCGCCGAGAGAGCCTTACCCCTCACATGGTTGTCCACGATGTGTTGCATGGTGAACTGCCCGCCGTTGTCGTCGTCGGCCGCTGGGAGCGCCATTGGAGCCATAGGGAGCGCCATTGGAACCGTTGGATGTCATTTCTGTATGTGTCCTCGTGGGTGTGCTTATTGTGCTGTGTGAAACGAGAGATGAATGTAAATGGCCGCAGGAATAAAAGGGGGTCGGGCGGTGTGGATTCTTGGCGCGTCCACATGGTAGTTTTTGTAGCGGGTAACTACAACATCGTGCCGCGCCCGATGCAACCGCATGCACACTAACGTGCGTGATCATGCGCCGGCCCCAAACACTAGAAGCGCGCGTGGAGGGACGAGGGCAGAGCACCCGGAGGGACGCGAGAGCAGAGTGCGCGCAGCGGGACACGAGCAGAGCGCGTCGCGGTCGCCTCAACCACAAGCAACCACATGCATAGAGCTGCTGAACACGCAGGAAATGGTCGCCTACAAGCCGGCCGACAGTTGCGTCGCCGCGTAGAGAGCGACCGTGTGCTACTACCTCCGTCTTGGTCTATAGTCCCCTTTATTTTCTATGCCATACTTTTCCCTTAAATTTAACCAACAAAATGTTAATGCATTTTATAAAAATTATATAATTGGAAACTATGTTCAAATACGAATCCAGCTATATAATCTTTGGCGACATGCATTCATATTTTATTAGTAAAATCTTACTTATAAACCAGGACGGGGGTATAGTAGGTAATTAAACCGCAAACATTTTTTTGTTAACCGTATGTGTATGTGGCCTTTCGTCCTCCTCTCGCACGTCTTGTCACCCCGCTGCCGCAGACGGCTTACAATACAAGCTTGCGCAGCACGGGGGCATTCTTTTGGCCAAATGGTGGCGCCAATGAATCGTCGGTGAGCCTGTTCCCGCACAACCTCGCAGGTTCCCGCGTAAGCTTCCCGCCCAACTCGGTGAAATCCCCCAAAATCCCAATGCTTACCGACCTGCTATATAAACCCTCACGGCCGGCGAGTCTTGCGTCGCATTTTCCCCTCCCTCCCTGTAGCTTACCTCATCTGCTTCTCCCACGATCGCCAATGGCACCGGTCCGTCCTCGTCACTCAGCCACTTCACTATCATCAGAGGACAGCTCTAGCTGGGAGGCTACACCGCGGCGGCGGTGCAGTCCCCGGTGTAGTGTAGTGCGCGTGGCGTCCCTGTTGGGTGTGCACGGAACACCCACCACATGCTCTGCCGCCGCTGCCCGTCGGCAGCTGTTGCCAGCCGCCATTGCCGCCACACCACCATCGAAATCCAGGGCCATTGCCCACTCCACCACCACGGCCCGAAGGCGGGAGGTGGCCGTCGTGGCCGCCACCCCACTGCCAGCCACCGGGGCCATCACCCGCTCCGCCACCGTGGCCCGAAGGCAGGAGGTGGTGGTCGTGGACGCCAACCCATCATTGGCCACCGTGGCCACCAGCCCACCGTCGATCGCCGGGGTCATCACCCGCTCCGCCACCACCGCCCGAAGGCGGGAGGCGGATGTGGATGCCTGATAACCCACAAGTATAGGGGATCGCAATAGTTTTCGAGGGTAGAGTATTCAACCCAAATTTATTGATTCGATACAAGGGGAGCCAAAGAATATTCTCAAGTATTAGCAGCTGAGTTGTCAATTCAACCACACCTGGAAACTTAGTATCTGCAGCAAAGTATTTAGTAGCAAAGTAATATGATAGTAGTGGTAATGGTAGCAAAAGTAATGTTTTTGGTATTTTGTAGTGGTGATAGCAATAGCAACGGAAAAGTAAATAAGCGAAGAACAATATATGGAAAGCTCGTAGGCAATGGATCGGTGATGGAGAATTATGCCGTATGCGGTTCATCATGTAACAATCATAACCTAGGGTGACACAGAACTAGCTCCAGTTCATCAATGTAATGTAGGCATGTATTCCGAATATAGTCATACGTGCTTGTGGAAAAGAACTTGCATGACATCTTTTGTCCTACCCTCCCGTGGCAGCGGGGTCCTAACGGAAACTAAGGGATATTAAGGCCTCCTTTTAATAGAGTAACAAAACAAAGCATTAACACATAGTGAATACATGAACTCCTCAAACTACGGTCATCACCGATAAGTATCCCGATTATTGTCATTTCGGGGTTAACGGATCATAACACATAATAGGTGACTATAGACTTGCAAGATAGGATCAAGAACTCTCATATATTGATGAAAACATAATAGGTTCAGATCTAAAATCATGGCACTCGGGCCCTACTGACAAGCATTAAGCATAGCAAAATCATAGCAACATCAATCTCAGAACATAGTGGATACTAGGGATCAGACCCTAACAAAACTAACTCGATTACATGATAGATCCCATCCAACCCATCACCGTCTAGCAATCCTACGATGGAATTACTCACGCACGGCGGTGAGCATCATGAAATTGGTGATGGAGGATAGTTGATGATGACGATGGCGATGGATTCCCCTCTCCGGAGCCCCGAACGGACTCCAGATCAGCCCTCCCGAGAGGTTTTAGGGCTTGGCGGCGGCTCCGTATCGTAAAACGCGATGAATCCTTCTCTCTGATTTTTTCCTCCGCGAAACCAAATATATAGAGTTGGAGTTGAGGTCAGAGGAGCTCCAGGGGGCCCACGAGGTAGGGGCGCGCCCCCCACCCTCGTGGACAGGTGGTGGGCCCCTGGCCTTCATCTTTTGCAAGGATTTTTTATTTTTTCTGAAAAGTTGTTCCGTGAAGTTTCAGGTCATTCCGAGAACTTTTGTTTCTGCACATAAATAACACCATGGTAATTCTGTTGAAAACAGCGTCAGTCCGGGTTAGTTCCATTCAAATCATGCAAGTTAGAGTCCAAAACAAGGGCAAAAGTGTTTGGAAAAGTAGATACGACGGAGACGTATCAACTCCCCCAAGCTTAAACATTTGCTTTTCCTCAAGCAATTCAGTTGATAAACTGAAAGTGATAAAGAAAAACTTTTACAAACTCTGTTTGCTCTTGTTGTTGTAAATATGTAGAGCCAGCATTCAAGTTTTCAGCAAAGATTATGACTAACCACATTCACAATAACGCTTAGGTCTCAAGTTTACTCATATCAATGGCATAATCAACTAGCGAGCAATAATAATAAATCTCGGATGACAACACTTTCTCAAAACAATCATAATATGATATAACAAGATGATATCTCGCTAGCCCTTTCTGAGACCGCAAAACATAAATGCAGAGCACCTTTAAAGATCAAGGACTGAATAGACATTGTAATTCATGGTAAAAGAGATCTAGTCAAGTCATACTCAATGTAAACTAACAGTAATGAATGCAAATGACAGTGGTGCTCTCCAACTGGTGCTTTTTAATAAGAGGATGATGACTCAACCTGAAAGTAAATAGATAGGCCCTTCGCGGAGGGAAGCAGGGATTTGTAGAGGTGCCAGAGCTCGGTTTTGAAATAGAGGTGTGTCGGCATTGTGGGAACGGGGGTCCCCAGACTTGCCTGCCTGCGGCCTGCGGCATGGCTCAAGTGGAGGCCCAGCGCGGCCCATCTTCATCAGCTCAAGCTCAAGACCCTCGCGAGGGGCCAAGCCTCGCGAGGCGGATGACCAGAAGCTTCCTCGGAGGTAGACTCATCAGGCAGGCTCGCGAGGAGGCGGAGAGATCAAAGCAGGGGTACCTCGCGAGGAGCCCGTGACGCAAGCCATGACGATCGAGACCAGGCGGGCGCCAGGCGGGCGCCGGCCTGCGCAGTGTCCTTGTTTTCCCTTTGGTGCAAAGGGGGCAAGCATAGGCCAAGGCATCGGGCAAAGGTTACCATTCCGGTGCAATGAGACCAAGACCGGCAGAGCGGCAGGACGGAGGTCACCGTGGAGCCCAAGACGGCATCATCACCAGTACTTTTGGCAGCCGAAGACCACCTTTGGTCAGGATAACTTGTACTAGATGTTCCCCTTCAAAATGGCCAATTGTTGGCGCCCTTCCCGCTCATTATTTGGGGAGAGGCCCAGGGCCTCTATAAGTAGAACTAGCCACACAGAGCAGAGGGGCATCTAGAAATCTGGTAGAGCCCTAGCAGAGAGAGAGAGGCGACTGAACTCACCCTAGCAGTTCATCGCACCAGCTCAAGAACACCTCTCGCGAGGCTGTTCTTCCCTTGTACTGTTCATCAGCAGCCCCTGAGGCAATCCACCACACCACACACTGGAGTAGGGTATTACACCACAATGGTGGCCCGAACCAGTATAAACCTCGTGTCCCTTGTGTTGTTCATTGTTTCTAGCTTAGATCACGTGAGGAGATTGGGCGTAGATCGGTAGGGGACAGATCTCCGCGCGCACCCTAGTGTTCGAACCTCAAGGGTCTGCCGGAACCCGAAATCCGACATTTGGCGCGCCAGGTAGGGGTGCGCCGGAATCTTTCTTCCGCTGTTCGCGTGTGACCTTCCGTCGTGTCCATGGCTGACACTCGTCGGGCTCGCGCCGAGCGCCGGGCTGCTCTTGCCCCCCGCATCGCCCAGACGGCGCTCGTCGGCGGACGTCCTCGTCGTTCCCCATCGCCTGCCGCCAACGCCGCCACTGGCCCGGCGGGGAACGAGCAGCAGACCTCGTCCCAGCATCCTTCGGTACAGCGGGAGGGCCGCACCGCCACACCGTCGCTGACTCCAGCCGCTTCGTCGTCCCACGCCCGTCGCGCCCCCACGGACGCGCACGCCGCGCTGCTCCTGGCAAGAGAGCTCTTGCACTACCGCCCCGTCGACGACCTCTACGAGGACTGGCTCGCCCGCATCACCGAGCTCGTCAACACCGCAGGGGGCTCCCCCTTGCCGTCCCTCTTGCTGCCTCGCCCTCCGTTCCGCGCAGGAGGCGGGGATCAGGAGGCGCCTCCACCACCTCCTCCCCAAGAAGGCGCCCTGGCTCCAAGGCGCGCAGCCCCAGGGCGAGACCCTCCGCGTCCGGCGCCTGCCCAGCAAGAAAGGAGCTTCCAAGAGATCCCTCGTCCCCAAGGAGGTGCTCGCGCGCTCCCAGCGCCGGCGCGCCAAGATCGCGTCCCTGCACCTCCACGCCAAGACCCCGCGCTGCTCCAAGCGGTGGCATGCGGTAATCTCCAGGAACAAGCCCAGCACCAGCAAAAGGCACCGGTGGCCACGGCAGGCTGTCGCGCCCTCCCCCCGAGCTACGCGGCGTCGCATGGCCAGGCAAGTTCAAGCCTGACCTGCCCCCCCCCCTGCTATGATGGCACTATGGACCCCGCGGAGTTCCTACAGCTCTATGAGCTGTGCATCGAAGCCGCCAACGGAGACGAAAGGGTCATGGCGAACTGGTTTCCCATGGCGCTCAAGGACGAGGCCCGCACCTGGCTCCTCAACCTGGCTCCTGGCACGATCTCCTCCTGGGACGAGATGCGCACTCGCTTCATCGCCAATTTTCAGGGCACTCGCGACCGGCCCCCGACCGTGAGCGATCTGCGCCGCATCAAGCAGCAGCAAGGGGAAACCCTGTAGAAATACATCCAGCGCTTCAACAACGCTCGCCTCAAGATCCCCAAGTGATTGAAGAAGCCATCATCTCGGCCTTCTCCGATGGCGTACGCGACATCAAGATGAAGGAGGAGCTAGCAATCCATGAAGACATGTGCACATCCCTGGAGCTGTTCAACTTGGTGACCAAGTGCGCCGGGCTGAGGAAGGGCGCCTTTCCCTCCTCGAACTCCCGGCTGCCGACCCAGAAGAGAAGAAGTCCAAGGCCAAGGACGTGAAGCGCAAGGGGGCTGCCGTGCTTGCAGCGGAGCCAGACACCAAGCGAGGCAGGGATCAGCCTGAGTCATCCAAGGGCAGCCGGTACTGCGTGTACCACGACCTCCACACCCACAACAGCAACGAATGTCAAGAGCTCAGGACCGTGAGAGAAGGACGTGTCGGCCGACGCCCCGAGCGCAATGACAGGGGCTATGGCTGAGGAGGAGGAAGAGGTGGCGGACGATGGGAAGACCGTGGCCCTCGCCAAGGGTGGCGTGACCGACCTCGCGAGGATCACTGGCAGGACCAGCCTCGCGAGGGAGGCTGGAGAGGTCAGCCTCGTGAGGATCGCCCACACGGCAACGCAGGCCTTCCTCCTCTGCCGCCACCGCCAAGGAGGAACGAAGACCAACATCAAGACGAGGGAGCTAGGGGCTTCCAGGAGCCACGCGCAATCGCTTGCATCTTGGGTGGCGCGCAGGCCCCAGCCTCACAGCGCATCTTCAAGCAGTTTGCTCGCAAGGTGAATGCAGTCCTCCCCAAGCTTGAGGCCACGCGCTCTCTCAGGTGGTCTGCATGCGCTATCATGTTCAGCTCAGCGGATCAGCTCAAGTGCACGGCAACGGCTGGAGTCCTCCCTATGCTTTGCTCCCCAGTCATCAGTAATGTACAGGTCACCAGGACCATCATTGACGGCGGAGCAGGACTCAACGTCCTGTCCGTCAAGACGTTCGACAATCTCCAAGTGCTGTACGATCAGCTTCAGCCAACCAAGCCATTCTCAGGAGTCACTGATGGTTCCACTGTTCCCATAGGTCAGGTTCACCTTCCAATCACCTTCGGACAGCACAACAACTACCGCATCGAGCTCATCGACTTCGACGTCACCCACATCCGTCTGCCATACAATGCCATCCTCGGGTACCCAGCCCTGGCCAAGTTCATGGCAGTGACTCACCATGGATACAATGTCCTCAAGATACCAGGAAGCGGTGGAATCATCACCGTACCTTGTGAAGAAAGGGACGCAGTGTGTTCACTCGAGCGCGTGTTCCAAGCTGCAGCAATCAAAGACCCGGACCACAGAAACGAAAGATTGCCCGAGGCAACCCCCAAGAAGAAGAAGGTTTCACCTGGCCTAAGCCATAAGGAGGCAGGCGCCTCCGAAGGTGTTGGGTCAGGATCTGCGCCCAATCAGGGAGCGCCACCCTCTCTCGCATAGGAAGGCGCGCCCGGCGCCCTCCTTAGGCAGGGCTCGGGGGCTCTTTCTTGGAGAGCCACCGACCTTGCCGAGGTCGTGAGGCAGGCGCTCGGGCACCACTTGGAGGGGTGCTTCCAGGCACGTTTCCCTCAGGAAGGTACAAGGCAAGGAAGACCAAACCCTCAGGAGTTCATCGCAAGCAACAGCTACAGGAGTCGAGAGTCATGCGCAGCAGCCGCCGCTTGCCCGCCATGGCCCCACATCCAGGTGAGGATGGTGGGCTGCGCGTCTGCATCGACGTGCCAGGGCTCAACCGAGCCGCGTCTCAGGAGCGCCTTTGGCCTTCGCGCGTGGGGCGTTGCGAGGGTCCACCTCACAGCTACGTTTGCATGCCTTTCGGCCTGCCGAACATGGTCGCCGCTCATCAGCGCCTGCTGAGGAGCATTCTGGAGGCTCAGGAGGTCAGGCATGGTGCGGTCCTGGCGGAGATGGAGAAGGCCCTCGGAAACCCACCAGTGCCCCCGGAGCCTCCCGAGGCTCCTGGGCCTGGGGGCTCGTGAGGATCGACGTCTACATCGCGCATCGCCCACTTCTTCAACATCACCCCATCTTCAAACGACACCAGGTGACATCTTTCTAAGTTCTGTTTTTAGCTAGGAGAGCCCACAAGGCCGCATTATTCCCAGGTCGCGTGGGTTTGTCCCTGCGGCATGTATCCGTTTTGCTTATGCTCTTTACTTACCTTGTTGGGGGCACCCCTTGGGCTGCATCATCCCTGAGCTGCTTGGGCCTGGCCCAGCGGCGTTTGCTTTTCTCACGTCTATTTAAATGAATTTCCTCCTGCGTGCTTAACATACCCGACCTAATCGCCTGCTCGATTGACGCCTACCTATGGAGCCGCTCTCTCTGGCACGACATCTGCGCACGGGTCCGTCCCTGCAACACCGATAAATCTGAGCGGTCGAGCTCTGGCCGCGGCAGCCCCGCAAGGCGCCACCTCACCAGGCCCTCAGTGCCCCAATCACTCCCCCAGAGCGACCAAAGGTTGGCTGGCAACCGTAACAACATGTCTTGTTTCCCTTTATGACTGGTGTGCAGGACCTACTCCAAGAGCAACGCTAGGGACATCGCGAGCTGCCTCTCCCTCTCTCCGGCACGGACCGCTTGCATGTTAAAAGGGGGGCGCCTGAGCATCGCGACTCATGGGCTCCTACTGGCTCTCTAGCCCTCACCCCCTGGCCTTGACCCACGGCATCGTGACCTGTCATACCAGCGGCGGCTGAGCTCACTCAAGGGCCGGGACCTGAGGACGTAGAGCATTGAGGAAAGTGCGGGGGAGAGGGAAGAAGCTCGCGAGGACCAAACCCAGCAGCACCTCAGCTGCCACCGCTCGGGCTAGGAGCTTCGTCGAGGAACTACACCAGACTCAAGAGATAAGTCACGCCCTTACAGGAGTTGAACCAACGCAGCGCAAAAACCCTCGCCCTGTGCAGCTCTGTCACGGCGACGTTGCCTTCCTTTCTCGCTCAACGAGGGCTGCTTGAGCGCTAAAGGGGACCTCCCGAGCATCGCGACTCGGGGGCTCTTACCGGACCTCGAGCCACTCACCTCCTGGCCTTGACCACGGCATCGCGACCTGGCAAACCAGCGACGGCTGAAGCTTGCCTGGGGACTGGGACCTGTCAGCGTAGAGCGCCAAGTCCTCATGAGGATAGAAAGGGGGAGCCGAGCCGAGATAGGACAAGCACCTCGCATTGATTCATATTAAGGATATAATATTCATAAAAGACATGGCAGACGCCTTACATGCCCCCACGGGGTGTTGCTTCGATTCCTCGCAGGGAACAAGAGTACTAATCCTAAGGAACGCTAATCGCCCACGTCGCCGCAAGGGATGCCATCATCAACAGTGGGCTGCCCAACGTTGACGCCAACCTCATCCAGATCAGTGGCGTCGGCGGCTAGACGCAGCTGCCCCGCTCCGAGCACGGCACGAGCTCGGGGGCTCGTAGCTGTCGTCGCTCGTCTCCGGAGTCGCGAGGAGCTCGGGGGAGCCGTTGGATTCCCTAGCTCCTCCGCTGCCGCCTGAGGAGCTGCTGGAGGGCCGATGGGCAGGCCAGGTCCTCGCCGGTTCATCGCCCCTGCTGCTCTCCCTGGGGCAGCACTCCAGCCGGCGTCCTTTCAGCATCGAAGACCTTGAAGAACATCAGGGAGGCGCCGTCATATTCAAGATGAATCACGAGGGCACCTACCGTCTGGCAGACCCGGGCGATTTAGCCCCAGCCCCGGGTCATGAAGACCTTGCCCGGAGTGACGACCGCGACCTCTGCTTCGGTCGCAGGGGTACCGCAGTCAGCGTGCTACAGCCAGAGCTCCAGAGCCCCGCTCGGCGGCATCTCGAAGGCGAAGGAGGGGGAAGGCGAATCCAAGATCTCAGAGGCATGGCGGCATGGATCACGAGCTCGCGAGGGGAGCGCTCGGCATGGACTCCAGGAGGAATGACACGCACCACCGTGACTCGCCGGTGTCGACGGCGGCACCGTCGATGTCGCTCGACGCCTTCTCCCCCAGGGCCCACGACGCGGGCATACAAGGGTAGCGGATACCCAGGTGGCGGCCGCTCGTACCAGGGCCTCGGTGCCTCCTGCTGAGAAACCCTCTTCTCGATGGCAGAGGACCAGCCGCTTCTTCGGCGGAAGTGGGTCAGGACCCTCTCGGGGGGCCTTTCCCTTTTCTTCTGCAGAAAACCGGTGGATTGGTGCCATTGGCGTAAGGAGAAGCAAGAGCGAGGAAGAAGCAGGAAAGGAGCGGCAGCAAGGGATGGACTGAAGGGACTCGCGCAGCCCCGTACTTATAGCCGGAGGAGGCCAACCGTCCAGTACCACGATCGCAGGTAATCATGACCGGTTTCTCTGCATGCAGGGACATGTCAAGTTGTTCTGTTGCCGAGGTGTCGTGGGGAGGCGCAGACGCCCACGTCCAATCAATCGCCACGCGGCGCCAAGGCCGCGGGCTGTTAGGGCCTGCGGCGCTTCGCGCTTGCCCCTTTGCTTTCCTGCTAGGCCAAGCCCGGGCGCGCCTTGGGCCCGGGGGCTACTGTCGGCATTCTGGGAACGGGGGTCCCCAGACTTGCCTGCCTGCGGCCTGTGGCGTGGCTCAAGTGGGGGCCCAGCACGGCCCATCTTCATCAGCTCAAGCTCAAGACCCTCACGAGGGGCCAAGCCTCACGGGGAGGACGACCGGAAGCTTCCTCAGAGACAGCCACATCAGGCAGGCTCGCGAGGAGGCAGAGAGATCAAGGCAGGGGTACCTCGCGAGGAGCCCGTGACGCAAGCCATGACGATCGAGACCAAGCGGGCGCCAGGTGGGCGCCAGCCTGCGCAGTGTCCTTGTTTCCCCATTGGTGCAAAGGGGGCAAGCACAGGCCAAGGCATCGGGCAAAGGTTACCATTCCAGTGCAACGATACCAAGACCAGCAGAGCGGCAGGACGGAGGTCACCGTGGAGCCCAAGACGGCGTCATCACCAGTACTTTTGGCAGCCGAAGACCACCTTTGGTCAGGATAACTTGTACTAGATGTTCCCCTTCAAAATGGCCAATTGTTGGCACCCTTCCCGCTCATTATTTGGGGAGAGGCCCAGAGCCTCTATAAGTAGAACTAGCCACACAGAGCAGAGGGACATCTAGAAATCTGGTAGAGCCCTAGCAGAGAGAGAGAGAGAGGCGACTGAACTCACCCTTGCAGTTCATCACACCAGCTTAAGAACACCTCTCGCGAGGCTGTTCTTCCCTTGTACTGTTCATCAGCAGCCCCTGAGGCAATCCACCACACCACACACTGGAGTAGGGTATTACACCACAACGGTGGCCCGAACCAGTATAAACCTCGTGTCCCTTGTGTTGTTCGTTGTTTCTAGCTTAGATCACGCGAGGAGATTGGGCGTAGATCAGTAGGGGAGAGATCTCCGCACGCACCCCAGTGTTCGAACCTCAAGGGTCTGCCGGAACCCGAAATCCGACAAGGTGAATAATATTTTGAGCGGTATACTTTCATTGTCAACATAACAACCAAGAGATGGCAATATCTTCCATGATACACACATTATAGGCGGTTCCCAAACAGAATGGTAAAGTTTATACTCCCCCTTCCACCAACAAGCATCAATCCATGGCTTGCTCGAAACAACGAGTGCCTCCAACTAACAAGAGTCCCAAGGGGAGTTTTGTTTGCAATTATTTTGATTTGATTTGCATAAAGCATGGGACTGGGCATCCCAGTGACCAACCACTTTCTCATGAGTGAGGAGCGGAGTCCACTCCTCTTGAGAATAACCCGCCTAACATGGAAGATACGGACAGCCCTAGTTGATACATGAGCTATTCGAGTATACAAAACAGGATATTTATTTGAAGGTTTAGAGTTTGGCACATACAAATTTACTTGGAACGGCAGGTAGATACCGTATATAGGTAGGTATGGTGGACTCATATGGAATAACTTTGGGGTTTATGGAGTTGGATGCACAAGCAGTATTCCCGCTTAGTACAGGTGAAGGCTAGCAAAAGACTGGGAAGCGACCAGCTAGAGAGCGACAACAGTCATGAACATGCATTAAAATTAATCAACACCAAATGCAAGCATGAGTAGGATATAATCCACCATGAACATAAATATCGTGAAGGCTATGTTGATTTTGTTTCAACTACATGCGTGAACATGCGCCAAGTCAAGTCACTTAAATCATTCAGAGGAGGATACCACTCTATCATACCACATCACAACCATTTTAATAGCATGTTGGCACGCAAGGTAAACCATTATAAGCTCCTAGCTAATCAAGCATGGCACAAGAACTATGATCTCTAGTTTTCATTGAAAACATGTTTATTCATAATAGGCTGAATCAGGAACGATGAAATAATCATATTTACAAAAACAAGAGAGGTCGAGTTCATACCAGCTTTTCTCATCTTAGTCAGTCCATCATATATCGTCATAATTGCCATTCACTTGCATGACTGAATGATGTCAATAATAATAATAGTGCACGTGCATTGGACTAAGCTGGAATCTGCAAGCATTCAATAAACAGGATAAGACAAGGCAATATGGGCTCTTTTGTCAGATCAACAATAATGCATATAAGAGCTACTTCAACAATTTAATCATGGTCTTCCCCTATCGACCCCCAAAGAAAAGAAAAGAAATAAAACTATTTACACGGGAGAGCTCCCAACAAGTAAAAGAAGAACATGAAATATTTTTGGGTTTTGTTTTTAATTACTACTACAAGCATGGAAAGTAAACTAATTAAAAGCTACAACTAATTTTTTTTGGTTTTTCTTAAGGTTTATCAAACACACAAGAAGAAAGCATAAAAAGGGGAAATAAACTAGCATGGATGATACAATGAAAAAGTATGAGCGCCGACATCTGGAAATGAGTGTGTGAACATAAATGTAATGTCGGTGAGAAATACGTACTCCCCCAAGCTTAGGCTTTTGGCCCAAGTTGGTCTATGGCCACGGTTGGCCAGGCGGATATCCATAGTAAAAGTTGGGGTCGCACTAAGATGCAGCGGCTATCGCCTCCTGAGCTGCAGCGTGGCGACGAGCGGCCTCCGCCCTCCTCTCATATTCATCTGCCTCCTCTCTGGTAATAACATATCTTCCTTTTGCCTAGTAATCAAAGAAGGCAAGAGCAGGGAGAGTAATATGGACAGCACGGTGTCTGTCAAAGATTAAACGATACTAGAGAGGTGATTCATTCCTCTCGACAAACTGGTGGTGAACCATAGCATTAAAGTCCAGGTAAGTAGTAGGCAACTCAATATCATCTTCGCGTATGGCTACACCAAGAAAATTAGCTATGCGGGTTGCACAAATTCCACCACATAAATCTCCATTAAATCTACTAAGATGCAACCTACGTGCAACAATGGCTCCCAAATTATAAGATTTGTCTCTTAACACAGCACTCCTAAGAATACTTAGTTCAGGGACACACATGTGACATGCCTCATCTTTACCATTAATGCATCTACCTATGAAGAGAGCAAAATAATGTATAGCAGGAAAGCGAATGCTCCCTATGGTAGCTTGTGTTATATCTCTAGATTCTCCCATAGTTATACTAGCAAGAAAATCTCTAAATTCAGGTTTGCGAGGATCCCTGATACTACCCCATTGTGGAAGTTTGCAAGCAGTGGTAAAATACTCTAAGTCCATAGTGTAAGAATTTTCATAAAGATCAAACAGGACAGTTGGAGAATTACGTGAAGATGAAAATTCAAACCTCCTCACAAAGGAACTAGTGAGATAGTGATACTGGCTGCACTTTTCTTCCTCGAAGCTCACAAGATTAGCGTTACGCAAATATGCGTTAAATTCTTCCTTAATTCCCGCTCGATCCATAAAATTTTCCGAAGGCCATTCACAAGGACGCACTGGAGCGTCTCTTGGTGGCTCTTCATCAGCATCACGCATTGCAAGCCTGGGTCCTTGCTTCCTTGAAGAACCACCTTGGAACATTTTCCTAAGCATATTTCTTCCTTTGAAAAATTTCTGAAATTTTTAGTAACTTCAAAATAAAAGTAAACCAAACTCAATAATATTGATAGCAACTACTCCTACAAGTGCCTAGGGCCTATATCATGCATCAAAACTACTTGGAACCACATAAATTTGACATGCAATCTCAAGAACAGGGTCACCTAAGCAGCAAAAATTTGCAATGAATAAAGCACTAGAACAAAAACTAATTGGACCAATGGAGGAGTCACATACCAAGGAACAATCTCCCCAAGCAGTTTTGTGAGAGGTGCTTTGAGCAAGGAGATCGAAAATGGCAGCAAAATGAGCTTGGACTCGGGTTTGAGCTGGATATTCATGTTTGGGGGAGGAAGAAGGAGTGTGTGGGTGAAAGGATAAGTGGAGGAGGGCCACCGTGGGCCCACTAGGCAGGGGGCGCGCCCAGGGGGTACGGCACGCCCTCCACCCTCGTGGCCAGGTGGATGACCCCCCTGCTGTGTTCTCAGTGCCAAATATTTCGAGTGCGCCTTCTCTCAAAATGGACACAAAAAATACCATAGCATGCCGGGTGCCATTCCATGATAGCATGCCAAGTTTCATGAATTTCAGACGAGATTTGCATTTACTAGAATTTAAAACAAAGTATCTCAACGTTTTGCGAGCAATCAACAATGCCCTGGTGTTTGAAATTCATTCTCATTTCTTGCATTGGACCTAAGCATGCACCCAAGGACAAAGATTTGATTTTTCAACCAATTTATATGCACTAGAGCATGTGCATGTAGTTCACATTTGAATTATGCACATAAATGCATGGAAAACTCAGTTAAAGCACAAAAATGTGTAGGATCTAGAAGTAGATGTGTCTAAAGGGGGGGATTAGACACTAGGTGCTAAAGTTGCAATTTTTAATCTTTTTCGGTTTAAGTGGAGTTTAGGCACAATTTCAACACACCCAATACATATCAAGCAAGCATGCAAAGAGTATATGAGCAGCGGAATGTAAAGCATGCAACTTGCAAGAATGTAAAGGGAAGGGTTTGGAGATTTCAAACACAATTGGAGACACGGATGTTTTTCCCGTGGTTCGGATAGGTGGTGCTATCCTACATCCACGTTGATGGAGACTTCAACCCATGAAGGGTAACGGTTGCGCGAGTCCACACAGGGCTCCACCCAAGGGCAACGGTTGCGCGAGTCCACGAAGGGCTCCACCCACGAAGGGTCCACGAAGAAGCAACCACCCACAAAGGGTCCACGAAGAAGCAACCTTGTCTATCCCACCATGGCCATCGCCCACGAAGGACTTGCCTCACTAGCGGTAGATCTTCACGAAGTAGGCGATCTCCTTGCCCTTACAAACTCCTTGGTTCAACTCCACAATCTTGTCGGAGGCTCCCAAGTGACACCTAGCCAATCTAGGAGACACCACTCTCCAAGAAGTAACAAATGGTGTGTAGGTAATGAACTCCTTGCTCTTGTGCTTCAAATGATAGTCTCCCCAACACTCAACTCTCTCTCTCATAGGATTTGGATTTGGTGGAAAGAAGATTTGAGTGGAAAGCAACTTGGGAAGGCTAGAGATCAAGATTCATATGGTAGGAATGGAATGTCTTGGTCTCAACACATGAGTAGGTGGTTCTCTCTCAGAACAAATGAGTTGGAATGATGTGTGTGTTCTGATGGCTCTCTCACTGAATGAGAAAGAGGTGGAGGGGTATATATAGCCTCCACACAAAATCCAACCGTTACACAGTTTTCCAATCTCGGTGGGACCGAATCAATAAACTTGGTCTGACCGAAATAGTAAACCTAGTGACCGTTAGGAATTTCGGTGGGACTGACATGCAACTCGGTAGGACCTATTCGGTTAGGGTTTGGGCATAACGTAATCTCGGTGAGACCGATTACACAAACTCGGTGAGACCGAGTTTGGTAATTAGCTAACCAGAGAGTTGGTCAGGAAAACTCGGTGGGACCGATTTGCTCTTTCGGTGAGACCGAGTGGAACTCGGTGAGACCGAAAAGTTACAAAGGGGAAACACTGAGTTTACATTGCAATCTCGGTGGGACCGATTGCATATCTCGGTGGGACCGAGAATATTACAATAGGTAACAGAGAGTTTGCAATCCCATCTCGGTGAGACCGAGATCCTCATCGGTAGAACCGAATTGCTAGGGTTTGGTAGTGGCTAATGACAAGTGAAACTCGATGGCGCCGGATAGGAAGAATCGGTAGGACCGAGTTTGGCTTAGGGTTTAGGTCATATGTGGATATGGGAAAGTAGTTGAGGATTTTGGAGCATATCATTAAGCACATGAAGCAAGAGGCTCATTAAGCAACACCTCATCCCTCCTTGATAGTATTGGCTTTTCCTATGGACTCAATGTGATCTTGGATCACTAAAATGTAAAATGAAGAGTCTTGAGCTTGAAGCTTTAGCCAATCCTTTGTCCTTAGCATCTAAGGAGTTCCCACAACCTTTAGTCCATGCCACTCCATTGTTGAACTTTTCTGAAACATGCTAGATAGAGGTGTTAGTCCAACAAGAGATATGTTGTCATCAATTATCAAAACCACCTAGGGAGCACTTGTGCTTTCAATCTCCCCCTTTTTGGTAATTGATGGCAACATACATCAAAGCTTTAGATAAAGATATAATGAACAGCAAGTAAAGCTTTGGAAGAACATGTAGCAAGCATAGGCTCCCCCTACATGTATGCACTCATGTAAATATGAAATATAGAGGCATATGAGAGCATAATCATGACAGAGTAGGCAATGTGTTACATGTATCTTGGCCATATGCATCAAAGCAAAAGATTATTAAGGAAAATACCTTCATGCTCATGAGTCCTTCTTGCAAACAGTATGTACATAAGCAAGAACTCCTCATACTCATGATTTTGATGCATATACTTACCTTGTGGTCTCGAGTTGGCTTAGGATGGAATGAACCTGCAAACAAGGTTAGATAACACAGGTACGTCCACTAGCCAGAGCAAACAAAAGAAACCACAAGAATGCCAAGACTGGGATGACATGTAGAGAGTGATAACATTGGATTCAACATGTCCCCAAGAATAAAGATATGCAATGAGTTTGGCTGATTTCTTTTCCCTTAGGTGTCTTGCTCCCCCTGAATCTTACATGGGATATTGGGAGAAGATAGGAAACAGAAAATCAGAGCTGAATAGAACTTAATTCAAATGAGTTCATATGAACATGTCTTTTCCCCAAAAAGACATGTGGCATCTCTCCTCTTGAACATCAAGCATCTGGGATCCTTGAGTATTTCTCTCCCCCTTAACAACATCTGGGATCCTTGAGACTTTCTCTCCCCCTTAATACTTTTTCTCTCTTGGTGTGATCTCTCTTTCCTACAAGCTTTGATGTGATCTCTCTCTCCCCCTTTGACATCAATTTCCAAGAAGGTTTTTCCTGGAATCTGTCGAATAGGTTTGGTCCTTGAGATTCAGCACAAAGCAGAGGATAAAATTGTGATGCTTGTGGAGGACAAGATTCATTGAGTGGAGCTGGATCATAAGAAATGTAGAACAAGTGGCAAACTGTTTTTCTGATTGCAAAGTCGGTGGCACCGAGTAGCACATTTCGGTGGTACCGAAAAGATTCGGTTGGACCGAAATTTGCAAGTCAGTGAGACCGAGTTTACACAGAGAAAAACACTTGTCACCTCAGCTCACTAGTCAAGTAAGATCTCACAAAGATTTGCAATGAATTAGCTGAAGGATTTGCAAGAAATTTGGTGCAGAAATATGCAGAACAAAACAAATAGGAAAAAAGTGAAAGTTTCTAGATGAAGTGTGTTTGAGAGAGAAGGAAACAAATATGCAAGAACAAATGCAATTACTCAGAAAAGGACACAAGAGAACTTCATCTTGAATTGGGCGGTGACATAGTCACCTATGTTAGAGTATATTGACTTAGGAGTCAAGTGAGGACACTTGATCATAGGTCATACTCATCGTTTAAGCTCAAAATGGGGTTACCATTTTTCGTTTAAGCATCTTGATGTATTCACATCTTGTTGAGTTGCTTTGACTCATGTCTTGGAGTAAAGCTTCTCTAAGATGGAATGACATACCTTGGGTGGTGATGTGGTTCTTGCTCATGTAGTTGAACTTGTGTGGGTGCTCAGGGTTGATGTAGCTGGGAGCACCACTTGGAGTTTGAGTTCATCTACCTACATGGGTTAGTTCTTGCAAGGAAGAGCACTTGTGTATCCAAAAATGACAATCATGAAGCTTAACATAGAATTTGTCAAAGGATATGTTTGAATGGTTTTGTGCTTCCTTGTCTTCAACCACTATTGTGTAGAGTCTTGGTGATGTAGAGATTGCTCAAGATATGAGTGAGTCGCAATCTCATGGAATTAGATTCAACCAAGCACCTACATGGGTTAGACAACATGCAAGGTGCAAATATATCCAAGACATAAGATAGTTATCATAAGAGATATATCATGGATTAGTCATAAGCTCATGTCTTGCATGTATCCAATGGAGTTTCTACTCCAAGTTCGAGGCATCAATGATGTTAAATTCTCCTCTCAACCTGCAAAACACTTTCTCATCAAGCGGTTTAGTGAATATATCCGCTAATTGCTTATCGGTGCGAACATGCTTAAGATTGATGTCACCCTTAGCAACATGATCTCGAATGAAATGATGACGAACTTCAATATGCTTAGTTCGAGAATGTTGTACAGGATTATGACCAATTTTGATAGCACTTTCATTGTCACAAAGCAGTGGAACATGTCTCACATAAATCCCATAATCTTTAAGAGTTTGGGTCATCCAAAGTAATTGAGCGCAACATGAACCAGCTGCAATGTATTCCGCTTCGGCGGTAGATAAGGATACCGAGTTTTGTTTCTTGGAAGACCAAGACACAAGAGATCTACCAAGAAATTGACAAGTACCCGAAGTGGACTTTCTATCAACCTTGTCTCCGGCATAATCTGAGTCAGAATAGCCAACAAGATCAAAAGAAGACCTCTTAGGATACCAAATGCCAAAATTTGGTGTATGGATTAAGTATCTCACTATCCTTTTCACAGCCTTAAGATGACAATCTTTAGGAGCAGCTTGATATCGAGCACACATGCACACACTTAGCATAATATCAGGACGTGAAGCACATAGGTATAACAATGAACCAATCATAGAGCGATAAACCTTTTAATCAACAGGTTCACCATCTTTGGTCAAATCATTATGTCCACTAGTGGGCATGGGTGTAGACATACCTTTGCATTCTTGCATATTGAACTTCTTGAATAAGTCCTTGGTGTACTTTGTTTGAGAAACAAATGTACCTTCCTTAGTTTGCTTGATTTGCAACCCGAGAAAGAATTTGAGTTCACTCATCATAGACATCTCAAACTTCTCTAACATTAGCTTTCCAAACTTTTCACTAAAGAGAGGGTTAGTTGAACCAAATATGATGTCATCAACATAAATTTGGCATACAAATAGTTCTCCATTAACCCTTTTAGTACAAAGAGTAGAATCAATTTTACCAATTTCAAAACCACTTGTAGTAAGGAACTTGGTCAAGCATTTATACCATGCTCTAGGAGCTTGTTTAAGACCATAAAGAGCTTTGTGAAGTTTGTAAACATGATTTGGTTTCTTAGGATTGACAAAGCCGGGAGGTTGTTTGACATAAACTTCCTCCTCTATTTCTCCATTTAGAAAAGCACTTTTAATGTCCATTTGGTACAAGGTGATATTATGGTGATTAGCATAGGCAAGTAAGATGCGAATGGACTCAAGTCTAGCAACGGGAGCATACGTCTCACCATAGTCCATACCTTCGACTTGTGTGTATCCTTGGGCGACGAGACGTGCTTTGTTGCGGACCACTTGTCCATCTTCATCTTTCTTGTTGCGAAACACCCATTTGGTACCAATGATGTTGTGGTTGTTGTCGGGCTTCTCAACCAATGTCCAAACTTGGTTTCTCTCAAAGTTATGTAGCTCTTCATGCATAGCGTTTATCCAATCCGGATCTTCCAATGCTTCTACAACCTTCATTGGTTCAATGCTAGAGATGAATGAATAGTTTTCACAAAAGTTAGCTAAACGAGTTTTTGAGTGAGTGATTCTCCCGGTTTGTATATCATTGAGGATTTGCTCGACGGGATGATCTTTGGCAATTCTTGCTCGGACTCGTGAGAGCTTTTGCTTGGGTCTTTGTTGAGCATCTTCTTCATCTTGTTCTTCTTCTTGGCCTTCTTCATTGTTGACGTCGTCGTTCTCTTGTGTTGGTGGAGAAGGAGGTTGTTGATGTTCATCTTGACGTACTTCCTCGTTTTCTTCATCTTGGTGTGGCCCACTTGTGGATGCTTCCGTGTCGATTCTTGGTTCACCTTGTCGTGAAGTAGAAGCTTCCACTTGGATGGATGAAGTACTCTCCTTCACCTCCGTTGAACGAATTTTGCCAATGGACAAATCTTGAATTGCTTCTGAAGGGTCTTGGTCTCCTACATCAATTGGCAATTGCTCTACTTGCGAGCCATTAGATTCATCAAACTTCAAATCTACCGTCTCTTCAACCTTTCGGGTGAAATTGTTGTAGACACGGTAAGTGTGAGAGTTTGAGCCATAACCAAGTAGAAAACCTTCATGAGATTTAGGAGCAAACTTTGAACGATGATGCTTATCAAGAATGTAGCACTTTGAGCCAAATACTCGAAAGTATCCAACTTGAGGCTTGTTACCGGTGAGGAGCTCATATGCCGTCTTGCCGAGTAGCTTGTGAAGATATAAGCGATTTGTTGCGTGACAAGCTGTCTCAACCGCTTCTTCCCAAAAGTGCTTTGGCGTCTTGTATTCATCAAGCATTGTTCTTGCCATTTCGATGAGCGTCCGGTTCTTCCTCTCAACAACTCCATTTTGTTGAGGTGTGTATGTAGCCGAGAACTCGTGTGAAATCCCTTCTTCGTCAAGAAAGGTGTCCACATTTGCATTCTTGAACTCCGTTCCGTTGTCACTCCGAACCATCTTGATCTTCACATCAAACTGATTTTGGGCTTTCCTAGCGAAGTTTCTGAAGATCTTCTGGACCTGCGATTTGTCATTAAGAAAAAACACCCACGTAAATCTTGAAAAACCATCAACTATAATTAGACCAAAAGAATTTCCACTGAGACTCTTGTAGGCATTGGGACCAAAAAGATCCATGTGGAGCAGCTCGAGTGGCCTCCTTATGGTCATGATGTTCTTCACGGGATGTCTTCCTCCAACTTGTTTACCTGCTTGACAAGCACTGCAAAGTCTATCCTTATCAAATATGACATCGTTAACTCCAAGGATATGATTTCCTTTAATAAGCTTGCCAAGGTTTCTCATGCCAACGTGACCTAGTCGTCTATGCCACAACCAACCTTTTGAGGATTTAGCAACAAAGCAAGTTTTAGGGTGTGCCTTTTTAGAGAAATCGACAATGTAAAGATCACCTCTACGCATACCCGTAAAGACCATTTTATGATTGTCTCGACGAAATATTTGGCAATCTACCTCAGTAAATAGGACGTTCAAACCGAAATCAGCAAGTCTAGATACTGAAAGTAAGTTATAGCCAAGAGATTCAACGAGCATGACATTTTGAATGGAACTATCATGTGAGATGGCCACCTTACCAAGGCCAACCACTTTACCCTTTGAATTATCACCAAAGGTGACATATTTTCGAGGGCCGTTGTTTTCAGCAAGCTCACGGAACATCTCTTCATCTCCGGTCATATGATCAGTGCATCCACTATCAAGAACCCATTCCTTTCCTCCTGATTCATATCCCCGAAGATTTGCCATAAGACCAAAATGTCTCATTGCATCATCAAGATCGGAGTCACTGTCAACATCATCATGATATTCATGTTCATCATGATCTTGTGACTCATCATTTCCTAGAGAGGGTAATTCATTAGATAAATAATCAAAGTGGTTACTTTTATGAATTCTTATGGCTTTGAGTATGATGTCATTAATGATTCCAACATCTTATTTAGCATGCTTAAGATTGGCAAGTTCAAGAAGACATTTACCAAAACTAGGATCACTAGAGTTCATCTTACTCAAGGCAATAGATTTATGGAGAATTTCATCCAAAGTTTTCAAGGAATAATCGGGAAATCGTTCCTCAAGAAATTTCCATATGGTATAGGCACAATTGTGAGTAGGCAAACTAGCAATCAGATTTTTGGGCAATCCTCTAATGATGAGCTCAATAGTTCTAAGATTGCGAATCATGTCAATATCTTCATCTAGGGTAGGATGCAAGGGATCAATATGGGGTGCACAAGGGCTAGCAATATACTTGTTCAAATGATATTGATTGAAGATTACAAGCATCTCATTTTTCCACTCATGAAAATACTTTCCATCAAGAATAGGCACTCTATGTCTAAGACTCCCTAGAGTAGACACATCCATCTTCCTCCAATGGTGATTAAACCAAGGCAATGGAGACCAAATCTCTGATACCACTTGTAGGATCTAGAAGTAGATGTGTCTAAAGGGGGGGATTAGACACTAGGTGCTAAAGTTGCAATTTTTAATCTTTTTCGGTTTAAGTGGAGTTTAGGCACAATTTCAACACACCCAATACATATCAAGCAAGCATGCAAAGAGTATATGAGCAGCAGAATGTAAAGCATGCAACTTGCAAGAATGTAAAGGGAAGGGTTTGGAGATTTCAAACGCAATTGGAGACACGGATGTTTTTCCCGTGGTTCGGATAGGTGGTGCTATCCTACATCCACGTTGATGGAGACTTCAACCCACGAAGGGTAACGGTTGCGCGAGTCCACACAGGGCTCCACCCAAGGGCAACGGTTGCGCGAGTCCACGAAGGGCTCCACCCACGAAGGGTCCACGAAGAAGCAACCACCCACAAAGGGTCCACGAAGAAGCAACCTTGTCTATCCCACCATGGCCATCGCCCACGAAGGACTTGACTCACTAGTGGTAGATCTTCACGAAGTAGGCGATCTCCTTGCCCTTACAAACTCCTTGGTTCAACTCCACAATCTTGTCGGAGGCTCCCAAGTGACACCTAGCCAATCTAGGAGACACCACTCTCCAAGAAGTAACAAATGGTGTGTAGGTAATGAACTCCTTGCTCTTGTGCTTCAAATGATAGTCTCCCCAACACTCAACTCTCTCTCTCATAGGATTTGGATTTGGTGGAAAGAAGATTTGAGTGGAAAGCAACTTGGGAAGGCTAGAGATCAAGATTCATATGGTAGGAATGGAATGTCTTGGTCTCAACACATGAGTAGGTGGTTCTCTCTCAGAACAAATGAGTTGGAATGATGTGTGTGTTCTGATGGCTCTCTCACTGAATGAGAAAGAGGTGGAGGGGTATATATAGCCTCCACACAAAATCCAACCGTTACACAGTTTTCCAATCTCGGTGGGACCGAATCAATAAACTTGGTCTGACCGAAATAGTAAACCTAGTGACCGTTAGGAATTTCGGTGGGACTGACATGCAACTCGGTAGGACCGATTCGGTTAGGGTTTGGGCATAACGTAATCTCGGTGAGACCGATTACACAAACTCGGTGAGACCGAGTTTGGTAATTAGCTAACCAGAGAGTTGGTCAGGAAAACTCGGTGGGACCGAAAAGTTACAAAGGGGAAACACTGAGTTTACATTGCAATCTCGGTGGGACCGAGAATATTACAATAGGTAACAGAGAGTTTGCAATCCCATCTCGGTGAGACCGAGATCCTCATCGGTAGAACCGAATTGCTAGGGTTTGGTAGTGGCTAATGACAAGTGAAACTCGATGGCGCCGGATAGGAAGAATCGGTAGGACCGAGTTTGGCTTAGGGTTTAGGTCATATGTGGATATGGGAAAGTAGTTGAGGATTTTGGAGCATATCATTAAGCACATGAAGCAAGAGGCTCATTAAGCAACACCTCATCCCTCCTTGATAGTATTGGCTTTTCCTATGGACTCAATGTGATCTTGGATCACTAAAATGTAAAATGAAGAGTCTTGAGCTTGAAGCTTTAGCCAATCCTTTGTCCTTAGCATCTAAGGAGTTCCCACAACCTTTAGTCCATGCCACTCCATTGTTGAACTTTTCTGAAACGTGCTAGATAGAGGTGTTAGTCCAACAAGAGATATGTTGTCATCAATTATCAAAACCACCTAGGGAGCACTTGTGCTTTCAAAATGTCCAAACGATCCCTGAAAAATCACAAAAATTGACACAACACTCCTGTTGTTCTATGTTGACACGAGAAATTTTTTGAAAGCAATAAGAGGCAATGGATATCGTTTCGTCCCCAAGGTGGGACGTTCCCTACCGAAACCATCATGCTTGTTGTGAGAAGCTCTGGTTTGTGAGAAGCATATACCCAAACCTGCCCCATATGGGACAAAAAATTTACCACGGCATGTTGATGCCGCTCCATGATAGCATGCCAAGTTTCATGAATTTTAGACGAGTTTTGGATTTACTAGAATTTAAAAACCAGGTATCTCAATGTTTGCGGGCGAGTGATGGTGGCAGGGTGTTTGACATTCATTCCCATTTCTTGCAAGGGACCTAAGCATGGAACCAAGGACAGAGATTTGAATTTTCAACCAATTTATATGCATTAGAGCATGTGCATGTAGTTCAAATTTGAATTATGTGTAGACTAAGGGATAGCCTAGTGGTGGGAAGGGGCTGATGCCTTCCCACCCACCCAGGTTTAAGGCATGGTACTTGCAATTTGGGTTTGTTGCACCAATTATACTATAGGGGGTTCCCTTACAGTCTTTCTGTCAACAAAATTTGAATTATGCATATAAATGCATTGAAAACTCAATTAATGCATAAAAATGTCCAAACGAACCCCAAAAAATCCCAAAAATTGACACAACACTCGTGTTGTTCTATGTTGACACTAGGAAAAAATTGAAATCGATAAGAGGCAATGGATATCGTTTCGTCCCCAAAGATGGGACATTCCCTACTGAAACCATCATGCTTGTTGTGAGAAGCTCTGGTTTGTGAGAACATATACCCAAACCTGCCCCAAATGGGACAAAAAATTTACCATGGCATGTTGATGCCGCTCCATGATAGCATGCCAGGTTTCATGAATTTCAGACCAGTTTTGGATTTACTAGAGTTTAAAAACCATGTATCTCAATGTTTGCGGCCGAGTGATGGTGGCAGGGTGTTTCACATTCATTCCCATTTCTTGCATGGGACCTAGCATGCAACCAAGGACACATATTTGAATTTTCAACCAATTTATACGCATTAGAGCATGTGCATGTAGTTAAAATTTGAATTATGCACATAAATGCATTGAAAACTCAATTAATGCACATAAACCGTCGTGAGGGCAACTTCGGGGGCCCACTCTGGTGAGAGCGCGGCCGCAGCCGCCATACGCGTGCTAACAAGGTGAATGAGCGCGGCCGCGATCTGCGACTGGGTGGCCAAGGCAGCCCAAACAGCCACTGTTTCTTTTCATGTGGCGGCAACAACATCTGCCTCGGGGATAGCAACTGACGAGAGCGGCACACCAGCTGTCCGGTCCGCAGTGGCGGCCTTAGCCCTGATGGAGGCCACACACGACCATGCTGAGGCTGCCCACGCCCAGCTCGTGGTGGTCACCGCACAAATCGAACGAAGCTTCTCTGACAACGGTCGGCAACCCACAACCGAAGAGATGGCAATCGCCGAGAGCGTTCGAGCAGCCGTTCATTCCTCCGTCACATACCTTGTGACGACGGAGCCCGTCCAAGCCCAAATCACAGCCGCCCACGCCCAGCTCGTGGCGGCCTTTTCCAAAGAGATGGCGGACGTGGATGGCGCGATGCTTGCCGAGTATGGTGCGATGGATGCCATGGAGCCCCTTCCTGCGGAGACCGTCGGGCGCGAGCTCGACATGGAAGCGGCGGCGGAGATCGACGAGCACCAGTCGTAGTAGTACCCTTTGTTTTGTTCAATTAAGAGCGCCAGTCTTTAATTTGTTAGAGTAATGTTTAGGTTAGGTAGCTCTATTTAATTACTGAACTTGCTCGATTAAGAAGTGTGGGTGTGCTGTAGTCTCCTTTGTGTACCCAAATTATGCAATGACGTGGATGACCACTGTAACCAGGGAAATTTGAACCAAATTTTTTGACGTTCAAACTCATCACACACGGGTTAACCTATCTGAATCATTTGTGATGTTCACATATCTTACATAGTTCCGAATAAGGGACCGTGTCTGAAGACACTTTGCCCGCCAGTTTTTCGCTGAAGTGATTCCAAATTTTTGGCTTCCGCGGAAATATCTACCTCCTCGCCCCCTCCCCCTTACCAAAATCCACATTTCCCCTATTTCCCCCTTCTTTTCCAAGTTGAAACCTTCACTCCTTTCTTGCAGTGCCGCCTCCTCACCGGCGACCCTCCTTCATGCTGCTCGGGTTCATCTATCCAGGCAGGTAATCCACACCCGACCCCCATCCTCCTCCTCCTTCCACATCCCACATGCCTCGACCGCCGGCGCAAGCGCGACACCTTCCACCCAAATCACCGACCCCTCCACCAAATAAGCGCTACCCTAAGCCATGGTGCACGCAGTATAGGCAGGATGTAAAGGAGCATTTGGCAACGGAGAAGCAAATCGTGGCCGCACACGCAGATGAGGTCGCGATGGCTGCCATTCGTGCCGACCCCAGTTCTTGGAGGAGCACCTTGCCATTTTCTAGCTATGCCAGTTAAGCATGCTCGGTTTACCCGTTGCGTGCTGCTCCTGCCTTTCCTTCACAAATTCTAGTGAATTGTGCTATCTAATTTCACCATGCAATCTGTTGCTCTAGTGTATATGTTCTATGTGTCGTGCAGTGTGGTACTCACTTATTAACTTTTTGTTAATTAGTTGTCGTCTTCAGTTAACTGTTTGGTTCAATTCTACAAATGTGATGTTCAATTCTTCAAGCTACAATTTTGTATTGTCTTCCATGTGAGAAATAAATCAAATTTATCTTTACAAAATACATGAGAAACGAATACAATTGCTATATTTCCAAGTTGTCAAGCATGCTTGGTTTGGTTATACATTGTGCAATGTGGTGCTCGGTAAACGTTTGGTTCATTTGTGTTGTGGTGTTTAGTTTACTGTTTGGTTCAATTCGGTAATGCAATGTTCAATAGTTGTGGGTGCATTCTATTATTGTATACCATGTGAGGAATAAATTGAATTTGGCTGTAGTAAATACATGAGAAACAAATACAATTGCTATATTTCCATGTCGTTAAGCATGCTTGGTTTGGTTAACTGTCTGATCTTCTATTAGGAGTATGTTATATTGTGCAATGTGGTGCTCAGTTAATGTTTGGTTCATTTGTTATGGTGTTTAGTTAACTGCTTGGTTCAATTATGCAATGCGATGTCCAATTGCCGTTCGTAGAATTTTGTATTGTTCTGCATGTGAGGAATAAATCGAATTTGGCTGCACTTAATACATTAGAAACATATACAAGTGATATATTTCCTATTTCTTAATCATGCTTGATTTGGATAAATGGGTTTTCCAGCTGGCTTTAATTAATCTGATGAATCTGCAATGCGATTATTTTTCATCAACATATTTTACTAATAGCATGCGAACCCTTACTTAACCTGATGACTAACTACCTTATATGTGTTGCAGGGAAACAATGGGAAGCACTGAGGTTTACAATCGAGGTTAGCACGTGCATGGTCCGTCGTCTAATAGCACATTATTGTGCAATTGCAGGAACCATTCTAATATTTAGGTTTTTAACAATTTGGTCTTGCACATGTAGGTCCTGCTGTCAGAGGTTTTGACCCACTGTTTGACCCTTTTTGCATATGGGGAAATGAGTTGTCCATGAATATCAATCAAGTCAAGAAACTCAGAAAGATTTTTGGGATAAAGAAATTAGCGACAAAAAACAACAAGATCTTTGTTTGCACAATGAAGAAGACATTAGTTCACTACAAGATGGTACTAACTATTACACCTTGCCTTTTTTTTATTCCTTTGCCCCATTTCCAATATAGAGAAGATATTTATGCACATCCTTGTTTTCAGGCCTTTCCAAAGCAGTTCACTGATGATTACCTCTCAAACCACCTCTATGGTCAGGAGGCGAGGAAGGTTTTCATACAACACCCACGGTTCAATATTTAAGTGTTTCTAAAGAGGACGAAGAACAGACGGTCAATCATCCACAGGCACTGGCCTAAAGTTGCAAAGACATCCAACATGAATGAAGGATCAATATTCGCCTTCTGCTTCAACGGTTTTCCAGATAAGATGCATCTGTCTATATACCGTCTATGATGCTAATTTCGAAAGGTTCTACATGTTGCATGTGAAACATGGTGCTGGTGCAGTTGTGTAATGGGGTAGCTGAGTGCTGAAGCTATATCATGTTGTACTTTGATGTATTTCAATTATGAAATCATGCTTCCTTAATATGGAAATGAAATATATTATGTGCTTAATATGAATGTCAATTAGATTAATAAATGGATTATTAATAATAGGGCAATTAGCCTGCTAATTGGGGTTTGCTATTGGAAACGGTTATTGAGAAAATACCATGGGTGATGACCTCAGGCAACGCACATAGTTTGTAGGAATAAACCGTGTTGGATCAATGAACAATAACACACGACCTTCTCTTGAAAACTATTTGCGTTAGGCCACCTTGTGCAAATGTTTACCACATAAAAACTGTGTGTGATGGACAACCTTTGCCACACAGTTCCTTCTACGCACTGTGTGTGATGCATTCAATAACGCAAACGATAAAATTGTTAATATCATGTGCGATGGCAACGCTATCACAAATGATTTAACGGGGAAAATTATGTGTGATGTACCTGTGAATGGAAACTTTTCTTTGGAGCGACTGTGTGGGATGTACATACGAATGGAAATGTTTAGCGAGAACGGACTGTGTGGAATGTACTTGCGACCGGAAACAATTTCGCCTATATAATTGTAATTTTTTATCTCTACTGTACGTATTTCCGTATTTGAGCGCTCGCCGGTTGCACACGACCTCATTTTGCCGAGTGTGTGTGTGCCAGAAGGGCATACCCGATGGTTTCTGGGTCGTGTGGGAAGGACCCCCTATCGCCATCACTCACTAGGCGACGGTTCCAAATGTCGTCGCGAAAAGGGGTTAAAAACTGTTTGTATAGCACCGACGCGTACCAGTGACCCCCCTACAAGGCAACATACCAAATTTTGGTGAACCATTCACGTGCATGTCGCATGTACACCCCACCCTGCCTTGAGCCCGGCCAAGCGAGGCAAGCACACACGTGTGTCTTCTCTTCCTCTCGAACCCACTATATAAAGAGGTCCAACACTTTCTCAACTAGCAATGTGGGACTAATCTTTAGCACCACCACCACTTTCATTTTTCTCATGGGCTCATTTGAGATTTCAGAAATTTTTAATGGGCCAAACCCATTTATTCTAGCATGGGACATCCATAGTGATCTGCACTTTCTGACGTGAAGATAAGGAGGAAAGCAAGATGGCGAATGGATAATATTTCTCCGCGGAGAAAAGAGAAAGAAATATGTGCCACGGGCCCACAACGAGGTGGGCAGGTGGCACGCGTGCCTGTGACCGGCCGAGGACGAGATCGGTCGGCCGGCTGGGATCCTTTTGTAAAAGGGGACCGATAGGAGATAGCGTGTCAGTGATAGTTTCGGCCGGCCGGCTCTGAGCCGTCAGATGCGCTCCACTATAGTCGTCTGATCTCTATCTTTTCCCCCACCAATTCGTCCAAACAGACGGGGCACACATTGACTTCGAGCCGTCGACTGCTTCCGCGTGCGTCTGTGCTGTTGGTACCTCGCCGCACGCGTTCGACGACTCACGGCGCCGCGTCGCACCACCGCGGCTGCAGTACCCTGGCCAACACGGTGGTGGCCTCACAGTGCAACACCCGCATCGGCCCTCAAACTAGCTTGTCGTGGCCGCCATTGTAGCTCCTCCTCGACCTATTGGCCGCAACTCTCCACCATGCCGACTGCTACGCCATAGTCCTCGTCATCACCATCACAACATCGCATCGACCGTCACTACATACTAGATCTCGCGGTCATAGTTCGCAACATCCCACTCCAAACATCTCGTTGTGCTCGTCACCGCCATTGTAGCACCGTGGCATCCCATCATCCCATGTATGGTTGTAACAAATTTTGGCATCGGTTGTAGCAAAATCCGATGATGGTTGTAGCAAAAATGTCGTCACCGTCCTCGCCGTTGCAACTAAGCCATGAATTGTTGAAGCTTTATCTGTCATCGCCCATATCTCCCGTCATCTACAGTTGAATCATTTTCGTCGCTGTTTGAAGCTTTTTTCGTCGATGGTTCCAGCCTTCGCGGTTGCATAGTGGTCGATCCCCAGCTTCCATCACCTTCGATTGAAGCTTCCTATGACGGCGGTTGTAGCAATTGCTGATACTGTTTGCAGCTGCCCTCCGCGCCATACACAGCTTCCTTTCTCTCTCTGGTTCCAGCAAAACTAAAAGCCAGACACAACATTTTGAACCATTGGTTGCATCTCCTTCGGTCGCCGGCTGTGGCTCCACCGCCGCCAGGCGTGTTGGTTCGAGCATCTCCAATGATGGTTGCAGCTTTTGGTGTCACCATCGTAGCTACGTTCATGGCCGGTTCCAACAATCTCCAACAACGGTTGTAGCTTTTTTCACTAGTTCCAGAATCTTCCCAGAAATGGTTGCAGCTTCTAGTGTCAGCGTCATAGCTGCGTGCAGGACCAGTTCCAGTAAAAGCATGTGGATGACTGGCTCGCGCTTGATTAGAGATGTGGTGGGCTAAGCTAATCAATGGCGGGAGGGGATGGCAGCAGAGGTAGGTGACGATGGGGGAGAATGTATAAGATTGAATGAGTGGTTGTTGTTAAGAGAGATAAGAGCCCGTGGGCCTATATACAGATGACGTGACCCGGGGGCGTGTGATGCAATAGGAGGCGACAGATCACGGCCTAATCCGACGTCGCATGCTCGACCAACGGAAAACTCGTCCGGTCCGCCGGCACCAAAAAATTCCCTTTACAAAAAGAATGATCAAATCAGTTAGGCCTCTTCCAATGCATGGGTGCTTAGATAAGGTGCTAAGCACATTAAAAACTTTAGCAACTAAAGTCCCCAATGCGTAGCTGTTTAACTTGTTGTAGCTAAGCTCCTTCATTTAATGATTTAGAAACTAAATTTCTCCATGCATTGGTGGGCTTCTTTCATTTAATTGTTTTTCCTAGGTTCACGCACTTGACATTGGTTCTTCCTGGGGTCACCGTACTCATCTCTCTCCTCTTAATTACCATGCCACATCAGCTTCTTAGCCTACATGGCGACCTTAGCACCCATCTAAGGTGGAGCACTGGGAAGGGCCTTAAAGCATCTCTGCTCACCCCCAAGAGCCCCCAGGGTGCCTTTTTTAGCGCTGGCGCCTGAAACCGACCAACGCACTCCCCCCCCCCCCCCCCCCGCGTTCACCGCCGGCCTCCACACCCAATACAGCTACTCCCCGCTGGCGTACTTAGCCTCGCCGGTACCGCCTCTGCGCCGAGACGCCCTACCCTTCGCACACGGCTTCGTGCCATAGTTCGGCAACACCGACGCCGACCTGGACGAGATCATCACGAGCGGCTCAGTCGCCACCGCTTCCTGCCCCGGGTTCCACGCACAAGAGGAAACAATGGACACCTCCGTCGACATGTACGACGATCTCGACGACGCCGAGGAGGGTGAGGAGGAAGAACATCGAAGGAGGAGATGGAGCCGGCGCCGACGATGAATGGGAGAAAGAAGAAACAGGTGGCCAGTGCCAGGCCGGGCGAGCCGCGCATCAAGTGGACGTGCAAGGAAGATGAGTGCCTCGCCGAAGCATGGAAGACCGTTAGCATCGACCCGATCATCGGCTCGAATCAGAACGCCAACGTGTACTGGAGAAGGATCAAGACGACGTTCAATGAGCGCAAGTTGGTCGACCCCTACTTTGCCGACATCCACATGGAGTGCGGAGACAAGGCCATGGCGAACCATTGGGCGATCATCCAGGCAGCCTGCAACAAATGGCATGGGATCGTCGAGGAGGTCGCGGCTCGCCCGGAAAGTGGCACCAACATCGAGGGTCAGGTATGTATAGCCACCGGCTCACTTCTTTCGCCGTGTACGTCGCCGACACTTGTTCTTCGGTTGTGCAGATGGTTCGGATGTTCAACATGTATAGCCGGGACAACAACGACCAAGAGTTCAAGTTCCTTCATGTGTTCTCCCGGATCGAGTCGTGCGAGAAGTGGAGGGAGGTCCGGCTCACCCTCGCCAAGGCCAAGGAGATGTACAAGCCGGACGCGCCTGCCCCAGGGGCAGCGGATGGGCGCCTGATACGTCTCCAACGTATCTATAATTTTTGATTGTTCCATGCTATTATATTATCAACCTTGGATGTTTTATATGCATTTATATGCTATTTTGTATGATTTTTGGGACTAACCTATTAACCTAGAGCCCAGTGCCAGTTTCTATTTTTCCTTGTTCTAGGGTTTCAAAGAAAAGGAATATCAAACGGAGTCCAAATGGAATGAAACCTTCAGAAAAGTTATTTTTGGACAGAAAGCAATACAGGGGACTTGGAGTGCACGTGTCACACCCTCGATGCGACTATAGCTCCCACGTGTCGAGGCACGACTTAGAGACATAATCACATTGAAGGCATATGTCGCAAGTCAGGCAATCATCACAAACATCCCATGTAATATAGATAATAAAAGGGATAACATAGTTGGCTTACACTCGCCACGTCAATCAAGTACATAAATAACATTACATCATCCAAACACTCATGGCCTGACTACGGCGCCAAAATAAAAGATAACCCAACATGCGACATGGTCCCGATCACCCCAACTGGGCACCACTACTGATCATCAGGAAAGGAAACATAGTAACGTTGAGAGTCCTCGTCGAACTCTCACTTAAGCTTGAGCGCATCACCTGGAGCTGAATCATCAGGCCCTGCATCTGGTGTAATAGTAATCTGTGAGCCACAGGGACTCAGCAATCTCGCACCCTCGCGATCAAGACTATTTAAGCTTATAGGTAAGGCAAGGTAAATATAAGTGGAGCTGCAGCAAGCGACTAGCAGAAATGATGGCTAACCTGTTCGCAAAAGAGAGCGAGAAGAGAAGGCAAAGCGTGAGCGAGAAACTAGAGAGCAACCTGCGCAAGCATTACTCCAACACCGTGTCCACTTCCCGACTCCGCCGAGAAGAGGCCATCACGGTAACACACTCAGTTGATTCATTTTAATTAAGTTAAGGTTCAAGTTATCTACAACCGGACATTAACAAATTCCCATCTGCCCACAACCGTGGGCACGGCTTTCGAAAGTTCAAAATCCCTGCAGGGGAGTCCCAACTTAGCCCATGACAAGCTCTCATGGTCAACGAAGGAATAGACCTCCTCCCGAGACGTTCCGATCAGACTCGGTACCTCGGTTCTTCAAGACACTTCGACGGGTTAAAACAAGACCAACAACACCGCCCGAATGTGTCGACAAATCGCGATAGGAGCTGCACATATCTCTTTCTCAGGACACACTCAGATTGTCCTAGGTACGGGTAGGCCAGCCCAGAGTTGCCCTGGTGGCCACCGGCAGCTGACAGGTGAACCAACACTCAGAGGAGCACTGGCCCGGGGGGGTTTAAATAAGATGACCCTCGGGCTCTGGAAACCCAAGGGAAAAAGAGGCTAGGTGGCAAATGGTAAAACCAAGGTTGGGCATTGCTGGAAAAGCTTTAATCAAGGCGAACTATCAAGGGGTTCCCATTATAACCCAACCGCGTAAGGAACGCAAAACCCGGGAACATAACACCGATATGACGGAAACTAGGGCGGCAAGAGTGGAACAAAACACTAGGCGAGAGGCCGAGCCTTCCACCCTTCACCAAGTATATAGATGCATTAAAATAACATGGCAATATAATGATATCCCAACAAGTAAATAAATGTTCCAACAAGGAACGGCCTCCAATCTTCACCTGCAACTAGCAACGCTATAAGAGGGGCTGAGCAAAGCGGTAACATAGCCAATCAACGGTTTGCTAGGACATGGTGGGTTAGAGGTTTGACATGGCAATTTGGGAGGCTTGAAAGCAAGTGGTAGGCATCGTAGCGTTGGCATAGCAAAAGAGCGAGCAAACTAGCATAGCAAAGATAGTAGTGATTTCGAGGGTATGATCATCTTGCCTGCAAAGCTGTCAGAGTTGACTGGATCCTCAAAAGCAAACTCAACAGGCTCCTCGTTAGCGAACTCGTCTCCCGGCTCTACCCAAACAAGACAAAAAAGCAACAAGGACACAATCAACCACGTGCAAGGATCAAACAATATGATGCAAACATGGTATGCTATGCGGGATGCGATGCGGGATGCATATGCAAGATGTGACAGGAAAAGCATGAATCTGGCCTCAACTTTGGAAACCAAGTGTGCTACTGGAAAGATGAGATGAAATCGCTTGAAAACGATATAAAGAACGCCGGAATCGGAGTTACGGTTTGGAAAAGGCAAGCAAAACAAATATGACACCGGGCCGCGATTTACAGCAAGTAGCCATCTAAATGCAATGAGATGAACATGCTACAACACTCAAACATGACAACAAAATACATGGCAGGGATGCACTCAAGATGCTTAACAAAAGTCTAGCACTGAGCTACGGCCAAATCATCCATCAACAGGTTCAAACAAGCATGGCAAAAATGCATATGGCAAACAGATTTCAGACTTAGTGAAATTAACACTTGTCTAGAATTTCAGATCAGGAGCTCTCTTCGGAGCAACGAAACTACATGCTACAGGACCTGAACATGGCAAAGTAAAGCATGGCATGGAGCTACTCAAAGAGCTTAACAAAAGTCCCTTAGTGACCTTGAGCCAAAAGGGATCAGAAAATACAATTGCAAGCACGTGAACATGGCAAAAACATAATCAGTTCTCAGACTTGGTGAAAACTGGCACATGCTGAAACAGATATCAAGTAGGCATGTTTACGAGCTCGATGCACTCACTACGGAGCAAGGCATGACAAACTAAGCATACACCCATCAAGAATACACAAAATGCAAGCTAGACATGGCAATAACAATAGCATAGCATGCACGGGTCAACTACAATACCATCAGCAAAATTGCAAACAAGTTGACAATCTGCCCAGATTCACAAAGTAGCAAAAGTAGAGCTCGATTAACTCAAGCTAGGGTGCTCCATAATTGCAAACAAAGACATGGATGGATAGAGCACTACAATATTAATAAAACATCCTTACTGATCATCCTCAAAAGAGGCACGGATCACTAGTAATCAACATGAACATATGGCATCATGAGATAAACAGCTCAAGGGCTTAGTGGAATTGCTAAGTCCCTGAAAACAGAATTACCAAGTGCCTCACTTTGCAAGCTTGCACTAGTCACCACACACATCACAAAAATACATGGGTTGCACCTCTGGAAAGATGACAAAACCCTTAACAAAACATATGTAGAGCATCAGGGCATATCATGCACACAATAATCATGGCAAAAAATGACAAAGCTCTAAATGGAGTAGCAGACCTGACAATTAACTCAAGTAGCCCTCTTCTAACAGCATTTCGGGCATCAAGATGAACTCAAATGAAAATGATGCAATGGAATGAAATGATGTACTCTCTGAGATGAACATTTTGATATGCTATATGCATGAATCGGAGCTACGGATGCAAAGTTACGAGGCTATGAACAACAGCACTTGGATCTGGAATTTCGGGACTTAGAAGAAAAACAACCTCCAGATCTAGGGTTTACTGTTCACGGCATGCGAACCGAGGTGGCGGCGTTGCTCGCTGGGGAAGACGAGGACGGCGGCGGCCGGGGCCTTGGCGTGGGGGAGGAGACGGCCGGGGTGGTCGCCGGCGCGGGTTCCGGGCGCGGCGGGGCGGCGCGGCCGGTGGCGGCGTTGGGCGGCGCGGGCGAGCTCGGCCTGGGGCGGCACGGAGAGCTCGGGCGGCGAGGTGGAGGCGAGGCGGCGCGGCGGAGGTCGAGGCGGCGGCGGCGGGCGGCGCGCCTCGGGCGCGAGGAGGCGGGGCGAGGGAGCGGGCCCTCGGGGGCCGGCGCTGGGCTCCCGGGCCGCGGCGGCGGCTGGCGGCGGAGGTGCCACGTGGCACGCGGCGGTTGGCGGCGGTGCGATCCGGACGTTGTCCGGCTCCGTCCGGACACGTCCGGCGGCGGCGGAGACGGATTTTTTAGGGTTTCGAGGAGGGGGTCCGAGATTTTCGAGGAGGACCTATTTATAGGCCTAGAGGGAGCTAGGAGAGTTCAAATGAGGTGCGGTTTTCGGCCACGCGATCGTGATCGAACACTCTAGATGATGGAGCAGGTTTAGGCGGGTTTTGGGCCAAATTGGACGGGTGTTGGGCTGCAACACGCACGAGGCCTTTTCGGTCCCTCGGTTAACCGTTGGAGTATCAAACGAAGTCCAAATGGTACGAAACTTGACAGGCGGTCTACCGGTAGTAAACCAAGGCCGCTTGGCAAGTCTCGGTCCAATCCGAAAATGTTTAATCCCCACACACGAAAGAAAGTTAGAAATGACCATCGAAGGAGAACGAAGCGCCGGGATGCAAAACGGACAACGAGGAAAATGCTCGGATGCATGAGACGAACACGTATGCAAATGCAATGCACACGATGACATGATATGAGATGCATGACAACGACAACAACACACGGAGACAAAAACCCGAACCTGAGAAAAATAAAATAACTTAACGCCAGAAACGGCAAGAGTTGGAGTACAAATTGGGAAAGTTACATCCGGGGTGTTACAGGACGTCAAGGGATCAACGAGGAAGCCACGCGGCAGGGGGCGCGCACACCCCCCTGGGCGCGCCCTCCACCCTCGTGGCTCCCCTGATGTATTTCTTCCGCCTATATATATATATATATCCATATACCCAAAAACGATTGGGGAGCACAATAGATCGGGAGTTCCGCCGTCAGAAGCCTCCGTAGCCACCAAAACCAATCTAGACCCGTTCCGGCACCCTGCCGGAGGGGGGAAATCCCTCTCCGGTGGCCATCTTCATCATCCCGGTGCTCTCCATGACAAGGAGGGAGTAGTTCTCCCACGGGGCTGAGGGTATGTACCAGTAGCTATGTGTTTGATCTCTCTCTCTCTCTCGTGTTCTTCAGGTGGTACGATCTTGATGTATCGCAAGCTTTGCTATTATAGTTGGATCTTATGATGTTTCTCCCCCTCTACTCTCTTGTAATGGATTGAGTTTTCCTTTTGAAGTTATCTTATCGGATTGAGTCTTTAAGGATTTGAGAACACTTGATGTATGTCTTGCCGTGCGTATCTGTGGTGACAATGGGATATCACGTGATTCACTTGATGTATGTTTTGGTGATCAACTTGCGGGTTCCACTCATGAACCTATGCATAGGGATTGGCACACGTTTTCGTCGTGATTCTCCGGTAGAAACTTTGGGGCACTCTTTGAGGTTCTATGTGTTGGTTGAATAGATGAATCTGAGATTGTGTGATGCATATTGTATAATCATACCCACAGATACTTGAGGTGACATTGGAGTATCTAGGTGACATTAGGGTTTTGGTTGATTTGTGTCTTAAGGTGTTATTCTAGTACGAACTCTAGGGCTGTTTGTGACACTTATAGGAATAGCCCAACGGATAGATTGGAAAGAATAACTTTGAGGTGGTTTCGTACCCTACCATAATCTCTTCGTTTGTTCTCCGCTATTAGTGACTTTGGAGTGACTCTTTGTTGCATGTTGAGGGATAGTTATGTGATCCAATTATGTTATTATTGTTGAGAGAACTTGCACTAGTGAAAGTATGAACCCTAGGCCTTGTTTCAACGCATTGCAATACCGTTTACGCTCACTTTTATCATTAGTTACCTTGTTGTTTTTATATTTTCAGATTGCAAAAACCTATATCTACCATCCATATACCACTTGTATCACCATCTCTTCGCCGAACTAGTGCACATATACAATTTACCATTGTATTGGGTGTGTTGGGGACACAGGAGACTCTTTGTTATTTGGTTGCAGGGTTGCTTGAGAGAGACCATCTTCATCCTACGCCTCCTACGGATTGATAAACCTTAGGTCATCCACTTGAGGGAAATTTGCTACTATCCTACAAACCTCTGCATTTGGAGGCCCAACAACGTCTATAAGAAGGTTGTGTAGTAGACATCAGCGCCCTAATGGTAAGAAAAGCCAAGGCGGCGAGGGACGCAACACCTGCTGCCAAACGGCTGCAATCATCGATCGAGCAGTGCATCACCGATGCCAAGAACAGTGCTGCAAAGAGGGAGGAGAAATCCGATGCGCGGTGGTCAGCGTTGACGACGAAGCAGGCCGTGAAGCTCGACCTTCTCAGGACCAACATCGCCGCGAAGAAGAGGAACACCGACCTGACGTTCTTGATGGCGGCAGACATGTTGACGATGGACAAGCATGTCAAGACGTGCTACCTGGCAGAGCGCAGCCTCATCTTGAACCAGATGCCCGGGCCAGCGCCGACTACCGCCCCTACGCCCACACCAACAACAACGCTGACACCCAGCCCGAGCGATGAAGCGGTGCCGATGCCGACCACTAGCCTGAGCACAGAAGCCACGCCGACGCCGAGCATGCCTGCGTCCACGCCGACCCCGACCAGTCCCATGCCAAAGGAGCCCGCCGTTTGATGCGCTCTATGTCTATGATTCCTTTCTTTTGATCATCGAACTTTCGGGCATGTTTGATCACCGAATTGTGGCATGATGATCGCCGACTTGTGGCATGGTGATCATCGAACTTGTGGCGCTCTTTTGGTCACGGGAAAGACAAGTTTAATTTTTTGGGTGTCTGGGGGCCAAAACCTGGTGCGCGGCTGGGAACTCGATCGCCCCATGGCGAAAAAGCCGTCGACACAAACGCGAAAATGCATTCACAGGGTGTGCTGGGGGGCCGAACAAGTGGAGATGCTCTTAGAAAGAATTCCTTATTTAGCACTATTTTAAATTTTGTTTCTGTTGACGTATAATGTGCTGCCTAGTCTCTTCCATCAGATCGGTTTTTTGATTGCATTGGCTAGAGCATGCACTTCTACATGGTATCAGAACCAAGAGGTCTTGAGTTCAAGACCCGGCTGGCACAATTATATTGCAGCCCACTTTCGGTCCATGTTTAGGCCTGAGGAAGCCACACGTGAGAGGGAGTGTTGACGTATAATGTGCTGCCTAGTCTCTTCCATCAGATCGGTCTTTTGGTTTTCTTCCTCGCTTCCACTCCGCTGCCGCCGCTCGCGCCCTTGTCGCGACCCGTCGCCGCGTTTTGCCCATCTCCACGCGCTTCCGAACGCATCGCCCGAGCCCGTCTCCACGCGCTGCTGCCGCTTTTCCATCGCGCCAGCCGCTCCCGCCGAAGCTGTCTCGACCCATGGCGCTACTGCCTCGTGCCTCCATGGCCGGTGCCTCCCAATCAACTGCAGTACAGGTCGTGGCTACTTCGTCTCCCGTCAATGATGGATTTGCTAGCCCGCCAATAGCCCAAGCCATCAATGGATCTGCTAGCCTGCCAATCACCCAAGAAGCCCGTCCGCCAGATGGATTTCGTCCGCAGCCCCCGCACGTATACGACGCCCATCAATTATACGGTGCCCTGCAGCCTGCTGGTGCTCCATCCGCGGTCAACCCCTGGTGGGGGTACGCCTCTGCGGACCCGCCGCCGGTGCTCTACAGCACGTCCCGTTCGCCATACAGGGCAGACGTCACCTACGACGCGTCAGTTCCTATGTACGGGAATCCTATGTACGGGGCATACAGGACTCCACCCGCATCCACGTACGGGTTTTCACCTGCGTACGAGGCTCTGCCCGCGTGCTGGTGGGGGTCATCAGCGGGTCAGCACTCGCCCGCAGCAGCCAGACGGCGCCTAGCACCGCAGTTGCAGTCGGGATTGTGTGGAGCGTACCCACCGCCGCCGTTGAGCGGCGGCTACGGCTTCCCCATGGTGTCTCTGTCCTCCTCGCCGGCCCACTGCCGGCGCCTTGGGACCCGGTGCTTCTCACAGGGCTGCATGCCGCTCCTACGCCGAACAATTACACTGGAGGTGGTGATTGGTACATGGACACCGGTGCTACGGCTCACATGTTTGCTCATCCTAGTAACCTTGCCTCCTTCACTCCTGTCTCCACCGACCACCGCATCATTGTCGGCGACGGTTTCACACTTCCTATCACCCATGTTGGGCATGCTTCTTTTCCTTCTACTTCTACTCCATTATCTTTGTCTAACATACTTGTGTCACCTCATCTTATTAAGAATCTCATTTCCATTCATTGTTTCACTCGTGAAAATTCTGTTACCGTTGAATTTGACGAGCTTGGTTTTTGTGTCAAAGATGCTCGAACCAGGATGGTACTTCACCGATGTGACAGCCCCGACGAGCTCTATCCGGTGCACTGGCCTTCACCCCCCACCACCGCACCGGTTGCTCTCTCCGCTGGCGTCGATCTCTGGCACGCTTGCTTGGGTCATCCCAACCCCGTCACACTTCGTCATATTCTTAGGAGTTTCAGTTTCAGTTGCAATAAGATTGAGGATCACACTTGTCATGCCTGTCGAGTCGGTAAACATGTTCGCCTGCCGTTTAATAATTCCACTACCATTGCTTATTTTCCTTTTCAGTTGATTCATAGCGATGTGTGGACTTCTCCGGTTCCCACTAACTCGGGCTATTTATATTATCTAGTCATTCTTGATGATTATTCTCATTATGTGTGGACTTTTCCTTTACGCAGAAAGTCGGATGCACTCTCTACCTTGACGGCTTTTTACTCCTATGTCCGCACACAGTTTGGGCGTCCCATCCTTGCGCTTCAGACGGACAATGGAAAAGAGTTCGACAACCTCGCTTTCCGCACCTTTTTGTCGCATCACGGCATAGTTTTCCACCTCACATGCCCGTACACTTCACAGCAGAACGGTCGAGCCGAACGCGTCCTTCGCACTCTGAATGACTGCGTTCGCACGCTCCTGTTTCATGCCAACGTGCCACCTCGTTTCTGGCCGGACGCACTCGCCACTGCATCACTTCTCCTTAACATTAGACCCTGCCGCCCATGGTGGAACTACGCACCTCACCATCTGTAACGCTCTCGATGCGGCTATATCTCCCACGTGTCGAAGCACAACTTAGAGGCATAACCGCATTGAAAGCAATGTCGCAAGTGAGGTAATCTTCACACAACCAATGTAATACATAAGGGAAAGAGATACATAGTTGGCTTACAATCACCACTTCACACAATTACATGAATAAAGAATTACATTATCCAAATACAATCAAGGTCCGACTACGGAACCAAAATAAAAGAAGACTACCCCAAATGCTACACAGATCCCCGATCGACCCCAACTGGGCTCCACTACTGATCAACTAGAACGAAACAACACAAAGGAGAAGATCTTCATTGAGCTCCTCCTTGACCTTGGTTGCGTCATCTGCATGGTTCAACGGCACCTGCAAGCTAGTTTTGGAAGTATCTGTGAGCCACGGGGACTCAGCAATCTCGCACCCTCGGGATCAAGACTATTTAAGCTTATAGGTAGGGCAAAAGGTATGAGTTGGAGCTGCAGCAAGCGACTAGCATATTTGGTGGCTAACATACGCAAATGAGAGCGAGAAGAGAAGGCAAAAGCATGGTCGAACAACTATGATCAAGAAGTGATCCTAGAACAACCTACGTCAAGCATAACTCCAACACCGTGTTCACTTCCCGGACTCCGCCGAGAAAAGACCGTCATGGTTACACACGCGGTTGATGCATTTTAATTAAGGTTAACTTCAGGTTTTCTACAACCGGACATTAATAAATTCCCATCTGCCCATAACCGCGGGCACGGCTTTCGAAAGTTCAAATCCCTGCAGGGGTGTCCCAACTTAGCCCATCACAAGCTCTCACGGTCAACAAAGGATATTCCTTCTAGCGGGAAGACCCAATCAGGCTCGGAATCCCGGTTATAAGACATTTCAACAATGGTAAAACAAGACCAGCAAAGCCATCCAGATGTGCTGACAAATCCCGATAGGAGCTGCACATATCTCATTCTCAGGGCACACCAGATGAGCCAGACGTCGAGTAAGCCAGCCCAGAGTTGCCCCTGGTAGCCTCGGACATCGCTCAGTTGGACCAACACTTAGAGAAGCACTGGCCGGGGGGGTTAAAATAAAGATGACCCTTGAGCCGGCCGACTCAAGGGAAAGAAAAAGGCTAGGTGACAAATGGTAAAACCAATGTTGGGCCTTGCTGGAGGAGTTTTATTCAAGGCGAACTGTCAAGGGGTTCCCATTATAACCCAACCGCGTAAGGAACGCAAAATCCGGGAACATAGCACCGATATGACGGAAACTAGGGCAGCAAGAGTGGAACAAAACACCAGGCATAAGGCCGAGCCTTCCACCCTTTACCAAGTATATAGATGCATTAATTAGATAAGAGATATTGTGATATCCCAACAAGTAAACATGTTCCAACAAGAAACAACATCTCCATGTTCCAACAAGGAACAAACTTCAATCTTCACCTGCAACTAACAACGCTATAAGAGGGGCTGAGCAAAGCGATAACATAGCCAAACAACGGTTTGCTAGGACAAGGTGGGTTAGAGGCTTGGTTCAACAATATGGGAGGCATGATAAGTAAGTGGTAGGTATCGCAGCATAGGCATAGCAAAAGAGCGAGCAATTAGCAAGCAAAGATAGAAGTGATTTCGAGGGTATGGTCATCTTGCCTGAAATCCCGCAAGGAAGAAGAACGAGTCCATGAAGAAGACAAACGGATGTAGTCGAACGGTTTCTCACAAACGCGACGTTATCGGAACCAACCCGAAGAAGCAACACCGGAAAGAAGCACACAACATAGTAAACAACCAACACATGAACATGGTATGATATGCGGGATGCGGTATGTGATGCATATGCATGATTTGGAAAGGAATGATTGAACCTGGCCTCAACTTGGAAATCCAAGAGTGCCACTGGAAATGGGAGGTAATTTCGGTTGAAATCGATATAAAGATCACCGGAATCGGATGCACGGTTTGGAAATGGCAAGCAAAACAAATATGGCACCGGTCTGCGATAATCAGTAAGTGACCAACTAAATGCATCAAGATAAATATGCTACAGCAATCAAACATGGAAACCAAATACATGGCAGGGATCCACTCAAGAAGCTTAACAAAAGATGAACACTGAGCTATGGCTAATTCATCCATTAACAGGTACAAACAAGCATGGCAAAAGTGCAAATGATAACAGGTTTCAGACTTAGTGAAATTAACACAAGTCTGGAATTTATCATCAGGAAGCACACTTTAGAGCATGAAAACTATAGGCTACAGGACCTTAACATGGCAAATCAAGGCATGGAATGAAGCTACTCAAAGCACTTAACAAAAGTCCCTTAGTGACCTTGAGCCAAAAGGGATCAGAAAATACAATTGCAAGCATGTGAACATGGCAAAAACATAAACAGATTCAGACTTAGTGAAAAACTGGAGCATGCAAAACAGTTAACGAGTAGGCATGTTTACGAGTTCGATGCACTCACTACAAAGCATGGCATGACAAACTAAGCATACACCCATCAAGAAGACATGGCATAGAATCTAGACATGGCAAGAACAACAATATAGCATGCATGGATCAATAGCAACAACCTCGGCAAAATCGCTAATCATGTCAACGATCTGCCAGGAACATTTTATAGCAAAAGTAGAGCTCGATTGACTCAAGCTAGGGTGCTCCATAAATGCAAAGAAAGACATGGATGGATAGAGCACCACAATGTTAACAAAACATCCTTACTGATCATCCTCAAAAGAGGCACGGATCACTAAGAAACAACATGAACATATGGCATAACAACAAAAACAGGACAAGGACTTAGTGAAATTCTATGTCCCTGAGATCAGCATTACCGATTACGCTACTTTGCAAGCTTGTTCTAGTCACCAAAAATGTCACAAAAATACATGGCAAGCACCTTTGTAAAGATGGCATGGCATATAACAAAACACATGTAGAGCTCAGGGTCATATCATGCACACATTAATCATGGCAAAAATGACAAAATGCCATTTGCTGAAACACACCTGACAAATTCATCACATAGCCCTCTTCCAACAGCATTTCGGGCATCAAGATGAGCTCAAATGAAAATGATGCAATGAGATGAAATGATGTACTCGTCGAGACGAACATTTTGATATGCTACACGCACGAATCTGAGCCACGGATGATGAGTTATGATGCGATGAAGATTGCAAAAAAACTAGGATTTCAGGAAGAAAGTCAACCGTCTCGTTTGGATCTGGATCTGGATCCGGTACTGTAGCGGCACACAAAACGAGGATGCTTGCCGGAGAAGACGGCGATGGCCGGAGGGAGGGCGCGGTCGCCGGAGACGGGCGTGCGCGGGCAGCGAGCAAGGCGGGGCGGCGGCGAGCCGTGCAGGAGGCGGCGCGGTGAGCTGCGCCGGCGATGGTGGCGGGCGTGCGCCGGCGAAGGTCGGTGCGGCGAGCCGGCGCGGCGAGCCGGCGCGGTGGCGCGGCACAGAGGACTGCCGGCGGGCAGCGGGAGGAGCTCGGGCGAAGGCGGCGGTGTCTCCCGGGCGGCGGAGCGAGATGGGCCCGCGCGGGCCGGCCTCGGGCCCCGCTGGCCGCGGCGGCGCGCTGAGGAGAGAGGGATGGCGGCGCCTGAGTGGTTGGAGGCGGCGGTGATGCTGAGGTGGCACGCTCCCATTGGACGGGGTGATGTGGCGGCAGATTAGACGCGTCCGCCGATGAGCGGACATGTCCGGTGGCGCGAGGAGGAAGAATTTTAGGGTTCATCCGCGAAAAATTCGGGAAGGCACACATATATATAGGTAGAGGGAGTTAGGAGAGTCCAAATGAGGTGCGGTTTTCGGTCACGCGATCGTGTTCGAACGACCGAGATGATGAAGAGGGTTTTGGTGGGTTTTGGGTCACTTTGAAGAGGTGTTGGGCTGCAACACTCACGAGGCCTTTTCGGTCCGTCGGTTAACCGTTGGAGTATCAAACGAAGTCTAAATGGCACGAAATTTGACAGGCGGTCTACCGGTAGTAAACCAAGGCCGCATGACAAGTCTCGGTCCAATTCGAAAACGTTTAACACCCGCACACGAAAAGAGGTAGAAATGGACACCGGGTGACATAGGAGCGCCGGATTGCAAAACGGACAACGGGGAAAATGCTCGGATGCATGAGACGAACATGTATGCAAATGAAATGCACATGATGACATGATATGCAATGCATGACACACAAGAAATGACAAGGCAACAACAGCGAATAACTAGAGGACACCTGGCACATCGGTCTCGGGGCGTCACAACATCTTCTCTTTGGTACGCCCCCGTCTTATGACGACTTGCATATTTTTGGGTGCCTTTGCTATCCTAGCATTGCCGACACTGCTTCTCACAAACTTGCACCTCTATCTGTCGCTTGCATCTTCATTGGCTACCCCTCCAACTCCAGGGGATATCGGTGCTACGATCCCGTCTCCCACCGTGTGTTCACTTCCCGGCACGTTTACTTTGATGAGCATGTGTTTCCGTTTCACCAGGTACCCCCGGCTGTTCCTCCCGCCATTGGTGACGCGGGCTCCTCGATGTCTCTCCCAGGGCGCTCGCGCGCCTCTCTTGGTGCGCCCCACGGCTTTGAGGCGCGCCCCCCCGCATGCGGCGCCTCCTACAGCCGCGGCGCCCCCGACATTGGCGCCCGCGGCCCCCGCGGCTCCTCCGGCGCCCGCGGCCCCCGCGGCTCCTCCGGCGCCCGCGGCCCCCGCGGCTCCCCGGGCGCCCCGGCGCCCCTGGTGTTGGCGCCCTCGGCACTCGCGGCCCCCCCGGTGCCCCCGGTGCTCGCGGCCCCCGCGGCCCCCTCAGCACCCCCTGCGCCACCGGCGCCCGCGCCCCCCCCCCCCAGCGCCTGTGGCCGGTCCGGTCACCCGCGCCCGTACGGGCGTTTTTCGCCCGAGCTCGCGCTATGCCTCGGCTGACTACGTCCATGCGGCGTCCACCTCTGAGCCGTCGCCGTTGCCGTCCTCCGTTCGATCCTCTCTTCGTGACCCGCTCTGGATGGCTATGATGCAAGAGGAGTTTGACACCCTGTTGCGTAGCCGGACGTGGCAGCTTGTTCCCCATCCCCGACACGCCAACGTGATTACCGGGAAGTGGGTCTTTAAACACAAGCTCCGTCCCGATGGTACCCTTGATCGCTACAAAGCGCGTTGGGTAGTTCGTGGCTTCCGACGGCGTGCTGGCATCGACTTCACCAACACCTTCGCTCCGGTTGTCAAGCCCGGCACGATACGCACGGTTCTCTACCTTACGATCTCCCATGCTTGGCCAGTGCACCAGATGGACGTCTCCAACGCCTTCCTCCATGGTCACCTCGAGGAGCAGGTCTTCTGCCAACAGCCCACTGGGTTTGTTGACCCGGCACTTCCCGACCACGTGTGCCTGCTTTCGCGGTCCTTGTACGGACTCAAGCAGGCTCCGCGCGCTTGGTACCAGCGCATCGCGGCGTTTCTCCACCAGCTTGGGTTCCACTCTACCCGCTCGAACGCCTCACTCTTCGTCTATCATCAGGGGTCTGACACGGCCTACTTGCTGCTCTATGTCGACGACATCATCCTGACGGCATGTACGGCTGGTCTCCTCAGTCAGCTCACGGCTCGTCTTCGCGCTGAGTTCGCCATCAAGGACTTGGGTCCTTTGCACTACTTTCTCGGTGTCGAGGTGGTGCGCCGTCCGGATGGCTTCTTCCTTCATCAGCGGAAGTACGCTCACGAGCTCCTCGAGCACGCTGGCATGCTTAACTGTAAGCCCGCCGCTACGCCTGTTGATACGAAGGCCAAGCTTTCTGCCACGGATGGTTCTCCTACTTCGGATGCTGCTTTCTATCGGTCTATCGTTGGTGCTCTCCAGTACCTCACTCTGACTCGACCGGAGATCCAGTATGCCGTGCAGCAGGTGTGTCTTCATATGCATGCTCCTCGAGACGTTCACTTGGCTGCCGTCAAGCGGATTCTCCGCTATATATGTGGCACTATGGATCTTGGTGTCACGCTTCACGCCTCCGCTGACACCGCCCTCACCACCTACTCCGATGCAGACTGGGCGGGCTGCCCTGACACTCGTCGCTCCACTTCGGGCTATTGTGTCTATCTTGGACCCTCACTCATCTCATGGCCGTCCAAGCGCCAGCCTACGGTTTCTCGTTCCAGTGCTGAGGTTGAGTATCATGCGGTGGCCAACGCCGTCGCTGAGTGTTCGTGGCTTCGCCAGCTGCTTCAGGAGCTCTCTTGCCCTGTTGACCGTGCCACGGTGGTCTACTGCGACAACATCTCGGCGGTCTACCTCTCCGCTAACCCGGTGCATCATCGACGGACCAAGCATATTGAGTTGGATATTCATTTTGTTTGGGAACAGGTTGCCCTTGGCCATATTCGTGTTTTGCACGTCCCTACTTTCCAACAATTTGCCGATATCATGATCAAGGGCTTGCCTACGGCGTCATTTGAGGAGTTCCGGTCCAGTCTTTGCGTCAGCCACGGTGCCGCTTCGACTACGGGGGGGGGGGTGTTGAGTATATGTGTTATGTGCATATTGTGTATTGGGCCCGCCTCCTAGTTCCTTGTATAGTCGAGATCCGTGACCCACATTTGTACATCATATATACGTGTCTATGCACGAAGAGCAATACATCGTGCAATTACAACATCATACATGGTATCAGAGCCAAGAGGTCTTGAGTTCAAGACCCGGCTGGCGCAATTATATTGCAGCCCACTTTCGGTCCATATTTGGGCCTGAGGGAGCCACACGTGAGGGGGAGTGTTGACGTATAATGTGCTTCCTAGTCTCTTCTATCAGATCGGTCTTTTGGTTGCATTGACTAGAGCATGCACTTCTACAGTTTCCCTATTTGACATTAAGAATTTTTTTCTTCCCTATCTAATACTAAATCTAAATTGTATGCCCTTTATAACACTCTCGTCCGTTTTTGTGTCTAACGCTGTTAAATTGCACGTAAAAAGCCGCCTTTGCCCCTTCTGTAATACTTGACAAGTCACTAGCTCCCCGAATACATCCCCCGATGGTCCACAAGTCGCTGCGGCGTGAGTGGGAGCAGACTTGCCGTATGCGCTAGCTCGCTCGGTAGGCGCTTGGGTGTAGCGGCGTGCCGGGTCCCGAGGGCAACTACGGCGACGAGGAGGGGATGCGGCTACGGCTACGCATGAAGCTCGTGTGGCGGCGGCTCACGCATGCGGTGTGGCGGCAATGCGCGGATCTCGTGCGGCTCGCAGCCTAGCGCGCAAAGGGCGGGTGGCGGCCGGCAGAGCTGTGGCACGACAGTTACGCGACGTCTGGGAGCTGCGCGTTTGGCAGCCGGGACGGCGCACGGGGGCAGCAGGGGCACCCACGTTGTGCCCTATACCGGCCGGCTGGTCTACACGGCGACCAACGGGGCCATGGCACGACACGGTGGCAGCAACGCATGCTGTTTAGCCATTACCGTTCGTCGGAGGAGAATCTATCTCCTATCCAAGGAATAGCGAGGGCTTCCTCGATGAACATAATGCTGGGCGGCGCCATCATTCTGAATATCTTCAGAAGATAATTCTACACACACTTAATTTGTTACATCAAAGTACTCCCCTGTTTCAAAATAGATAACCTAACTTTGTACTAACTAGTACTCCATTCATTCCACAATGTAGTGCCTATAGATTTTTTTGAAGTCAAACTTGCCAACTTTGACCAAGTTTATAGAAAAAACTGTTTACATCTACAATACCAAACATGTACATTCTGAAAAATATAACTCATGATGTATTCAATGATGTCCATTTCGTATTCTAGATATACCTACACTTTCTCTATAAATATGGTCAAAGTTTGTATTCTTTGACTTCTGTAAAAAATCTATAGGCACTACATTATGGAACCGAGGGAGTACAAAGTTAGTATAAAGTTAGGTCATCTATCAAAGCTAGTATAAAGTTGGGTCATCTATTTTGAATCGAAGGAAATATATCTTTGCATCCGCTTGATATTACTACTTATCTTGCGTCCAGGAACAGAAATGGATATAGAATATAGGCGTCGTTTTACTGAGTCGAGAAGGCAATATGTTTTGGCATCAATTACAGGTTTTTGATGCTTCTGAATATATAGTTTTTGCCTTTACCAGAGCCTGGTTGGTATGTCCCTTTGTGTGCGTGTGTCACGGGAACTGGTGTTGCATGCTAGTCAGCTACGTAGCCGCCGGAACGGCTGCAGGGTTAGGTGAGCTGGTCATGTTTTTTTTGTTCTTTAATATTACTAAAATTTTGATCACATACCACATGAGGGATGTTAGTGTCTTTGTATGTGCAATTTAACAAAGTTAGATGGAAAAATGGATAAAAGTGTTATAAAGACATAAATTTTAGACTCAATGTTAGATAGGGAATTTTTATTTATAGTATCAAATATTTTCTTCATCCGGAAATATTTGTCATCAAAATGGATAAAAAGAGATGTATCTATATATATTTTAGACTCAAAGATAGAAAATTTTAGTTGTAAATACATCCTTTTTTATCCATTTTGATGATAAGTATTTTTGAACGGAGGAAGTAGTAAACTACTCACTACTCTCTCTGTCCCATAATAGTCCCATAATATAAGATTGTTTTTCACACCATATTAATATAGAAAACGCTTTTATATTATGGGACGGAAGAAATAAAATTTAAAACAGTCTTAAATAAAGAGTTCTCTCATGCACTTACGAACCACTAGGCATCAGACTCTGATGCCTTGCGTCAATCAGACTAGCTGCTTGCCATTAGATTAGGCTAGTCATAGTGGGAGTAACTTAGCTAGTAACATAGCACACTTTAAGAAAATTTTACTTATGTGGCAAAGAGTTAATGGAAAGTGGTAACATAATATGTTACTGTAACATAGCGCTTCTAAAGACAATATGAGTCTACATGCTAATAAATGAAGCCATCTATGACACTAGTACTATATTACTTTGCACTATGAAGATGGTAACTTAGACTAGTGTCATGTGCATGACACTAGCATAAGTTACTCCCCACTATGACCAGCCTTAGTGATATCTGATGCGTCTGATGCATGAATAGAATAATGTGGGCCTAGGTAGTTACTGTGCATGCATGGGCCATTAATTGTTGGCCTAGGTAGTACGTGGGTTCGGTGCTTCGTTTTTTTTCTGCCACAAATAATTGGTTGGAGAGTTTATTTGAAAATTTGGATGCAGAATTATTTGGAATCTAACCGTCTTCTTTTAACGCCACAAGCGTTGCTTCCATCGTGATTGGAATTTGTTTCGGTCCAATATTTTGAATTTAACAGGTTTCTTCAACATGGCAAAACAAATGTTTTCATAGATACGAGAATTCTCTTCAAACACGACTGGAATTTGCTTCAGTTTGACAGAACCTTTTGCCTTATATAATGGTATATTTTGTTTTCAAACATCACAATATTGTTTCCGCCAATAAACACATATAGAAATACAAATGTGCACCCTTTGCTTCCATCATAGGAAAATCAAGCATCCAACCCAACAACCCATGCTTCATAAACCATAGTCATTTTTCTCCAAGCAACCAAGTGGTGTGTATGGCTAGTTTGCTTCCAAGCTGATGACCATAACCCTTAGCATTGAGATGCTCGACAGCATGCTGCATGCTAGGCCCACCATCGACCGTCGTGTTATTCTCACCATCAGCAAAGTATGTTTTTCCGCTTCCATCAACCTTGTAGAAATTTAGAAGGGTGAATTGTTTGATGTGTATACAAAGATGATTCTTAATACAACACATAGCATGGAAATGTCACAAACCAAACAAAATGTAGAAGCACAGATGTGAAAGATACGAAGCAAACTATACACATTGAAGAAGCATAGCTATATATGTGGCATATGAAACAAATTGTACACCGTGAAGAAAAGTGTGATTCATACGAATCATGAAAATTTGGATGCAACTTATTCATACAATCTCAACATAATATCTACATAGTGGAAGTGCATATATTTATTCTAAATGGGAATACAAAAGATTTATATGTAGTCATTCAAATTAAGTTCAGAAAGGAGTGGCTGTTTTGTGCATAATATGTGTGAAACTTAGGAAGCATGGGTTAGTTTTAAATTAAGTAAATACATGACGGCTGCAAACATACGCATGCAAAGAAGCAAAACTAAACTCATTGTAGAAGCACAAGTTTCAAATGTATGAAGCAAACTCGACTCAGTGAAGAAGCACTAGCATGAGAAATATGAAGCAAGCTGATACGTATTTCCCATACAAAAATATGATACGTATGAAACATATAAAGTTGTAAGCATGGTATGAATGAGGAGAATCACAACCTAGATCAGATGGGGGCTCATTCTTACAACCTGCCGCATGTAGTACCTTCAACTCGCACGGAACCTAGACAACAAAGATGCGAAAAGGTGTCGCGATTTAATGACTGAATACAGAATGAACGAGACAAAATCATGTCCACAATCATGAAAAAACCAAGATATTGAATAGATATAGGTCAAACAAATTACAGAACACAATGATGGCCAAAACCAACCAACAGTAGCAATGAAGGGATTTTGTACTGTATTAGGAGGAGATAACTCAAACCCTAGGTCAGCTGAGGATGGATTGGGCGAAACCTTCAGTAATCCACTCGTCGTGGCTTCCTTCCCGAATAGAAACGACGTACCGACGAGGTCGACCGCATGCCACAACTGCAAATGGAGTAGGGTCCGATCTTGGTGGAGACAAGCATGACGGCTCTGCGTTTGCGAGGTCGTGGACGAGCAGTTTGTAGGCCAGTCCTCGCGTGGCCGCCGAACGGGATGATGCACCGACGATGCGGAGAGGAGGGCCGGGCGGCGAACGGGGACGACGATGACGGCGCTAACGAAGGACGGCCAGACGGGTGCGCGAGGGATGGAATCAGGTGAGATGAGTTGTGTCGTGAATTCAGGGTAATTAATTGGGCGATGCTAGGCGCCGGTGCGCCGGCCGAACGTTTTGGCCGGTCGCACCCTAGCCGTCAGATCAGCCCGTCCCAAGCCGTTGGATCCTTATCCAACCAGGCCATCTTCTCTCTCGCGAGCGTGTAACGAGTGTCGTCTTTCTCTCGCGAACCCCATCTCGCCGGCCGCCCGCGTTCCCCCTCGTCGTCGCCCCGTCCCTCGCCTGCCCTCCTCGTCCTTGGTCGCCGTCCTCGCCGGCCGTCTTTCCCGGCCGCCCTGGTCGCCGGTAGTCCTCGGCGGCCGTCCTCTTCACCGGCTTCGCCCCCATGCAAAATAGCCCATTCCTGCGGTTGTAGCTTCCATGGCCACCGTTGCAGCTCCGGTGGCGACGACCGGATCTCACCGGCGTGCTCACCGGTGTGCTCGCCGGCGCTCATCCCCCTCTTGCGAACAAAAAAGATCGAGCGCCCAGGGAGATGCCCAGTGCTGCAACCTACGACGAAAAAAGCTACAACTAGCGATAGGAAAAGCTTCAACCGGCTACGAAAAAAGCTTCAACCAGTATACGACTAGAGCTATGGATGACCAAGAAAAGTTACAACCGGTGACAGAGAAAAGCTTCATCAGACTATAAAAAAAGCTTCATCAGACTATAAAAAAAGTTTCACCGTGGAAACAAAAGCCATGGACGAAAAGTTACAACCGGTGAAAAAAAGCTTCATCTAGCGATGAAAAAAGCTTCATCCGACTATAAAAAATGTTTCAACCATGGAAACGAAGCCATGGACGAAAAACAAAAAGTTGCAACCGACAATTATAAAAGTTACAACCGCATTGAAAAAAGCTTCAAACTCCTTATCTCAGCTGCGACCCCGCGATGACGATGACGCCGTTTTGCTGCAACCGTAGTAGATTTTTGCTACCACCGGCTATTGAATTTGCTACAACCAATTTCAGCAAAAAATCGCCGTGGGGTGTAGTCTGCCATGGTTGGTTGCAGCTCCGGCGTGGCCGGATCCGGCGAGGTAGGCAGAGCTCCGATGCATGCGAGGTAGGCGTCGCCATGGTAGCACCCCATTGCCCCGGTTGCAACATCTCCTGTGGTCACCGCCCCTCGGTCGCCGGCGAGATGAGATGGTCACCGTGCAGATCCATGGCAGCTTCGAGCGGGGAGGGGAGGCGTGGTGCTGCGACCGGGGGGCGGGGGAGGGGGAAGGGATGGGGAAGGGGTGGGGAAGAGGGGGCAGAAGAAGAGGGCGGCGCGCGCCCCGGCGAGCTGCACGAGATGTGGGGGAGCTGCGATGAAGGAGATGCGAGGAAGAGGGAGACCGGCTCAATGTTCCGCCGGTGCCCCGGCTCCAAATGTTTCCCTAATTAATTTGGGAAGGAGCGATTAGGGGAGTAGTAGTTTGGAAAGTTGGCCCAGAAATTTTAGTGTGTCTCTCAGCCGTGAGATCCAACTGGGATCGACGGCACACGGCTGGTCTAACGAATGCTTCCGATCAGACGTCTGGAGGCAAAAATGCTACACTTACGTCTGGAGGTAAGTGTTTCCCGGCTCGGAAGGCGCTTTCTTACAGCTGCTCTGCCCTCAGCTAAACCAGCGCACACCAAAAAGAAATGGAGGAGAAAAGAAAAATGGCGGGTTTGTTCCGGCACATCGCCGCCGCTCTCCTTTTCCTCGTCACGTCCGCTTCGACCGCCGGCGCTTCCACTTATTACGCCTCGGATCCCAACCTCGGATCCGCCCGCGTCATCTTCCAGGTCCTCCCCCATGATCTTGATTCCTGTTCCTGTTTCTGCTCTTACCGTCGTGAGATTCGCACCCAGGTGTTTCGCCTTGAACTCCTGCAAATTGAGCGGCCTATTCTAGCGTTTGGGGGAGGAAAAGTATCCCGGAATTAGTTTTTGTAGATTAAATCCTCTATATCTGTCGACGAATTTGCTTTTCTTTTTTTGAAACTTGTCGATCGATTTGTGAATCGTGAGTATCCATGAGGATCTTAGCTGGAATTTCCGAGCCGCTGCTGTAGTTCCACAAAGATTCGTTTTGGAATTGGTTTAGCAAGGGTGGTACGGCCAGAGTGTATTGGAGTTAAGAGTGAGAGGATTGCAAGATCCAGGAATCTAGGATTGGTGAGTGAGCTGCTGCATATCTCTCGTCAAAATTCTGATTTTCTCGGTTACTCCTATTGGCCGAATACACCTAACTACTCCCAACTGCTACTCCCTCCGTTCCAAAATAGATGACTCAACTTAGTACAAAGTTAGTATAAAGTTGGGTTATCTGTTTTGGAACGAAGGGAGTAGATGATACGGCTGTAATGGCAGAAACCGGATCAGATTTTTTCTATAAAGGGCGACTTTAGTATCTCAGAATGTAGCATCAAGCGATACAAAGCATTATGAGTAACACCCTGCCTCTGCATAATTAGGATGCACACAGCCAAATCCAGAAGTCTGACAATAATTCATTACATAAAACCGACAAATCAGCAACAGTGGAGTCCTATAGACCGATACTATGCCTATGTCGAAGGGGGTGGTGGATCGATCCGTAGGTTATGCTGCCACACATGTCGGGAAAAAACCTCCGTAAGCACCTGCTTCAATCGCACGCACACCGCCATGAACAGCGGTTGGTACTCCGGCCGTTGTAGCATAGACCACGTACATACGAGTGTGTACGTTGGAAAATAACCTGCAAAGGAGAAGCCTTTTTGTCATCAAAAACCAAATCATTTCTACATAGTCAAAGCGAATGAATTAAGGCATACGCTCCCACCCTTATTAGTGTTTTTAACCTATTTGTAATACCGTCCAACCAATGACCAAAAATATTGGCAACACTTGTGGGCGGATACAAATTTGATGCTATTTGGATGACCAACCACGTAGAACGCGCACTTGCATTGGAAAAATAGGTGTTTGATTGTCTCATCATGAGTACAAAAACAACACTTCTTACTCCCTAGCCAGTTGCGTCATGCGAGGTTGTCTTTAGTTAACACAATTCCCCTACAAAGATACCACATGAAGATTTTCACTTTTAGTGGAATCTTAGACTTCCAAATTTTCTTGTTATTACTCACTGGTACCTCAGAGTGCGTGAGTGCATGGTACGTAGAGTCTACTGTGAAAGAGGCTGATGTTGTAAGGTTCCAACGAAACACATCCCGTCCTTGTGTCAGGTTAATCGAGTCCAACCGGAATAAAAGATTATGCCATGACACAAGTCGGGGGCCAATCAAATCGTGCCTGAACGAAATATTCAGCAGGGAAGAACTGAGCACGTGCGCAATAGTATTATTCTTATCGTGAGCAATGTTATACAAGGTTGGATATTGTTCTCTGAGACTGGCATTGCCTAGTCAGATGTCTCCTATCGTGAGCAATGTTATACAAGGTTGGATATTGTTCTCTGAGACTGGCATTGCCTAGTCAGATGTCTTCTCAGAAACGAATCTCTGATCCGTCCTTTATCGCGAAAGACCCAAAGCGAAAGAGATGTTTCGTTGCCACCATTAGGCTAGCCCAGAAGTGTGAGTCGCAAAGTTTCCAATATGCCTGAGACACCGCCTTTTGGCCTAGATACTTGTTGCACAACATGGTTTGTCAAACACCATCCTTAGTAAGAAGTTTAAATAACCATTTACTGAGAAGGGCCTCATTCTTGACCTGCAGGTCATGAATTCCAAGGCCGCCTTGGTCTTTAGGCCTACAAACCACGCTCCATTTGGCAAGCTTGTATTTTTTCTTTTCACCGTCTCCTTGCCAAAAGAATCTGGATCTAAAATAGTCTAGTCTTTGCAGGACCCCTTTTGGGAGTTGGAAGAAAGAAAACATATAGAGAACCATATTTGTGAGGACGGAGTTAATCAAAACCAGCCGACCTCCAACTGAGAGCAATTTTCCTTTTCAACTGCTCAACCGTTTCTCTAGACGCTCCTCCACATGCTTCCACTTTGCAATGGTGAGACGCCGATAATGAACTGGTATTCCCAGATATTTTATCGAGAACTGGCTAAGTGCGCAACCAAATAGGTCAGCATAATCGGCCGCCGCCTCAATGGCTTCTCCAAAGCAGAACAATTCACTTCTATGTAAGTTAATTTTGAGGCCCGACATTTGCTCAAACATTGAAAACAAGAGTTTCAGATTTCGAGCTTTGTTCAGGTCATGTTCCATAAAAAGAATTGTGTCATCGTCATATTGCAAAATAGAGAGGCCACCATCCACAAGGTGTGGCACTACTCCCGCAATCTGTCCATCCTGCTTGGCGCGCTCAATCAGAATAGCCAACATGTCAGCAACAATGTTAAATAACATTGGGGATATGGGGTCACCTTGTCGTAGTCCTTTTTTTGTCTGAAAGTAATGACCTACATCATCATTGACTTCGATGGCCACACTACCGCCAGTTACCATTCCCTTCGCAACTACCATTCCCTTGTCCGTCCTCTCGGCCATAGCTGCCCTAGTTGATCGCGAGCTCCCCGCGGATCCAGCCATCGCGCCGATCACCATGATGGTCGCTGGCAGTCCCATCGAGGCATAGCCGCGTCGCGCCCCACTACGCCGACCTCTGCCCAATGGATCACAACCCCAAGATGCTCATTTGGAACGTGCCCGGCCTCAACGCACGCGCTCGCCGCACCGCCATTCGCTCGCTCGTTGTAGCCGGAAACGTGTCCATTGTCTGCCTCCCAGAAACGAAGATGGCTTTGATTTGCTCGTTGACTGTCCTTGAGACCCTTGGCTCGGAATTCGACGACTACGTGTACCTCCCCGCGCTTGGTACTCGTGGTGGAATCATGCTTGCCTGGAAGAGCCGTGAGGTGTCCATCACTGATGCTCTTTTCACGGCAAATGCCATCACAGCCCAGGTTTCCCACCCATCGAGCGCTCGCACACCCTGGTGGCTCACCGTGGTCTACGGCCCCCAACTGGACGCCGACAAGATTGCATTCTTGCAAGAGTTACACGACATTCGCGTGGATTGCCCTGGACCATGGATGGTCTGTGGCGATTTCAACCTCATATCCCAATGAAGACAAGAACAACGGCCACCTGAACCGCCGCATGATGGGGTGCTTCAGGCGCATCCTCGACGACCTCGCGCTCAAGGAGATCTATCTCAACGGGCGCCGATACACTTGGTCCAACGAGCAGTCGCCCCCGACCCTTGTCCACCTTGATCGCGTCCTATGCACTGCGGATTGGAGGAGCTCCACGGGGAGGGCCATCTTCGCTGCCTCGCCTCCGTCGTGTCTGACCACAGCCCTTTGCTACTCGATTGCTCCTTGATGCCACCAACCCATCGGCGATTCCACTTCGAGGAATTCTGGATCCGGTTGGATGGCTTCCAGGACGTCGTCGCAGCAGCCTGGCACTCCGTCCACGACCCCGACCCCTTCAGGCAGCTCATGCTTCGCATGAAGGCCACGGCGCGCAAGCTTACGAGCTGGAGCTCGAGGACGATTGGCAATGTATGGCTCAAACTTGCAATCTCTAGAGAACTCCTGCGGCTAGATACCGCGCAGGACCACCGTGCCCTGTCCCCGCACGAGGTTTGGCTGCGCCGACAAATCAAGGTGTCATACCTCGGCCTCGCCTCCCTCGAGCGCACCATTGCCCGACAACGTTCCCGCCTCGCAACCCTCAAGGACGGCGATGCCAACACATCGTTCTTTCATCGGCAGTGCACGTACCGGCGCCAAAAGAACAGGATTCATAGTACCCTCGTCGGCGAGGACGTAATCACCGACCCCTCGGAGATAGTCGCGTCGGCCTACGCTCACTTCGACGCGCTCCTGGGCTCGAAGGCGCCCTGAGACTGCGCCCTCGACCTCTCGGACCTCATCACCCCCGCCAACTTGGAGGACCTGGACGCCCCGTTCGACGCCGACGAGATCTGGCAGGCGGTCAAACGGCTCCCCGCGCGCGAAGCCCCTGGACCCGACGGCTTCACGGCTGAATTCTTACGCGCGTGCTGGCCCATTGTTCGGCAGGACTTTGTCGACGTCTTCAGCCAGCTCTACGCAATGCGAGGCCGCGGCTTTAGCTGCCTTAATCAGGCGCTGCTCACCCTGCTACCCAAGCGCGCAGACACCCACGCCCTCGGCGACTTCAGGCCCATTAGCCTCATCCAGTTGGTCGCCAAGATTTTGGCCGAAGTCCTGTCGCTGCGCCTCGCGCCCAAGCTCAACTCACTCGTCAGCACGAGCCAGAATGCCTTCATCCCCGGATGCAGCCTGCATGACAATTTCATCCTCGTCCCCCAGTCAGCCCGTCAGCCCGTCTGCTGCACCAGCTCGGCGCCCCACGCGTACTCCTGAAACTGTACCTGGCACACGCCTTCGACTCGGTCAGGTGGCCATTCCTGTTCATGCCCTTCGCCGATACGGCTTTGGCACCAGGTTCCTCGATTGTCTTGCCATCTTATTCTCTTCGGCAAGCACCAGGGTGCTCTTTAACGGAGAGCCAGGCCCAGCAATCTGGCACAGATGTGGGTTCCGCCAGGGCGACCCCCTATCTCCCCAGCTCTTCGTGCTCGCCATCGACACGCTAGGCCGTCTACTCCACCGTGCGACTGAGTTGGGCGTACTGCAGCGGCTTCACCCCCGACGCCCGATGTCATATGTTTCCCTCTATGCTGAGGACATGATCCTCTTCTGCCACCCCACCCTGAGCGATGTCACCGCCATCAAGAGCATCCTGCAGCTTTTTGGGCGCGCCTCCGGGCTCCAGGTCAACTTCACCAAGAGCACGGCCACCTTGATCCGTGCCAGCACGGATGAGGCCGCGCCTGTCGTCGACTTGCTTGGCTGCCCCATCGTCGAGCTGCCTGTCACCTACCTGGGCATCCCCTCACGCTGCGCCGACCTTTCGCTGCCCAGCTCCAGCCCGTTGTCGATAAAACCGCCCGCATGCTCCCATATTGAAACCATGCACCGCCTCATCCTCGCATGCCCCTTCGCCCGGCAGGCCTGGCACGAGACACTGAGTTGGCTAGGGATCCCGTGTACCCCGCCAGACAACAAGCCTTCGCTTCTGGACTGGTGGCAATCGGCGCGACACTCCGCCCCAACACCCATGCGCAAGGGCCTAGGTACCGTGACCCTCCTCGTCCCCTGGATGATATGGAAGCACCGCAACCACTGCGTCTTCAATGGAGCATGCCCATCCGTGAAGACCCTGCTAGCGAAGATCAAGGAAGAGGCCACCTTTGGGCAAACGCGGGCGCGCTAGGGCTCAGAGCCATTACCCCCCACACTTGGGATGTCCATTAATTCAGATTCTGTAACAGCCTCCTAGGAGGAATCTAACTACAACTCTCTCTTTACAATGAAATGAAACGCACGCTCTCATGCGTTTTCTCAAAAAAAATACTACTCGACTCATGTTCTTTCGGTGCATCTCGTGAACGGTCTCATGAAGGATTACTACACCATCAGTATATTCCTTCCTTGCATGAAGGCTGTTTGAGATGGTCGGACAACATGGTTAGCTATCGAGTTTAACATATTCGTAGCCACTTTGGTGAAAATCTTGAAGCTGACATTAAGAAGGCATATGGGTCTGAACTGCTAGATCCGTTCAACCTCCTTAATTTTCGGCAACAAAACAATCTCGCCAAAATTTAGCTTGAATAGGTCAAGTCGATCGGCATGAAGACACTTAAACAACTCCAAAAGGTTAAGTCTTGATGATATCCCAGAAATTATGATAGAATTCTGCGGGGGAACCATGCGGGCCTGGAGCTTTGTTGTGTTCCATTTGGAACACCGTCGCTCTCACCTCCTCTTTCGAGAAAGGTGCCCTGAGGATATCGTTCTCTTCCACCCGGTTAATCCTCAAATGTAGTATGCTAATCAATTTTCTTACTGACATCACCTACTTGTATTGCAATTGTACCTGCAGTTAAATCATGGTGACATTGAATTCGGCTTCTTTCCTCGTGTTGCACCTAAGACAGTTGAACACATTTTTAAACTTGTGCAGCTTGGATGCTATAATACAAATCACTTCTTCCGGGTATGAATAAATTTGATAACTTGCTGACACATTTTTTGTTTGTTTGTTATGGACTACTTTTTATCATATGCATGCACATCTGTTACTGGTTGCAGGTTGACAAGGGTTTTGTTGCGCAAGTTGCCGATGTCATGGGAGGTAGAAAAGCCCCTATGAATAAAGAGCAGGAACAACAGGCAGAGAAATCAATTGTTGGTGAATTTAGTACTGTCAAGCATGTCAGAGGAATTCTCTCAATGGGAAGGTACTCCCTGTCTGAAGTTTCGGCAGAAACCTGTCTTATCAAACCATCTGGTTCTGGCCTAAACCATAACATCATGTACTAGCATCTTTCTGTATGCATTGGTTCAGATGGTTCTCCATAGTTCCTTTTGTTGTCCCGTACAACTCCAGATGAATGCAATGTATATCCTTATTCAGAGTGGATATTGTACATGCAAGGGTGGGTGCTTGAGTCTAGGGTTTAGCTAATTATTTATCTTTTAAAAATTCTGAAAAACATTCATAGATTCATTCGTAAATATGATCAGGTATGCCCTGCAAAAAAAAGAAGCTGCTTTGTATCTACAATTACATTTTATCAGCTTATGATATTTACTTATTCTTCCCCTCTGCAAGGTATTCTGACCCAGACAGTGCCTCCTCTTCCTTTTCTATCCTCCTTGGTGATGCTCCCCACCTTGATGGCCAGGTATTTAGCATTTTTTGAAACGACTCATATTCAATGTCAGTTAAGTAACTGAATGGAGATTGATGCCTAATGATTTTCAGTATGCTGTATTTGGGAGGGTGACTAAGGGTGACGATACATTAAGAAAACTAGAGCGCCTGCCAACCCATAAAGAAGGCATTTTTGTAATGGTATGTATCTGGCAATGCCAGTCCTATGTGTGGGCAATCTGTTCCATCTTATTTACCTCTCGAGTGCACATGTTAAATATTTGAATTCTTCCACATGCTAAATTGCACCATAATTATTTATTTATTCCATTTTCAGCCAATTGAGCGCATTGAGATTCTGTCGACATACTATTATGGTAACAACTGAAAGTTCCTTGTTTCTTCCCCCTTTTATTTTTATTTTCTGTATCTTGAACATTATTACCACAAACAAAATACGCTAGCATATATGCAAAGCAAAACAATGATAGTCAGAGTGTTACACTGCATGCCCTTTAGATGGTTAAACAATTTACTAATGAAATACATGTGATGTTTACATATTGAGTTGATCTTCTCTATCGTTGGAAGTAGTTTTTTTTCTCTAGTAGTTTTTTTTGAAAGGAATATCATGTATTCCACTTAAACTCGATGCACCATGTCGGTGATCACCAGACCAGAAACAAAGTCTGGGGCATTGGAAGCCCACACAGAAAGAGGTGTCGCAGCACCCATAGCAAACTGCGCCAAAGCGTGCGCAACCTTATTACAGTCTCGAAGACAGAACATAAACTCATAAAATTCAAAAGATGCATGGCACCTGCTTCTGGTCTCCCTAAAGAGGACGCCGAGTTCAGCAGCATCGTACTCCCGCCCCTTGAGCGGAGTGATCATTGTCAAACAGTCTGATTAAAAGTAAATCCTTTGTGCTCCCAGATCAGCTGCACCTTCGATTGCCTAAATACAAGCGATCACCTCAGCCTGAAAGGCAGAGCAAACATGCACCATCTTGCCAGCTGCAGCCGCCAGGAACGTCCCTTGCTCATCCCGCGCCACGAACCCCCAGGCCCCTGACTCTGAATCAGCATGGAAAGCTGCGTCCATGTTGAATTTTATAAGGCCCGCTTCAGGAGGGGTCCAAGTATGCTGAACTAAGACTGGAGCTGTCGCAGCGGGTTGTGTTTTGAGACTCTGGAAATCTGTCAGGTGCTTAGTAATGAAGGCGCTCACTTCGGCTGCCGATCGCTGCTTTTCGCCCGCGTACGTTTTGTTTCTCGTCGTCCACCAGTCCCAGAGAAGGACCGGCACAGACAGCTTCTTTTTGGTCGGAAGGGAGCATATACTCCTCATCATTTCATTTGCCTCAGTGCACTCACAAAGTGCTATCCGGACATCTTCCAAGTACTGTTCCCTCCACACAGCCTTCACCTTCTTGCAATTCAAAAAAAGATGCCCCCCGTCCTCGTCTAGTCTCAAGCACATGGGGCATCTAGTGTCCAGATCGATGTGCTTTCTCTTGATATTCATCAATGTTGGAAGGCTATTGTGAGTCAGTCTCCATAAAAACATCCGGACTTTGCCTGGAAGGTCAATCTGCCACAATTGTTTCCAAGTTCTGCAGTTGCACCGCTTGTCCACGGGAAGGACTAGCATCCTGGTAGCTTCACGCTTCTCTCAGGCTAACACCAAGCCGGTACGCAGACTTAACCGAAAACGAGCCCTTCTTGTCAAAATGCCAAGATATTGAATCTTCCATGTCCGATTTCAGCGGGATGGCCAGAATTACTCTCGCATCATCGTGTGTGAACAGCTCCTTCACTAGCTCCTCGTCCCAAGACTCAGTAACCGGGTTAATAAGCTCGTGCACCTTCGAAACAATGGCTAGTCCCTGATGTGCAATAGGTCTCCTAGTCGACCCCCTCGGGAGCCAGGGATCAGTCCAAGCGTTCACCTGCGTGCCGTCACCGATTCGCCACACAATGCCCTCCTTGAGAAGATCACGGCCTCGTAAGATACTCCGCCAGGTATAGGACATGCCCTTTTGTTCAGTTGCTTCGAGGATAGAACAGTCCGGATGGTATTTTGCTTTGAGCACGACAGCACAGAGAAACTCAGGATTTTGTATCAATCTCCAACTTTGGCGCGCAAGCATGGCCATATTAAAGATGTGCAGATCACGAAAACCAAGACCCCCATCCTTTTTTGCCTTCATCAGTCTTTCCCAGCCTAACCAATGGCACTTATGTTTACCTCCTTGCTGGCTCCACCAGTAACGACAGATCATAGAATTGATTTCCTCACACAGACTCTTCGTATCGAAACACGGTATCGCATATGTTGGTATGGCTAGAGCCACTGCCTTTATCAAGGTTTCCTTCCCCACCTTTGACAACAATCTTTCAATCCAGCCTTGAATCTTCCTCCAGATACTCTCCTTTATGTACTCAAAATCCTTACTCTTCGCAGCTCCAAGATGCACCGGAAGACCGAGATAGCGCTCGTTTTGAGATTCTGAGGGAATGTCAAGGACCTGGAGCACTTGATGTTTGTATTGCTGGCTAGTTTTCTTGCTGAAAAAAGCAGACGACTTGTCTCTATTTATCTTCTGCCCAGATTGATCCTCATACAGAGCCAAGATTTGCTGTAGTCGGGACACGCTAGCAGCAGAAGCCTTCATGACGATCAACGAGTCATCCGCGAAGAAAAGGTGGTTTATCCTTGGTGCTCCTGTGCAGATCTGAACTCCTTCAATGGAATGGTCAAGTTCGGCTTGCTGCAACATGATTGAGAAAGCTTCCGCACATATAATAAATAAGTATGGCGAGAGGGGATCGCCCTGCCGCAAGCCTCTTTGGGGATAGAAGGCCTCAGTAACTTTGCTATTATATCTCACACGGTAAGAAACAGACCGGACACACTTCATAATCAAACTCGCCCAAACCGGAGCAAACCCCATGGAGAGCATCATCCTTTCAAGAAAGTTCCACTCAACCCGGTCGTATGCCTTGCTAATGTCGAGCTTCACCGCAACGAGGCCTTGCCTACCCCCCCTTCTTCTTATGCATCAAGTGTGTGATCTCATATGCAAGCAGCACATTATCCGTAATCATACGACCCGGAACAAAGGCCGACTGTGTAGGAGAGATCAAATCCGGGAGAATTACCTTAAGGCGATTAGCCAACACCTTGGAAATAAGCTTATAAATGACATTGCAAAGACTGATCGGTCGGTATTGCGTGAGGTACTCCGGATTCTTTACCTTGGGGATCAACACAATCGTTGTTTCATTCCACCCCTTGGGGATCACACCCCCATTCAGCACCTTAAACACCTCCTCCTGGATCTTGGGACCCACCATATGCCAAAACTTCTTGTAGAAAACTGCTGGCATTCCGTCCGGACCCGGTGCCTTCAAATTGCCAATTGCATCATGGGCTCTCTTTATTTCCTCCCCAGAAAACGGTTTGGTCGACAACTCGTTCATCGCCGGAGTGACCAAGGATGGAACATGTTCGAGGATGTCGTTGTTCGGGGAACCTGCAGAAGATATGAACAAACTTTTGTAGTAGTTTGTAATATAAGTCCCTATCTCTTCCTCTCCCTCCACTACACCTCCATCCTCCCTCTTCAACCTCTTAATCAGATTAATTCTCCTCCTCTCCGACGCTTGTGCATGGAAGAACTTAGTGTTACGGTCCCCCTTGGTAAGCCAGTTTACATGAGCTCTCTGCTGCCAATAAATGTTATACTGGTCCTCAAGCCGACTCAGTTTGTACCGAAGGAGTTGTTCCCTTGAAATCTGCTCTGATTAATGCCCCCCCTCCCCCTCCTACATCTTTCCAGCTCCCTCCTGACCCCCTTAATCCTATGCTTCAGCTCCCCTAGAACTTCCCTATCCCACTTCACAAGGCTGCTGCTCACCCTTCGAAGCGCCTCCCCCACCGAGACTCCCCCCTCCCAAAAAGCTGTGTTCCACGCCTCTTCCACTACCTGCTCACAGCCCTCCTCCTGCAGCCAGCGGCCCTCAAAACGGAAGCACCTCAGTCCGCTACCTCCCCCCATCACCAGGCTCTGCTCCCGAAGTTTAGCTATGACCGGGTGATGATCGGAGTGTCTTGGATCTCCATTGATTATTTTGTGCAGCGTGAACATGCACCTCAAGCTTACATTACCAACCGCACGGTCCAATCTCTCTCGTGTATAACCCCTAGCGTCATGCCAGTTGTTCCTCCAGGTGAAAGGATCACCTACAAAACCCAAATCCTCCAGCTCACACTCTTCTAAGCATTTCCCAAAAGCCTCCATGCAGCCCTGGGCCCGAGCCGGCCCACCTTCCTTCTCTCCCGTGAAGAGGATCTCGTTGAACTCTCCTAGGCACAACCACGGCATATTTGCTTGGCCGTGCAACGTTCGGAGCATTCTCCAAGTCTTCTCTTTTTCGCCTGCCTTTGATTCACCATACACTCCCGTTAACCTCCATGTACTGCCATTCTCCTCAACTACATCAGCATCTATATGGTACCTCCTCTTCCACCTCAGTTGCACCTCTACTCCCCTCCTCCGGAACATCGCCAAACCCCCACTCCGCCCAACACAATCCACCGCAACCATGTTCGCCAAGTTCAAACGCCATCTCAAGCAATCAATCTCCTTCAATTTTGTTTCTGGAAGGAAAAGAATGTCGGGCTCTTCAACCCTCTGGAGTTCCAGAAGGCTACGAACTGCCGGCGGGTTCCCAAGCCCCCGGCAGTTCCAGGCTACAACTTTCATTGGTGCTCGCAGGGCTGTTCCGACAGCCCCGCTTCATTGGGAATTGCGTTACCCATCTCCGTCCTGCTCTTCTTAGCTTCAGCCCCCTCCCCAACGTCACACAACATATCATCTCCACCTCTCTTCTTTCCCAAAGTTACACCAATGGACGTGTTATCTCCTATCTTTCCCTTTCGGTGTAGTCTATGGTATTTGGACCCTCCCTTATTCATACACTTGCCACTCCCCGGAGCAGTTGTATCTTCCTCTACTGGTGGCCCATCTGTTATCAACACCACCTTCTTCTCAGCAGCATCCTTCACTGTCCCCTCCGTCGGTACTGTACCAATATCCCCCCCCCCCCCCCCCCCCTGATATGTCCATAACATCCTCCTTGTGTTGTTGTCCAGCTCCTGCATCATCATAGGTGAGTTGCCTCCTGCTCCCATTGATTTTTCCTGTAGTATCTTCACCTTTATTCTCCTTGTGTGCTGGCACGTTCTCACTTTGCTTTTTCAAATGGCTTGTGACCTCATCATCCCGGGACTCCTTTCCTGCTAACCCATGCCCTGCCTTTGGGTTATCCTTTCTCCAAGAGCCACTATCACTGCCGGACTGTCCCCTGGAGTTACCAAAGCTTAGGCTCCTACCACTTCCATTGCTACGCCCAGGAAGGTTACTTCGTCCTTTACTCCAACCACCCCTACTCGCCTCACTTGTAGGCCGTGGAATAAAGGCCTTCAGCCATGGACCAAATTGCTTCGCCTTGCCCTTCTTCAACCTTATGGAACAATCCTTTTCTACGTGATCAAGCCGACCACAAATGTAACAGAAATCCGGCAGGAACTTGTATTCAAAGCGACGCCACTTCTCTTCCTCCTTTCTTTTTTCCGCTTCAGTTAGGTTCTTCATACCCTTGTCATTCTCATCATCATCATCGAGCACAAAGCCCCTCATAATGGGATTTGATATGTCCATGCGAACCTTGATCCTCAAGTATTTCCCCACTGCCATACCATCTGATCCAGCATCAACCTCCAGAGCTTCACCTATGATATCTCCAATGGCCAGGCCAGCATCACGGCACATCATCCCAAGTGGCGGATCAAAGACTAACCCAGACCGGGATCTTTTTGAATTCATATTCTTTAACACTTTTACTTGGATCAAAGTCCTCCAGAACCAAAAGGGACTTCCCAAACATCCAGGGGCCCTCCTCTAACGCCTTCCTCTTGCCTGATTGCTGGCGTAATGTAAACATGAAAATGTTACCAGGTGTTCCAAGACTTGCTTTCCAGATCTGACAGCTTCAACCTCCCCATCAGGCCCTCCATGCGATCCATCCCCGACAAGTGGTGGAGGCAAGGACGGCGATGGGTGACTGTCGGGCGTGGACCGGGGGGGGGGGGACCAGTGCTCAGGGAGCTTGATGGGGGAGGCGGTGCAGAAACCAGGACAGCAGAAGGGAAACACCCCGGGGTCACCTGAGGGAACACCGCTGTAACCCGCGGGAGCTGCTGAGAGGACGGAAGGGAGGGGGGGGGGGCGCACGGAATCAGGACGGCGGGCTCCCCTCGGGTCGCCAAACAAATCCCCAGGGAAAGACCTAACCGTTACCCCCCGGGACGGACTTTTTTTTTTTCTCTAGTAGTTGAATAGATGTCAATATGAAGGTTCTATAGCTAATCCTATCATGTATATACCTAAGAGAGTGATCCCCATTAATTCTAATTATCTCAACTTGCATGTTTCAACATAATCAAAATTGTTGTGGCCGATAGATTTACTAGCTTGATCCACTAGCATCTGTCTGATCTACGCATGAGAATCCTCTACCATGAAACATGCATAAGTGCATTCTAAGTAGGTTTTAAATCACATTGCATTTAATTGTGACATGCACAACTTTTCATGTTAATATTTTTTGTTTATGCCGAAATCTATCACATTGTTTGAATCGTAAGGACTGAGTTAGTATTCTACAGAGTATTTAGAAACTATATATCCAATTCCATGGCAACACGAGGGGTATCATCTAGTTAAGTAGAATTTTAGACCCCTACCCCAGTGGCGTAGCCAGCCCGATTTGTCAGGGTGGTCCGGTAATAGAAATATTTACACAAGTTTTGTTTTATTTTAAACGAAATGTTTTTTACTACACTATACATAAGCTATGGGGGAATTCCAGGGTGGTCCATGGACCACCCTGGCCACCCCCTAGCTACGCCACTGCCCTACCCGTCTACATTTTTAATTCTAGAGTGATTGCTGATGAAGCAACACTAACCTGTCAAAATATTAGGTGTTAAAAGGTTTGACCTATGCCTAGTAAAGTAATAGTAATGAAATATTAATCTGTATGATACACAAAAGTATAATTTTGAATTTCTGATCTAAAGAAAAAGTATATGCATGATTTCCCTGCTACCTAGCTGTTATGTATCGGAATACATGCCCCTACCATGGCAGCTACCAATTATGGCAAGAGGTTCCCAACCGCTATCTTAGATAGTCTATCCTTTAAATAAAGAAGAAGAAGATATCCTTTAGCTTGCGAAAGCCAATTAGGGATAAGATCTGTGACCTCTTAGATTGGATTGTTAGGCCTCTGCCTAAAGAGGACCCTCCATGAGGAATAATGCAAGCTAGAATTTGAAAAATAACTCTTCTATCTTTGCTTCCAGGGCTGAGAGCTTCTCCCTAGCCCTAGTACGAAATCTATTCAGCACTTTAGCTATGACATGTGTATTTTCATGTATCAGAACCTGCTGTAAACTTTGATCCAGAATGTAAGTACTACCATGCTGAAGATAACTTGAAGGTGTTTGGAGAGAATAATTGGAGAGAAAGATTGATTGTTCTTGCTTCCTAATCTGAGATACAATACATCCTTATATATGGGATGTTTTGCCCTTGACCTTTTTTCGAGAAAACGCAAATGGCCTTTGCGTTTCATTGCATTGGAAAGATAGGGAATTTACATCCTCCTAGGAGGCAGGTTTACACAGTTGCCAGATGATCAGTGGACATCCCATGATGATGGCAAAACGACCCTGAGCCCTTGAGCCCCGGCCTTTGCCCAACATCGGGCCTCGTCCTTGATCCGGTCGACAAGCTCATTGAGCGAAGGGCTCACATGGTCACAAACGCACGCGTTCCTATGTTTCCAGATCATCCACGGCACCAAAAGCGCCACGGATTTCAGCGCCTTGCGAAGCGCTGGCGGTGTGGAGTCCTTCGTGGGTGTGCTGGCAGACTTAGCAGTCGCCGGCAGTGGCCTCGCGCGTGGGAGGAGGGGAGAAGCACGCTGGGATCTCGATCAACCAGGGCAGCGATGGCCTTGAGCACAGACAGTGGAATCGGCGCCGCGAACATGTCGTCGTATGCTTTCATCTCAATGGGCGAGATCTTCTGGTTGGTGCCCACAATCCCAAGTGTGCGCAGAATCTGCACATGGGCCCTCCGTTCTGCCGTCGGTGGCGCCGCTGCAGGCGTGGCAGCAGCCGCCGCGGAACGGCCTCGTCGTGGGGCGAAGTTGAGGGGCCGACGTGGCCGCTTCCCAGGTGTCGGCAGCGACGCACTGATGTGCTTCATGGCCGCGGCCAGAAACTCGCCAAGCGTCCATGCCTGCTGCGAAGTAGCATGGCAGCGCGATCGCCGCATAGTGATTGGTGGCGAGGCAAACCGACCAGACGCAGGCGAACGGGGGCCGGCGACAGGCGGGCGGCGATCAGGGGTGGGCGCGAGCACAGAGTGGCCATGAGGCCGCTGTAGGATGGAGATTGGGCTCTGGGCAGTGGGCATCGGTGATCTGGTGACTGGGGGCCCAACAGCGGCCACTGGGGGCGTCGGCGCAGGAGTTGCGGTCTCGGCTGTTGGCGGCCCAGCCTCATTTGGCCCATCGACAGTTGTGGGAGGAGGGGGGGGGGCAACTTCAGAGGGGGGCGCGGGCGCCGGCACGATGGCAATGGAGGCGGCAACGAGGGCGTCTCTTCCCGCCGAAATCGCCGTGGTGTGATCGTGGGGCTGCGGTGACTGTTCAGCGGAGATTACTGGGCCCGCCCGGGCGGCAGGAGCGGGTGAGATGCCACTTTGCCCCGACAAGGCGGCAGGCGATCCTGGCTCTCCTGAGCCAACTGGCGCCACAGGCTGCGAGTCTGGGACCTGGCTCAAAAGGGCAAGGTCCCGACACGGCGTCGGATCAGCAGCGGCAGGGGTGGGCCGGCGGGATCGTCCTCGGGATCATGGGGAGAGCCGGTGTTTGAAATTCCGGGGCTCTCCTGCGCACCCGCGACCAGTGGGAGTTCGCCAGCTGGCCTCGACACAACTGTCGTGGCGTCGTCAGCGGGCTCGACAGACGCGTGCGTCAGGCCTGCCTCCAAAGCCTGCCCTTGCGGGGCCCTTCTTTTTCCTCCTTTTCCTCTTTTGGCTCGGTGACGAGAATTAGCAGGGCCCGACTGACCCAGCCATGACAACATGCCATCCCGCGTCAGCAAGGCGGGTGGCACCGCCGCCGCCGTTGGCCGGCCGAGGCCAGGAGGTCGCCATGCTCGTCCCGTCGGCTCGCCCTGAGCGGTCGCCGGCGTGCCAGGTGAACGCGTCCATGGCCATGCCGTCGGCCCGGCCGTCCGGCGCAGTGTTAGACCGCCTACGCTTCCGGCCACGGCGTCACGCCCGACCAGGTCCGGAGCCCTGGCCCTGGCCATGCCCATTACCGGCGCCATCGCGGCCGGGGTCGTCGTTGTTGGCCTGGGCACCGGGAGTGGGCGCCCCAAGCGGAGCCGCACGTACGAGCGCAATGGAGATGGGGTACGTGAGTATCCTGACCATCGGCGCCTCCGAGGGCACACGAGACGGCAGGAGCTCGACGATCTCCAGAATGGCGGCACGGCGGACGTCGGCGGGGTTGTGCACACGGCCGGAAAGCCGAAAGATGGCCAGGTTCTCGCGAGAGCGCGTGCGGGGGTGTAACCTCTCGATCCAGCAGCTCTCCCCAAGAACATGCTCGGCGGTGGAAAGATGCCAGGCTTGGGCGGGAATGTCACGGAGCTCGAGCTCGACGCGGTATTCGAACACGCCGGCGCCGGCATGCGCGAGCTTGCACCATGGCCGAAGCGACAGCGCGAAGCGTGGCGAGCTGATGAAATGCTTGCCATTGAGCTGGCGCATGGTGTCCAGGGAGGAGAAGAGGATGAGGAAGTCTTCGGGGTGATGCTCGTGGACGGTGAAATCGCCTTCGGAGAGCTCGAGGGAGCGGTAGAGCAGCTCGGCCACCTCGGTCGTGGTCACCTGCGGCCTGTTGCCGGTGATGGAAGCCACCATTGCGCGGCCAAGGACCCGCTCGGCCTCCTCCATCTCCGTGGATTGCACCATGATGACACGCACGGGTATGTCGGGCCGCGGCGGGGGAGCCTGGACCAGCTGGGGAAGCGCAGGCGGCGCCGGGGGGCTGGGAGTGCGGCGGCGCGCTGTGGGCGCCGGTGGCGGGCCGTCCCTGCCTGGGGCGACACGGGGAGGCCGCGCGTCGCCGTGGCGTCGGCTGTCACAGTCGCGGGATTCGTGGCCAGAGGCGAGGCAGCGCCTGCACCGGACGTCGTTGGTGCAGTCCCTCACCCGGTGGCGGTGGTCGAGGCAGCGAAAACACAGCCCGGCAACCTCCTCCGGCGATGGGCTGCGGCGGCGGGGAGGTGAGGAGCTGGGGGTGCCGTCCTGGCGCGGACGGCGGTGTCGGTTCCTGCGTCGCGGCTGCTGGAACCCATCAGCGTCGAGCACAGCCCCGCCAGAGACGCGGTGGACTTCCGAGCGGGGTCCAAGCCGTTGCCTGGCAGGCACGCGGGCAACTAGCGCGACGCGGCCAGGGGCCTCAGGTACCGGCGACGTAGCAGGCGCCGGCGGGGTGAGGGCGACGTCCCTGTACGAGCGCGCCGAGGACTCGCTCTCCGAGCTGAGCCAGCGGTCACCGGAGGACACGCGCTCGCCGGAGAGGGTCGCCCGGCGGTCAACAGGGGCAGTGCCAGGTGATTCCATGGCAGGGGGGCGGGGGAGGCGGGCGGCCGGCGGGGGCGTCGGCGGCAGGCAGCGGGGGCTTGGAGGGGCTAGAGGGTGGGAGCGGAGCTAGGTGAGAGCGGAGCCATCTCAAGCAATCTCCAATCTTGCCCTTGCCCTTTACCTAATGCAACTAGAATTCTAATCATCCTAATGCAACCAGAATGATTAGAACTTCCCTAATCCGAGCTGGCTGTTACCAAATCTGCTAGCTGATTCTCTCTCTGACTTGGACTCCTAGCCATCCCCAATTCTCTGGTACCAGCTTTTCTCTCCTTTGCGGACATAATGCCAGCATTGCTGCTGCCTATACTGATCGCTTTTCCTAACCAGAGTCCACAATAGAACCTGCCATTTCTTTCTCTTGCTTCAGAGGTAATACAGGGTTATCCCACTGCTGACTAGATCGCCATATTTGAGTACTAAAACTTTAGGTCAGCAAGGTCGTAATAAAATTGACATGTTCCATGGTGCACTATTTTTCTCTGTTTGCCTCTAGTATTCTGTCTGTACGTCCATAGTTGAGTGACAATTCATTACTGTAAGTTGTCTTTTGGTATTCTCTTTTGTGGGCTAGCTTTATGTCACAGATATTTGTTCATTTAAATCCTGAAGGTGCACAGTTCAGCCTCAATTGATTTTGACTTGCATGCAGATATTGATGTAGAGAGCTGTGAGGCAGAGAAGTCTATTCTTAAGAGGAGACTTTCTGAATCAGCATCAGAAGTTGAGAGATGGGTGAGGATCTCACTTGAGAAATATAAAAATGTATTCTCCTTGCACATGTTCATAGTGGTCAACTAACGTCATTTCTATTTTTGTAGAGACGAAAATGCTTCGCATGATCCAGCGATTGAGTGCCTTTTTTTTTCCTTTCGGCCTCACTGAGAAGACATGTGTTTCAAAAGGACATCCATATTACCTCTTCCAGGATTTAGAGTGCATGTGCATTCCAAGGAGAGGGGTCAGACTTGTACTATGTCCAAATGCGTTGTACCATGTAATTTTTCCATGAGTTTGATGTTACTAGGTCTGCACGTTTAGCATTGTTTCTCTATGGTGACCAAAATTTTGTCTTGTACCTATTTGGCATGCTTAGCACATGCAGAACGTGAAGCATTGGGAAGGTCCTAATGCAATCCAATCGACCGATAGTCTAATGGAAAAAAAAATCAATATTACACATGTATGCTTTCCCTGCTCGTAGCTACTCCACGTTGTACTGTTTGCTACAGGACGATGACACTGTGCACTAGAGAGATGACAGTGATTGGCACGAGAGGTAGACGGTGTGTTACATGACAGGATTGCATTTATGCATAAGCTACCATTGCTTTGGTACATAGTGTTACATCTCCAACGGCGTCCCTCAATTGCCCGCAGACATCTGGATCACGATGTTGGTATCATTTTTGCCATTCAACATGGTGCCGTATGCGTTTGTGATACATTTCAAACGTATTTATAATTGTTAAATAATATTATGTTATTATTTTTATATAGTTTTTATAAAAAATATGTTATTTCTGTGGACTACTTATTAATTTAGTGCCTAATGTCAGTTTGTTTTCTGCTTGCATTTGGTTTCGTGGAAAATCAATATCTACGGAGGTCAAATACGTTGCTGATTGAACATGATTCTTTTTGGACAACAAGAAACACTAGAACATTTGGGAGACGTCCGGAGGGGCCACCAGCCAGCCACAAGGTGTCACATCCTCTGGTATGTTAAAAATTTCACACGGAACTAAAAAATTTCTAGGAATTTCCCATGATTGCCTAGGATTGTTTGAAAATGACTTGATTGCTTTATTGTTTGCGTAGACGGATGAAAATCTAAATGCCACTAGTTGAAACCCTAGCTAGCCTTGGTAGGAACCCAAGCCATTTTGAAAATATTATGTGGCCAAAAGCATTTTCAATAAGTCCCAAGTAATATTCAAAGCCAAATTATTTTTTCCCAAAAGAATTGAGTTGGATTCGTTTTGAAATCAATTTAAATTAGAAGGGAATTATTCAAAAATGAATTTGCATTTTATTTGGCAGGAAATCAAATTTCATAAGTCCAAATAATAATCTTGACCCTCTGCAAATTTTCTAAAAAGGATTTGAAACAAATTTGGTTCTGAAACCAAATTCAAGTTCAAAGAGGAAATATAAGTGCAGGAATTACATGCACATTTTGTCCAAACAAAATGTTCAAACATTTCTTAATATTCCATTTGGAATTTAGAAAACATTCTTTGTTCAAAGAAAATTCAAATTCAGATTCATTTGAAAAGATAGACAAAACAGAAAAACAGAAAACTAAAATAGGAAATAAAAAGAAAAAGAAAGGAAAACGTTTAAAATAAACCGGATGAAAACTACCGAACACAAACCTCCTCGAGCGATCGACACGCGTCCCTCGCTGGCCCCACGCGCCGCTTTACCATCTGCCTTATCCCACGCAAACGCCCACAGCCACGCATTTTACTGCCCCATCGTCATCTTCCTCGCGACTCTCGCGATCCCCTCGTGCAAATCCCTCTCTCTACTGATGCCCACTGCCATGGCCCATGGCCGCACTCTGCTGCTGCCCGCTGCCATAGCCGCACGCTCTCCTGCTGCACTACCATAGCCGCGCACCCCCTTCTCTTCCACAACGGATTAGTTGTTGCTGCAAGCGGCACCACGGCGCTGCAGCGAATTGCCAGAAGCTTCGACGCCGACCACCGCCTGCCATGACCGCCGGAGCTGCTGCCATGATGGGTAGCATCTGCGCATGGCGTCGGACCTGTGATTTGAGCATCGCGCATGGCCTCCTTGAGCTGCAATGGAGCGGCGCTGCGATGGTGACCGCAACGAGTGGACGAGGGGACGCTGCAACTCCGGGGATGTTGCCTTCAAGCTGTTCGGGAGCACCGCCGGTGTTGCAGTGGAGCAACCCTGGGCCGCCGGAAGCATGGCCGGCGCTGCAATGGAGCTTCACTGAAGTTGTAATGAAGCTTCACCGGAGCCGTCGATGCTGCGTTGAAAATCTGCCGGAGCTGCATTGGAGCTTCGCGAGGGCCGTCCGTGCTGCGTTGGAGCTCTGCCGGAGTTGCATTGGAGCTTCGCCGGATGCCGGCGGTGCAGCGTTGGAGCTTCGCAGGACGCCGGTGGTGCGCGATGAGCCCATGAAAGCTGCAGTAGCTTTTGCCAGGTTGCATCGAAACAGTCATGCACTTACTATTGCTATAGCCTTGCTGTGATCCAATGGCCACGTTACGCTGATCGGACGACTGCCTAGCCGGATGATTTGTTAGAGAAATCATTCGGCTGATTCGTAGCAGTCGCCAAAAAGAAAAGGCCCAGCTAGCGGGCCCAGCTGAGCCAGCCAGCCAGCCGCCGCCCAGCTAGCCGACCCAGCTAAGCCAGCCCTGCCCGCACCCTTCTCTCTCTCCCCCTCTCGCTAACACCCCGACCCCACCCGCCAGTTCCCTCGCCCCCTATCTCTAACCGCCCTCGCTTGCATGGGCGCACGACCCGAGCCCCACGCCGCGCACATCGCCCACGCCCACGCGCCCTCTGGTGACGCCAGCCCAACAGCCATGTTCTATAAATAGGACTGGAACCCCTCTCCATTTCCCCTCTCCTTTCGCTCCACATCGCCGCCAGGCTGCTCGTCGGCGAGCACCCGTTTCCACCTCTGACCTAGCCACTCCGGCGAGGATTCCGACAAACCTAGCTACCCCCGAGATCAACCACTCACACCACTCGACTCCTCGTGTCTAGGCGACCCCCTAAACATCTCCGCCATGCCCGAAACCCCCCGGATGCCCTTGACCACCAGTGACCCGAGCCATCCTCCGCCGTGATCCCAACTCCGGCGATCACCGAGGTAATTTGGCCTGCACACCTTGTCCATGATCTTCACCCCACACGTGCACGCCTCCTCGACCATTTGGTTCACCCCTAGGTGCTCCAGATCGACGCGCGCGTCCATGCCTGTAGCTCCGCCACCACACCCGAGCTCCGGCGAGCTCGTAGCCATTGTTGCAGTCATCCTCAAGGCCGTTCATCACCACCATCGACCCTGCCGTCGAATCACGCGTCCACCTGTGCCTTCCATCATCTTTGGCGACCCCTAGAACTCCGTCCCCAACGAGGTCCGAGCCATGCGTCGCCGTCCGCGTCGTCCCTGGTGACTTCTCCGGTGACCTAGCTCTGGTGAGGACCTTCTCCATGTAATGTCAGCCGCAGATCTTCGATCCAACGCGTCTCACACACTCACTTAAACTAAAACTGTATCGGCCAACCACATCACGCCATGTCATCAACATTATCCAGAAGAAAATCAGTTAATTAAATTAAAAGGGAATTTTGTAGAAAAATCCCTGAACTTCAAACACTCATAAGCTAATTATCTACAAGTCCAAAATAGATGATTGTTTTCTCAAAACGATCCTTATGAAATTCTTTCATCCTGTCCAGAAAAATTTCACATTTGAATAATTTAAAATTCAAATTCAAACATAATGAATTTGAATTTGAATAGGGCATAACTTGCACATAGTAAATCCAAATTAAATGATTCTTTTGGCAAATTGAACGTAGTGAAATGTATTTTCATCCCATAACACTTTAGTTCAAGTTTAAATAATTTTAAAATACATTTGACATAGAGTATAGGACAAAATTCAAATAGAAATTAAACCTAATTAGGTTTGACTTTGAAGTAAAAATTGTGTAATAAAACAACTGTGTTACAAATGAGTTTAGAAACTATATTATGAACCATAAAAATTATTTGGATTATTATTTGACTTTGGGTAATTCAAACAACAATTGAATTAAATTCAGACATAGTTTGAATATAACATTGAAACCCTAGATTTAATCTAAATAAAACTAATGCAATGTGATTTAATGAAATGAATTAAACCTAGTAATCATTGTTGGAGTTAATACTTGACTATAGGCAAAGATGAACTCAAATTAAATTAAATTTGAAACCATTTGCACATAGTAAACCAATTGTTCTAAATTTGACTTATTTCAAATTAAATAAAAACATAGTAATGGCATTGGATTTATAATTGGCCTTAGTAAAACTAAAGATCAAATGAATAAACCTTAGCAACCACATTGGATTGGTACAAGACCTTAATTGAATCAATTGAGTAATGAACCTTAGTAATCAAATGGATAAACCATAGTGATCTTAGTGGATTATGTTTGACTTCCGTTAAACAAAAATCAAATAAATAAACTATAGTATTATGTGGTACTATATTTGACTTTAGGTTGAACTTGAATTAAACAATGGGCATTAGTCATCATATTGGATTTGTACTTGACTTTAGGGAAGCAACAAACATGTTGAATTGTTTGAACCAACTTACTCAATTATGAAATAATCCACAATTCAAATTGACATAATTGAAACCAAATCAAATTGTGAACTCAATTCAATTTGAATTCAGATAAGATGAATCGTATCCAAACCCAACTTGAGTAGGAAGCCAGACCATTTTCAGACTTAGTGTATTCAAAATCACGAAAGGTCAACAAGTTGAATTGTCATTCAAACTTGAACATGAACTTGGCTATTGAAGTTTCATAAGATCATGACTCTGTTGTTAAGATTCTTTTCCAAAATCTAACAATCACAACTTGACATCACATACTCCTTATGTGATGAACCTTTTATTTTGGAACTTGCATGGGAACTCTTATGTCACATGTATTCCAATTAACAACCACTATGTTGTTTCCAAAACTCTTATGAGTTAATCCTGACACCAGATCTCACAACACAATGACACAAACACCATGCACAACACCTATCATTTGTTGTTTCTATTGTATGGTTGTTTATGATTGCTCTTTACCTACGATAGATTGTACGGAGAGCGAAGAGTAACATGATCAAGATTGTGAGATTGAAGAATCGTCAATACAGGCAAGTTCAAAGCATGTTTCTATTTACCACCTAGTTTTATAGGCATGTTTCTATTTACCACCTAGTTTTACATATCAACAAAAGAAAAAATTCTTCTATGATTTAAGACATTACTTTTGGTATGACCCACATCTTTACAAAGAAGGAGTAGATGGTATTATTAGACGTTGTGTACCTGAGCATGAGCGGGGATAAATCCTATGGAAATGTCACTCCAAAGCCTATGGAGGGCATCATGCTGGAGATAGAACTGCTCACAAGGTATTGCAATCTAGATTTTATTGGCCTAATCTCTTCAAGGATGCCCGTAAGTTCGTCTTATCTTGCGATGAATGCCAAAGAATAGGTAATATTGGTAAGCGTCAAGAAATGCCTATGAATTATTCACTTGCTGTTGAACCATTTGATGTTTGGGGATTTGATTACATGGGACCTTTTCCTTCCTCTAATGGGTATACACATATTTTGGTTGCTATTGATTATGTTACTAAATGGGTAGAAGCTATTCCAACCAGTAGTGCTGATCACAACACCTCTATTAAAATGCTTAAGGAAGTTATTTTCCCAAGGTTTGGAGTCCCTAGATACTTAATGACTGATGGTGGTTCACACTTTATTCATGGCGCTTTCCGTAAAATGCTTGCCAAGTATGATGTTAACCATATAATTGCATCACCTTATCATCCTCAGTCTAGTGGTCAAGTTGAACTTAGCAATATAGAAATAAAATGAATTTTGCAAAAGACTGTCAATAGGTCCCGAAAGAATTGGTCTAAGAAATTAGATGATGCACTTTGGGCTTATAGAACAGCATATAAAAATCCTATGGGTATGTCTCCTTATAAAATGGTTGATGGAAAAGCTTGTCATTTGCCTCTTGAGTTAAAACATAAAGCATATTGGGCAATCAAAAAACTCAATTATGATTTCAAACTTGCCGGTGAAAAGAGGTTATTTGATATTAGCTCATTAGATGAATGGAGAACCCAAGCTTATGAAAATGCCAAGTTGTTTAAAGAAAAAGTCAAAAGGTGGCATGATAAGAGAATCCAAAAGCATGAGTTCAAAGTAGGAGAATATGTTCTTTTGTACAACTCTCGTTTCCGATTCTTTGCAGGAAAACTCCTCTCAAAATGGGAAGGCCCCTATGTCATCGAGGAGGTTTATCGTTCTGGAGCCATCAAAATAAAGAATGCTGAAGGTACTAACCCGAATGTTGTTAATGGGCAACAAATAAAACATTATATCTCAGGTACGCCCATTAATGTTGAAAGTAATATTATCCAAACTATGACACCGAAGGAACATATAAAAGAGTCCTTCCGGAGCACTCCTGAATCATGAAAATAAGGAGGTACGTGATACGGTAAAGTAAACGGACTCCGAAAAATCCGCAAAAATATTTTTTGTCAGATTTGGAATATTTAGAAAAATAGGAAAATAAGAAACTTCCAGGAAGCATATCCTGGTGGGCACAAGACACCAGGGCGCGCCTGGCCATGTGGGTTGTGCCCACCCGGGGTACCTTCCGGACTCCGTTTTTCTATAGCTTTCTTGTTTCCCAAGATAAAAAATCTTTATATACCCCCCGAACCTGTTGACCACCGTATCACGGAGAAATCTTCTATTTTCTTTTCTTGCTGTTTTCTTGTCAGATCTGAAAATATGTCATCCCAAGACTCCGAGGGTGAGAGCTATGCTGCTGATTTCATCGCAAACCCCAAGTCCTATGGGGATGTGGAGCACTATGGCTGGACCATGGAGGAAGAGGAGGACTATTATCCTATGAAGAATCATGAGATGAGCTCAGATGAAGACGAACCTCCGCTACCTCAACCTGGGGACATGCATGTGGAATTCAAGAAGTCAAGCCTCCCCAATAAAGCAAAGAGGCCTAAGCTTCAGTTTATACCTTTTTGCCTTTTGCAGGAATGCAAGCAGGACCTATGTAAGGGGGTACTAGAGCTTGAGTAGGAGGTCGGTGAATTGAAGGAGGAAAATTCCATCCTCAAGCGTAAGCTAAGGAAGAAAGGCAAACCCTCTACATCATCACCACCACCACCTTCTTCTTCATCACCAAAAGAGAATTGCGTATCGGGTATGGGCACTCCCCTTGGCTTTCACCAAGCTTGGGGGAGGTGCCCCGGTATCGTATTGTCCCCACTATCCTTTGCCTTTACTTATTTTAGTTTGATCTTTTGCTTTAGATGAATAAAAGTTTAGTTCGATCCTTTCTTTTCGAGAGTTTGCTTAGTGATCTATCCTTGTAATCGAGTGCAAGATATATAACAAAGTTTAGTTTGAGTTTTTTCTTTCTTTGTTTTCATGTTGCAATTAAAAGAAAGGAAACAAATAAAAAGAAAGGAAACAAGTGAAAGAAAGGAAATAAATGAAAAATATCATATGTTAATCTTATGGTAGGTGATGACACCACATAAGGAAAGGTATAAGTAGAAAATTTTATTAGAGATTGACAAACATAGCATTAGTCAATGATGCAACTCATGAAAGAATTAATAAGGGAAGAGAAGAGTCACATATAAATATACTATCCTAGAAATCTTTTGTGATTGTGAGCCCTCATCAAAATATTATATGCCAAAATTGTTGACATTGGACAAGGAAGACAATCTAATGGTCCATGTTTGTTTATATTCACATAGAAGTCATACTGTCATAGATCCTTTAACATGTGGTGCTTGCCCCCTACTTTTGCTAGCCAAAAATTCCGCACTAAGTAGAGATAGTCCTTGTGCATCCAAAAACCCTTAAACCCAAATCTTATCTTCAAGAGTCCACCATACCTACCTAGGGATTGAGCAAGACCCCTCAAGTCAGTTGTCATCGGTGCAAAAAGTGTTGGGGAACGCAGTAATTTAAAAAATTTCCTACACACACGCAAGATCTATCATGGTGATGCATAGCAATGAGAGGGGAAGAGTGTTGTCCATGTACCCTTGTAGACCATAAGCGGAAGCATTATGACAACGCGGTTGATGTAGTCGTACGTCTTCACGATTCGACCGATCCTAGTACCGAAAGTACGACACCTCCGCGATCTGCACACGTTCCGCTCGGTGACGTCCCACGAACTCTCGATCTAGCTGAGTGTCGAGGGAGAGCTTCGTCATCACGACGGCGTGATGACGGTGATGATGAAGCTACCGGCGCAGGGCTTCGCCTAAGCACTATGATGATATGACCGAGGTGGATTATGGTGGAGGGGGAACCGCACACGGCTAAGGGATCAATGATCAACTTGTGTGTTCTAGGGTGCCCCCTACCCCCGTATATAAAGGAGCAAGGGGGGAGGCCAGTGATACATCTCCAACGTATCTATAATTTTTGATTGCTCCATGCTATATTATCTACCGTTTTGGACTATATTGGGCTTTATTTTCCACTTTTATATTATTTTTGGGACAAACCCATTAACCGGAGCATGCGCGTAGTGCCAAGGTTTTTGATGACTTGTAGATTTTTGCAATAAGTATGTGAGTTCTTTATGACTAATGTTGAGTCCATGGATTATACACACTCTCACCCTTCCATCCTTGCTAGCCTCTTCGGTACCGTGCATTGCCCTTTCTCACATTGAGAGTTGGCGCTAACTTCACCGGTGCATCCAAACCCCATGATATGATACACTCTTTCACACATAAACCTCCTTATATCTTCCTCAAAACAGCCACCATACCTACCTATGATGGCATTTCCATAGCCATTCTGAGATATATTGCCATGCAACTTTCCATCATTCCGTTCATCATGACACATTCATCATTGTCATATTGCTTAGCATGATCATGTAGTTGACATAGTATTTGTGGCAAAGCCACCGTTCATAATTCTTTCATACATGTCACTCTTGGTTCATTGCATATCCCGGTACACCGCCGGAGGCATTCATATAGAGTCATCTTTGTTCTAGTATCGAGTTGTAATCATTGAGTTGTAAATAAATAGAAGTGTGATGATCATCATTATTAGAGCATTGTCCCAAGTGAGGAATAAAAAAAGAAAGGCCATAAAAAAAGAGAAGCCCCCCCCCCAAAAAGAGAAAGGCCATGAAAAAAGAAAAGGCCCAAAAAATGAGAGAAAAAGAGAGAAGGGACAATGTTACTATCCTTTTACCACACTTGTGCTTCAAAGTAGCACCATGATCTTCATAGTAGAGAGTCTCTCATGTTATCACTTTCATATACTAGTGGGAATTTTTCATTATAGAACTTGGATTGTATATTCCAACAATGGGCCTCCTCAAGTGCCCTAGGTCTTCGTGAGCAAGCAAGTTGGATGCACACCCACTAGTTTCTTTTGTTGAGCTTTCATACATTTATAGCTCTAGTGCATCCGTTGCATGGTAATCCCTACTCCTTGCATTAACATCAATCTGTGGGCATCTCCATAGCCCATTGATTAGCCTCGTTGATGTGAGACTTTCTCCTTTTTTGTCTTCTCCAAATAACCCCCTCATTATATTCTATTCCACCCATAGTGCTATGTCCATGGCTCACGCTCATATATTGTGTGAAAGTTTATAGGTTTGAGATTACTAAAGTATGAAACAATTGCTTGGCTTGTCATCGGGGTTGTGCATGATGAGAGCATTCTTGTGTGACGAAAATGAAACATGACTAAACTATATGATTTTGTAGGGATGAACTTTCTTTGGCCATGTTATTTTGAGAAGACATAATTGCTTAGTTAGTATGCTTGAAGTATTATCATTTTTATGTCAATATGAACTTTTGCCTTGAATCTTTCGGATCTGAATATTCATACCACAATTAAGAAGAATTACATTAAAATTATGCCAAGTAGCAATCCACATCAAAAATTTTGTTTTTATCATTTATCTACTCGAGGACGAGCAGGAATTAAGCTTGGGGATGCTTGATACGTCTCCAACGTATCTATAATTTTTGATTGTTCCATGCTATATTATCTACTGTTTTGGACTATATTGGGCTTTATTTTCCACTTTTATATTATTTTTGGGACTAACCTATTAACTGGAGGCCCGGCCCAGAATTGCTGTTTTTTTTGCCTATTTCAGTGTTTCGGAGAAATAGAATATCAATCGGAGTCCAAACGGAATGAAACCTTCGGAAACATGATTTTCTCATCAGATAAGATCCAGGAGACTTGGACCCTCCGTCAAGAAAGCCACGAGGCGGTCACGAGGGTGGAGGGCGCGCCCCCCTACCTCGTGGGCCCCTCGAAGCTCCACCGACGTACTTCTTCCTCCTATATATACCTACGTACCCCAAATGATTGGGGATAGAGCCAAAAACCTAATTCCACCGCCGCAACTTTCTGTATCCACGAGATCCCATCTTGGGGCCTGTTCCGGAGCTCCACCGGAAGGGGCATCGATCACGGAGGGCTTCTACATCATCATCCAAGCCCCTCCGATGAAGTGTGAGTAGTTTATTTCAGACCTACGGGTCCATAGCTAGTAGCTAGATGGCTTCTTCTCTCTTTTTGGATCTCAATACAATGTTCTCCCCCTCTCTCGTGGAGATCTATTCGATGTAATCTTCTTTTTGCGGTGTGTTTGTTGAGACCGATGAATTGTGGGTTTATGATCAAGTCTATCTATGAATAATATTTGAATCTTCTCTGAATTCTTTTATGTATGATTGGTTATCTTTGCAAGTCTCTTCGAATTATCAGTTTGGTTTGGCCTACTAGATTGGTTGTTCTTTCCATGGGAGAATTGCTTAGCTTTGGGTTCGACCTTGCGGTGTCCTTTCCCATTGACAGAAGGGGCAACAAGGCACGTATTGTATTGTTGCCATCGAGGATAACAAGATGGGTTTTTTATCATATTGCATGAAACTATCCCTCTACATCATGTCATCTTGCTTAAGGTGTTACTCTATTTTTAACTTAATACTCTAGATGCATGCTGGATAGCGGTCGATGAGTGGAGTAATAGTAGTAGATGCAGGTAGGAGTCGGTCTACTTGTCTCGGACGTGATGCCTATATACATGATCATACCTAGATATTCTCATAACTATGCTCAATTCTGTTAATTGCTCAACAGTAATTTGTTCACCCACCGTAGAATACTTATGCTCTTGAGACAATCCACTAGTGAAACCTATGGCCCCCGGGTCTCTTTCTCATCATATCAATCTCCATCACTTTATTATTGCTTTGTTTTTACTTTGCTTTTACTTTTTACTTTGCATCTCTATACCAAAAATACCAAAAATATTATTTATCATCTCTATCAGATCTCACTTTCGTAAGTGACCATGAAGGGATTGACAACCCCTAAGCGCGTTGGTTGCGTTGAGCTATTGTTTTTGTGTAGGTACGAGGGACTCGCGCGTAGCCTCCTACTGGGCTGATACCTTGGTTCTCAAAAACCGAGGGAAATACTTACGCTACTTTGCTGCATCATCCTCTCCTCTTCGGGGAAATCGAATGCAGTGGTCAAGAGGTAGCAGCCGGCCGGCCCTTGTGGTGCGCCCTGAGAGGAGGAGTCATCCTCCTAGTAGGAGTAGGACTCCCCTTTCCTAGTCCTACTAGGAGGGATAAAGGAAGGAGGAGAAGGGAGAAGGAAAGGGGGGCGACGCCCCCCTTCCCTAGTCCAATTCAGACTAGAGGGGGAGGGGCGCATGGCCTGCCCTGGCCGCCCCTCTCTCTCTCTCCACTAAGGCCCGTGTGGCCCATTAGTCCCCCCCCCCGGGGGGGGGGGGTCCGGTAACCCTCCGGCACTCCGATTTACTCCGAAATCACCCGGAACACTTCCGGTGTCCGAATATAGATGTCCAATATATCAATCTTTATGTCTTGACCATTTCGAGACTCCTCGTCATGTCCGTTATCATATCCGGGACTCTGAAATACCTTCGGTACATCAAAACACATAAACTCATAATACCGATCATCACCGAATGTTAAGCGTGCGGACCCTACGGGTTCGAGAACTATGTAGACATGACCGAGACATGTCTCCTGTCAATGACCAATAGGGGAACCTGGATGTTCATATTGGCTCCCACATATTCTACGAAGATCTTTATCGGTCAAACCGCATAACGATATACGTTGTTCCCTTTGTCATCAGTATGTTACCTGCCCGAGATTCGATCATCGGTATCTCAATACCTAGTTCAGTCTCGTTACCGGCAAGTCTATTTACTCATTTCGTAATGCATCATCCAGCAACTAACTCATTAGTCACATTGCTTGCAAGGCTTATAGTGATGTGCATTACCGAGAGGGCCCAGAGATACCTCTTCGATACTTGGAATGACAAATCCTAATCTCGATCTATGCCAACTCAACAAACACCACTGGAGACACCTGTAGAGCATCTTTATAGTCACCCAGTTACGTTGTGACATTTGATAGCACACTAAGTGTTGCTCCGGTATTCGGGAGTTGCATGATCTCATAGTCATAGGAACATGTATAAGTTATGGAGAAAGCAATAGCAACAAACTAAATGATCATCGTGCTAAGCTAACGGGTGGGTCAAGTCAAGCACATCATTCTCTAATGATGTGATCCCATTAATCAAATGACAACTCATGTCTATGGTTAAGAAACATAACCATCATTGATTCAACGAGCTAGTCAAGTAGAGGCATACTAGTGACATTCTGTTTGTCTATGTATTCACACATGTACTATGTTTCCTGTTAATACAATTTTAGCATGAATAATAAACATTTATCATGATATAAGGAAATATAAATAACAACTTTATTATTGCCTCTAGGGTATATTTCCTTCAGTCTCCCACTTGCACTAGAGTCAATAATCTAGATTACATTGTAATGATTCTAACACCCATGGAGTCTTGGTGTTGATCATGTTTTGCTCGTGAGAGAGGCTTAGTCAACGGGTCTGCAACATTCAGATCCGTATGTATCTTCCAAATCTCTATGTCTCCCTCCTTCACTTGATCGCGGATGGAATTGAAGCATTTCTTGATGTGCTTGGTTCTCTTGTGAAATCTGGATTCCTTTGCCAAGGAAATTGTACCAGTGTTGTCACAAAAGATTTTCATTGGACCCGATGCACTAGGTATGACACCTAGATCGGACATGAACTCCTTCTTCTAGACTCCTTCATTTGCTGCTTCCGAAGCAGCTGCGTACTCCGCTTCACATGTAGACCCCACCATGACGCTCTGCTTGGAACTACACCAACTGACAACTCCACCATTTAATAAAATACATATCCGGTTTGTGACTTAGAGTCATTCGGATCAGTGTCAAAGCTTGCATCGACGTAACCGTTTACGACGAGCTTTTTGGCACCTCCATAAACGAGAAACATATCCTTAGTCCTTTTCAGGTATTTCAGGATGTTCTTGACCGCTGTCCAGTGATCCACTCCTGGATTACTTTGGTACCTCCCTGCTAAACTAATAGCAAGGCACACATCAGGTCTGGTACACAACATTGCATACATGATATAGAACCTATGGCTGAAGCATAGGGAATGACTTTCATTTTCTCTCTATCTTCTACAGTGGTCGGGCATTGAGTCTGACTCAACTTCACACCTTGTAACACAGGCAAGAACCCTTTCTTTGCCTGATCCATTTTGAACTTCTTCAAAACTTTATCAAGGTATGTGCTTTGTGAAAGTCCAATTAAGCGTCTTGATCTATCTCCATAGATCTTGATGCCCAATATATAAGCATCTTCACCGACGTCTTTCCTTGAAAAATTCTTATTCAAGTATTCTTTTATGCTATTCAGAAATTCAGTATCATTTTCGATCAACAATATGTCATCTACATATAATATCAGAAATGCTACAGAGCTCCCACTCACTTTATTGTAAATACAGGCTTCTCCAAAAGTATGTATAAAACCATATGCTTTGATCACACTATCAAAGCGTATATTCCAACTCTGAGAGGCTTGCACCAGTCCATAAATGGATTGCTGGAGCTTGCACACTTTGTTAGCACCTTTTGGATCGGCAAAACCTTCTGGTTGCATCATATACAACTCTTCTTTAAGATATCCATTAAGGAATGCAGTTTTGACATCCATTTGCCAAATTTCATAATCATAAAATGTGGCAATTGCTAACATGATTCGGACGGACTTAAGCATCGCTACAGGTGAGAAGGTTTCATCGTAGTCAACTCCTTGAACTTGTCGAAAACCTTTTGCAACAAGTCGAGCTTTGTAGACAGTAACATTACCGTCAGCGCCGGTCTTCTTCTTGAAGATCCATTTATTCTCTATGGCCCGCCGATCATCGGGCAAGTCAACCAAAGTCCACACTTTGTTCTCATACATGGATCCCATCTCAGATTTCATGGTCTCTAGCCATTTTACGGAATCTGGGATCATCATTGTTTCCTCATAGTTCGTAGGTTCGTCATGGTCAAGTAACATGACCTCCAGAATAGGATTACTGTACCACTCTGGTGCGGATCTCACTCTGGTTGACCTACGAGGTTTGGTAGTAACTTGATCAGAAGTTTCCTGATCATCATCATTAGCTTCCTCGCTTACTGGTGTAGGAATCACTGGAACTGATTTCAGTGATGAACTTCTTTCCAATAAGGGAGCAGGTATAATTACCTTATCAAGTTCTACTTTCCTCCCACTCACTTCTTACGAGAGAAACTCCTTCTCTAGAAAGGATCCATTCTTAGCAACAAATATCTTGCCTTCAGATCTGTGATAGAAGGTGTACCCAACAGTCTCCTTTGGGTATCCTATGAAGACACATTTTTCCGATTTGGGTTCGAGCTTATCAGGTTGAAGTTTCTTCACATAAGCATCGCAACCCCAAACTTTAAGAAATGACAACTTGGGTTTCTTGCCAAACCACAGTTCATAAGGTGTCGTCTCAACGGATTTAGATGGTGCCCTATTTAACGTGAATGCAACTGTTTCTAAAGCATAATCCCAAAATGATAACGGTAAATCAGTGAGAGACATCATAGATCGCACCATATCTAGTAAAGTACGATTACGACGTTCAGACACACCATTACGCTGTGGTGTTCCGAGTGGCGTGAGTTGCGAAAATATTCCCCATTGTTTCAAATGAAGACCAAACTCGTAACTCAAATATTCTCCTCCACGATCAGATTGTAGAAACTTTATCTTCTTGTTATGATGATTTTCCACTTCACTTTGAAATTCTTTGAACTTTTCAAATGTTTCAGACTTATGTTTCATTAAGTAGATATACCCATATCTGCTCAAATCATCTGTGAAGGTGAGAAAATAATGATATCCGCTGCGAGCCTCAATGTTCATTGGACCACATACATCAGTATGTATGATTTCCAATAACTCTGTTGCTCGCTCCATTGTTCCAGAGAACGGAGTTTTAGTCATCTTGTCCATGAGGCATGGTTTGCAAGTACCAAGTGATTCATAATCAAGTGATTCCAGAAGTCCATCAGAATGGAGTTTCTTCATGCGCTTTACACCAATATGACCCAAACGGCAGTGCCACAAATAAGTTGCACTATCATTATCAACTCTGCATCTTTTGGCTTCAATACTATGAACATGTGTATCACTACTATCAAGATTTAGTAAAAATAGACCACTCATCAAGGGTGCATGACCATAAAAGATATTACTCATATAAATAGAACAACCATTATTCTCTGATTTAAATGAATAACCGTCTCACATCAAACAAGATCCAAATATAATGTTCATGCTCAACGCTGGCACCAAATAACAATTATTTACGTCTAAAACTAATCCCGAAGGTAGATGTAGAGGTAGCGTGGCAACGGCGATCACATCGACTTTGGAACCATTTCCCACGTGCATTGTCACCTCGTCCTTAGCCAATCTTCTCTTAATCCGTAGCCCTTGTTTCGAGTTGCAAATATTAGCAACAGAACCAGTATCAAATACCCAGGCACTACGGTGAGCATTAGTAAGGTACACATCAATAACATGTATATCAAATATACCTTTCACTTTGCCATTCTTCTTCTCCGCCAAATACTTGGGGCAGTTCCGCTTCCAGTGACCAGTCCCTTTGTAGTAGAAGCACTTCGTCTCAGGCTTAGGTCCAGACTTGGGTTTCTTCACTTGAGCAGCAACTGGCTTGCTGTTCTTCTTGAAGTTCCCCTTATTCCCTTTACCCTTTTTCTTGAAACTGGTGGTCTTGTTGACCATCAACACTTGATGCTCCTTCTTGATTTCTACCTCCGCAGCCTTTAGCATTGCGAAGAGCTTAGGAATCGTCTTATCCATCCCTTGCATATTATAGTTCATCACGAAGCTCTTGTAGCTTGGTGGCAGTGATTGAAGAACTCTGTCAATGACACTATCATCAGGAAGATTAACTCCCAGCTGAGTCAAGTGGTTGTGGCACCCAGACATTCTGAGTATATGTTCACTAAGAGAACTATTCTCCTCCATTTTGCAGCTGTAGAACTTATTGGAGACTTCATATCTCTCAATCCGGGCATTTGCTTGAAATATTAACTTCAAATCCTGGAACATCTCATATGCTCCATGACGTTCAAAACGTCGTTGAAGTCCTGGTTCTAAGCCGTAAAGCATGGCACACTGAACTATCGAGTAGTCATAAGGTTTGCTCTGCCAGGTGTTCACAACATCTGGTGTTGCTCCTGCAGCGGGTTTGTCACCTAGCGGTGCTTCCAGGACGTAGTTCTTCTGTGCAACAATGAGGATAATCCTCAAGTTACGGACCCAATCCGTGTAGTTGCTACCATCATCTTTCAACTTAGCTTTCTCTAGGAACGCATTAAAATTCAATGGAACAACAACACGAGCCATCTATCTACAACAACATAGACATCCAAAATACTATCAGGTACTAAGTTCATGATAAACTAAAGTTCAATTAATCAAATTACTTAAGAACTCCCACTTAGATAGACATCCCTCTAATCATCTAAGTGATCACGTGACCCATATCAACTAAACCATGTCTGATCATCACGTGAGATGGAGTAGTTTTCAATGGTGAACATCACTATGTTGATCATATCTACTATATGATTCACGCTCGACCTTTCGGTCTCAGTGTTTCGAGGCCATATCTGCATATGCTAGGCTCGTCAAGTTTAACCCGAGTGTTCTAGGGTGCCCTCCTGCCCCCGTATATAAAGGAGCAAGGGGGAGGCCGGCCGGCCCTTGTGGCGCGCCCTGAGAGGAGGAGTCCTCCTCCTAGTAGGAGCAGGACTCCCCTTTCCTAGTCCTACTAGGAGGGGAAAGGAAGGAGGAGAAGGGAGAAGGAAAGGGGGGGCGCCGCCCCCCCTTCCCTAGTCCAATTCGGACTAGAGGGAGAGGGGCGCGTGGCCTACCCTAGCCAGCCCTCTCTCTCTCTCTCCACTAAGGCTCGTGTGGCCCATTAGTCCCCCCCCCCGGGGGAGGGGTCCGGTAACCCTCCGGCACTCCGGTTTACTCCGAAATCACCCGGAACACTTCCTGTGTCCGAATATAGCCGTCCAATATATAAATCTTTATGTCTCAACCATTTCGAGACTCCTCGTCATGTCCGAGATCATATCCGGGACTCCGAACTACCTTCGATACATCAAAACACATAAACTCATAATATCAATCGTCACCGAATGTTAATCGTGCGAACCCTACGGGTTCGAGAACTATGTAGACATGACCGAGACATGTCTCTGGTGAATAACCAATAGAGGAACCTGCATGTTCATATTGGCTCCCACATATTCTATGAAGATCTTTATCGGTCAAACTGCATAATGATATACGTTGTTCCCTTAGTCATCGGTATGTTACTTGCCCGAGATTCGATCGTCCGTATCTCAATACCTAGTTCAATCTCGTTACTGACAAGTTTCTTTAGTCATTCCGTAATGCATCATCCCGCAACTAACTCATTAGTCACATTGTTTGCAAAGCTTATAGTGATGTGCATTACTGAGAGGGCCCAGAGATACCTCTCCGATACTTGGAGTGACAAATCCTAATCTCGATCTATGCCAACTCAACAAACACCATCGGAGACACCTGTAGAGCATCTTTATAGTCACCCAGTTATGTTGTGACGTTTGATAGCACACTAAGTGTTCCTCCGGTATTCGGGAGTTGCATGATCTCATTGTCATAGGAACATGTATAAGTTATGGAGAAAGCAATAGCAACAAACTAAACGATCATCGTGCTAAGCTAATGGGTGGGTCAAATCAATCACATCATTCTCTAATGATATGATCCGATTAATCAAATGACAACTCATGTCTATGGTTAGGAAACATAACCATCATTTATTCAATTAGCTAGTCAAGTAGAGGCATACTAGTGACATTCTGTTTGTCTATGTATTCACACATGTACTAAGTTTCCGGTTAATACAATTCTAGCATGAATAATAAACATTTATCATGATATAAGGAAATATAAATAACAACTTTATTATTGCCTCTAGGGCATATTTCCTTCAAAAAGTCAACAAAATTTGCTTATAAATGTGTGAGATCATTTAGTGTAAGAGAAAATCCACCAGTGCACGAATTTGTGATGGTGAAGAATAAAAGCAACAAACTGCATAATAAAGGTCACCATCACAAGGGGCAAAGCAGTGTGACGTTCTTTTGCACTAAGGGGTTGAGCATACAAACAAATAAGTGCATGGCAACCTCTGCTCCCCTCTATGAAGGGCCTATCTTTTACTTTCATGTATTTACTTTTATGCAAAGAGTCAAAGTTTTCTCTCTATTCCTTTTTATTTTCTCCTTTGGTAAGCAGCATGTGGTGAGGAAAGATCTAGGAACATATGTCTAGTTGAATATAGATAGCATGAGTTATTATTGTTGACATCACCCTTGAGGTGAATACGTTGGGAGGCGAAACTACAAGCCCTATCTTTCTATGTGTCCGGTTGAAACGTTTTGCTCATGCGTACACGGTGAGTGTTAGAAATCATGGAAGACTATATGATGGTTGATTATGTCGACTTGCCTGAAGGCTCCAACACGTGACCCTTCCTGAAAAGATGATAAATTGCAGTTGCAAAGTTGACTGAGAACATAGTTTGTTGTCTTCTAATAGAGTTTTTGCATTATACTTCAATAGTGTGATGAATTATCACTTATTCATGAGAAGTCTATGATAAAAGTTCTATGATGAGAGTCTTATGTTTATGTTTGTTGCCGTTATTATAATCAACGTGGTGCTTCTATGTCCGTATTTTATTTTTATCGACACCTCTCTCTCTAAGCATGTGGACATGTTTTCCGATTTCGGTTTTTGCTTGAGGACAAGCTAGGTCTAAGCTTGGGGGAGTTGATATGTCCATTTTGCATCATGTTTTCCTACTATTATTTATGATGTTTTTATCCATAATAATGCTTTTTGGAGTAATTCTTATGCCTTTTCTATCATAATATGCAAGTTATACACAAAGAGGGAGAATTCCGGCAGCTGGAAATCTGGACCTAGAAAAGCTACGCCAGGCTACCTATTCTGCACAACTCCAAACAATCTGAAACTTCACGTAGAATGTTTATGGAATATATGATGAATATTGGAGCAAATAAGTACCAGAGGAGGCCCACCAGGTGGGCACAACCCACCTTGGAGCGCCTGGGAGCCCAGGCGCGCCTTGGTGGGTTGTGCTCACCCAGGCCTACCTCCGGTGCGCATCTTCTGGTATATAAGTCATTTTGACCTATAAAAAAAATAAGGAGATGACTTTCTGGACGGAGCACCACTGTCTCGAGGCGGAACTTGGGAAGGAGCACTTTTGACCTCCCGCGGAGCGATTCCGTCGGGGGAACTTCCCTCCCGGAGGGGGAAATCATCATCATCATCATCACCAACAACTCTCTCATCTTGGGGAGGGCTATCTCCATCAACATAATCAACATCACCATCTCATCTCAAACCCTAGTTCATCTCTTGTGTTCAATCTTGTTATCGAAACTATAGATTGGTGCTTGTGGGTGACTAGTAGTGTTGATTACATATTGTAGTTGATTACTATATGGTTTATTTGGTGGAAGATTATATGTTAAGATCCAATATGCTATTTAATACCCCTCTGATCTTGAGCATGATTATCATTTGTGAGTAGTTACTTTTGTTCTTGAGGTCACGGGAGAAATCATGTTGCAAGTAATCATGTGAACTTGATATGTGTTCGATATTTTGATAGTATGTATGTTGTGATTCCCTTAGTGGTGTCATGTGAATGTCGACTACATGACACTTCACAATATTTGGGCCTAAAGGAATGCATTGTGGAGTAGCAATTAGATGATGGGTTGCGAGAGTGACAGAAGCTTAAACCCCAGTTTATGTGCTAAGTTTAATGCTATGGTTAGAATTTATTCTTAATACTTTTCTCATAGTTGCGGATGCTTGTGGGAGGGTTAATCATAAGTAGGAGGTTTGTTCAAGTAAGAACATCACCTAAGCACCGATCCACCCTGTCAGATTTCGGGTTCCGGCAGACCCTTGAGGTTCGAACACTGGGGTGCGCGCGGAGATTTCGCCTCCTACCTACCTGCACCCCTCCGCCATGCTAGGATCTAAACTAAGGAAAGAACAACACAAGAGACACAGGGTTTATACTGGTTCGGGCCACCGTTGTGGTGTAATACCCTACTCCAGTGTGTGGTGTGGTGGATTGCCTCTTGGGCTGATGATGATGAACAATACAAGGAAGAACAGCCTCGCGAGGGTCTGTTCTTGGCTGAGGCGATGAACTGCTGGGAGGAGTTCAGCCACCTCTCTCTCTCTCTCTCTCGGCTCCGACTGACTGACCGACCCTTCTAACGAGCCTCTTCCTTCCTGTTTTTCGTCCTCCCCTCTATGTGGGTGGCTGGTCCTATTTATAGAGGCCCTGGTCCTCTTCCCAAATATTGAGCGGGAAGGGAGCCAACAATGGCAGGCTAATTTGAAGGGGGACAGCAAGTATCAGCTATCCTGACAAAAGTAGTCTTCGCCTGCGCAAAGCTCTGGTGACGACGCCGTCTTGGGCTCCACGGTGACCTCCATCTCATAGTCCTCCTGGTCTTGGTCTCGTTGCACCGAAATGGCAACCTTTGCCTGATGCCTCGGTACTCCGCGGCTGCGCTTGCCCCCTTTGCACCAAAGGGGAAAGGAGGACGCTGCGCGGGCTGGCACCCGCCTGGCGCCCTGAGTTGTCATGGCTTGCGTCATGGGCACCTCGTGAGGTACCCCGCCTTGATCCCTCCGCCTCCTCGTGAGCCAGCCTGACGAGGCCGTGCCTGAGGAAGCTTCGCGTCGTCCGCCCCGCGAGGCTTGGCCCCTCGCGAGGGTCTTGGGTTTGTGTTGGTGAAGATGGGCCGTGCTGGGCCCCCCTTTGAGCCACGCCGCAGGCCGCAGGCAGGCAAGTCTGGGGACCCCCGTTCCCAGAACGCCGACACACCCACATATCAAATTATCAAAGTAGCGAACACAAATCAAACCAACATGGTGAAAGTGACTAGATGAAAATCCCGTGTACCATCAAGAATGCTTTGCTTATCATAAGAAACCGTTTTGGCCTGTCCTTTGACTCAAAAGGATTGGGCTACCTTGCTGCACTTTTTCTAGTATCGTCGTTACTTGATCGTTACAAATTTTCTTTCTATCAAACTACTCTGTTACTTACAATTTCAGCACTTGCAGACATTACCTTGCTGAAAACCACTTGTCATTTCCTTCTGCTCCTCGTTGGGCAAGACACTCTTACTTATCGAAAAGAGCTACAATTGATCCCCTATACTTGTGCCTCATCAATGGCATTGATGATTCGAGTTGCCTCTGCATCCATCCATTTGCAACAAGGAGATTTGGCTGGAAGCAAAATTTTGATCACCGCCGTACGCGTCAAGGTCCTCATGGCGGAAGGGTCATCCAAGGCAACAATGGTGGTCGACGAGAAACAACGGTGATGGAACCACTCCCAGCGATTCTCCATCATACAAGACCACTGGCAACATCATTTCCCTAGTTCGCCACGAGGTAACACGGCCCGAGCCATCCCACTATCGATGAAGCGCACGTCCACTTGAAGCGCAGCCCAACAGCAACAACACTACCCTCCCCAGCACGCGTTGACGCGGTGCCGTGCCCTCCAGCGTATCCACCTGTCACACGGTTGCTGACGACAGCGGCGGAGGATAGCAAGGTCTTGGCGTGGCGGCGACTGAGGGAGTCCTGGATTAGGGGGTCCCCGGGCGTCTGGGCTATGTGATATGGGCCGAACTAATGGGCCGAGAAGATACAAGATAGAAGGCCCGCCCCTTGTCTGGATGGGACTCTCCTTTGCATGGATGCCAAGCTTGGCGTTCGGATGTGAAGATTCCTTTCTCTGTAAACCGACTTTGTACAACCCTAGGCCCCTCCGGTGTCTATATAAACCGGTGGGTTTAGTCCGTAGAGGAAATCATAATCATACATGCTAGACATCTAGGGTTTAGCCATTACAATCTCTAGGTAGATCAACTCTTGTAACCCCTATACTCATCAAAGTCAATCAAGCAAGAAGTAGGGTATTACCTCCATCAAGAGGGCCCGAACCTGGGTAAACATCATGTCCCCTACCTTCGGCAGATGCACAGTTCGGGACCCCCCTACCCGAGATCGGCTGGTTTTTTCACCGACATTGGTGCTTTCATTGAGAGTTCCTCTGTGCTGTCGTCAGAAGGTTCGATGGCTCACTTGATCATCCACGACAATGCTGTTTCGGGGGAGACTTTCCTCCCCGGCCAAATTTTCATATTTGGCGGCTTCGCACTGCGTGCCAACTCAACTGGCCACCTTGAGTAGATCGACAGCTACGCCCCTGGTCATCGGATCAGTTTTGGAAATCTGAACTATGTTGCTAATATCCGAGGAGACTTGATCTTCGAAGGGTTCGCGGCCCCTACCACCGCACTGGCCTTAGGACTAGAGAGACTACCAGGTCCGAAGACGGGAGTCTAGAGCCCGCCGGACATCCTGCAATTATGGAACTTGCTACCGGAGACCTAGAGGGGACTGCGTCATCGACAAATCCAAAGGCAAACCAGGATCCCCTTATCGCTAAAGTATCAGACTCCTCCTCGGATTCCAGATCCGAATTCTCAAGGTTCACGTCAAGCGAGTGTGGCCAGGAGGCTCTCACCTCTGCCGCCTGAAAGGATCGAGATGGACCTAAGGGGGGGGGTTGAATAGGTACAATTACAAATTTTAATTGTTACTTAGCAATTTTAGGGAATAATGCGGAATATGAAAGTGAGCCTAACAATTGCAAGTATGATGCTAAGAGCTAAGCAAGATAAACAAGTAATACAAGTATGTAAGTAAGCAATCACAACATGATATAAGTAAGTGCTAAGAGACAAGTAACCACAAGTAAAGAGTTAGGGTTAGGAATAACCGTAACTCCGGGAGACAAGGATGTATGCCGATGTTCACTTCCTTGGAGGGAAGCTATGTCACCGTTAGAGAGGTGGATGTTACCACGAAGGCACACCAACGCCATGAATGCTCACCCTATTCTCCCTTTGAGACAACACCACAGAGGCGTTTCTCAACCACTAGTGGTATACCTTGGGGTGGTCTCCAAACCCTCATAAACTTTTCTGGGGGTAATCACAATGGTCGATTCCTCTCCAAAAGACTCCTACCGCCTAGGAGTCTCCAACCTCCAAGAGTAACAAGAACGAAGGGAAAATCTCTAGACTTGCTCAAATCACGAATTCCTTTGGTGCAAAGGTGGGGAAGGAGTGGATCTATCACTTGATCGGACAATTTCTCTCAAATGCTCTCAAATCCCTTGGAGATCTAAGATTTGGTGTGGAGGAGTGAGAGAGAGAGAGAGTGAAATGTGTTCTTAGCAAGCTCAAAGTGAATGGTCAACCTTATCCCGTGGGAGGGAGAAGGCTATATATAGTGTGAGTGCAAAACAGACAGTTGAGCCACTTAGTGCACAGGGGCTGACGGACGTCCGGCGTGTACCGGACAACTGGTGACTCAGATTGGACCGGACGTCCGGCAGGGCCGCCGGTCGTCCGGTCGCTGAAACATCTACCAGGGGCACAGACAAGGTATGAGTCTCACATTCAGCGGCCGTCCGGAAGGCGCCGACCGTCCAGAGCCCGGACGTCCGGTGTGGTCGGAAATCCGCTAATAAACATTCTGTTGAAGTGCACCGGATATCCGGAGGTGAGCGGACGTCCGGTGGCCGGACGTCTGGTGGGATCAGACTTCCGCTAATATCTGTTCTATGGAGATGCACCGGACAATCGGGGAGAGCCGGAAGCCCGATTGGCTGAGAGAGGCCGGATGTCCGTAGACTTTAGGTCGTCCGGTAATAGTTGAACCCACTATCTTAGAATCATATCAATATTTGTGCATAAGTTTAGAGGAAGAATTTTGAGATGATATGAGAGGGAATTTTGTGTGTTTGAGCAAGTTCTTTCACGAAATCCAACGATCCCCTCTTAATAGTGCGGGATCCCTATACTCAAGAACAAACCAAAAAAGGAGCCGAAGCTTTCTGTCTTTGTCTTGTGTCTCTGCTCTTGAGTGATATATGTATATATATGTCTATGTCCATAGTCATGATCCACACACACAGCCCTTGCGACATAATCCTGAGATATACTTGATAAACATGATTAGTCCCAACATGCATGTTGTCATCAACATCAAAATATGATTAAGGGCATGATTGCACTTTCAATCTCCCCCTTTTTGGTAGTTGATGACAACATACATGCACTTAAAAAAACTTTGAATTTCGAAAGATTTGCTGTGGAGCTCCCCCTAAACATGTGCAATAAATAAAGAGTAAGCATGAAGAGAGCTCCCCCTCAATATGGTACCAACACAACCAAATCTCATACACAAGATATTCAAGACAACATAAACTCAGAATAGGCTCCATATAGGTTCATCACTCATAGCATAGAACATATGTCGATAAAACTCATAACATGAGTTCGATACAAGCTAAAAAAACATAACATGAGTTCGATACAAGCTAATATCATAGCATCACATAAATAAGTGCCTACTCCCCCTTGGCATCAAATACCCAAAAGGGGTCGTAACATCATCAAAGATCATCATCATCATCATGAGCATCACTGCCACCAGCCTCATCAAACAAGTCAGTCCACTTAGGACCCGAGGGAAAACCAAAGTCAGAAGGTGGTTCGTCAGGGAGACGTTCATCATCACTCACATCGTAAACTCCGGAGTCTCTCAGACGAGCCTTTAGAGCATTCTTAGAAGTGACCATGCGAGTGAAAATGTCGTGATTTTGGGAGCAATGAAAGGTAAACACTTTCATCATGGCAGAGTGAGTCTTCCCAAGAAAGCGAGCAATGCGCCCAAAGGATGCAAATCTGGAAGTAGTAGAGCTAGAAGTAGGAGGAGGAACACTGGCTGTAGTGCGACGAGTAGGAGCAGAAGAGTCCTTGGGGACCCAATCATCCGCCATGTGAGGTGGAATGCCCCACCACTCATGCAAGTGAGTGCGGGCAATGGGAAAAAGGAGCAACACTCTCGATAAAAGCCTGAAGATAGGGGGCATGAGGAAAGGCTCGCTTGTGCTGAAATCTAGCGAGACAGATCTCATGCCACAGAAAATGAGGAACATTTATCTTCCCCTTTGGAGATGCATAGAGGAGATGCATGATATCAATGCAGTAGCTATTGCACGACCCCTTGCCACCCATCTTGGGATAGATGGTAAGAATGACACACTGATAGATGATGTAGAAAGGTGAGCACCAAATGGAGACTTGGTTCAGACCCTTTTGTTTCTCATCATTAGTCAAATCTCCTATCAGTTTGAGAAGATCCATACAGACGTCAATGCCCTTGGGCCTATGGTTGGGGTCATCCTTATGGATTTTGAACCCAGTGTCTGGAAACCCAAGGGCAGCAACAAATTGAGAATAAGATGCCATGAGCACAGTGTCGGAGGTCATCCAAGTGACGGTGTTATTTGGACCAAAATAACATGTGTCATAGAATTGATGAATGGCAGCTTGGTTAAAGTCATGTTGAAATGCAAATGGAGAAGCAAGATTAGATGACTCAATGAGCTCAATAGCCCCCGGATATTTCTCCGGATGAGCACGAATGTGCTCAAGATCAATGCATACATGGAGAGATAGGCCTTTAGGAATGATGATAGTGGTAAAAATGTCAGCTTGGACATTAGTGCGAAAACGATTGTCCTGAGAGTCATGAGCAACCGTAAATTGATCAACATCACGATGCAACTTAAGATATGAAGCAATGGGAACCTTGTTGAACCGCTTAACGTGGCGGCCGAGTGGTAAAGGAGGTTTAAGAGAGATATGACGAGCATCAGCACGAGGTTGCACTGGAGGAGGAGAAGGCTTGAAGGTGGGACGATGAGTGCCCGGCTTGGGTGCGGAGGTGCGAACAACAACAAACTTGGGCTGCTCCAGATCGTCCAGTTCATCCTCATAGTCGGATGCCTCCGAAGAGGAGTTGCTAGTAGAGCTGTGAGGACGAGCGGCACGCTTCCGAGGACGAGCCCGCTCTTGTGAATCGTCGGAGCCCCCTCGACGAGACATGCGAGAAGGCCCACCGGTGACTTGCTTGCATGTGGAGTGCTTGGTCTTGGGCATCGCGACCTCGGGAGTACGAACCGAGCGAGGAGGAGATGCGACAGGGACGAACGAGTCCCCCAACGACGGCCAGGACGACCCAACGGGGTCCCGAGGGCGAGGCGCACGACCGGCGCGTGACCACAGCAAGGAGACCTAGCAGCGGCGGCAGCGGAGAAGAGATGAGGAGGGGGCGAAGTTAGGTTTAGGAACTGCTCAAACCACACGCCGCTATATATATGCGGGCCAGGAATTGACCGGACAGCCGATGTGAAATGGACGTCCTAGGCCTGAGAAGGCAATCAGATACGCCAGGTAGTGGATGACCGTCAAGACCGGACGTCCGACGCGTTTAGGCAGGGGGGGATTAGCAGAAGTCCAGTCTCAGCGGACGACCGGTGATATGGAACCAGAGAGGATTTTACGGACGTTCGGTACATAGCAGACGACCGAAAGCACTTATGGATTTTTTTAAAGAAGAAAAAAATAGGGTGTCATAGTTGGTTCCAATGACAATGATGGAAATATGATGAGTTCAATACGTAGTAGGATGCAATGACACAATATATATTCAAGCAATGAGTATCCTATGTCAACAACACGGAAACACATACCGCTCATATATTGTCCTAATGACAAGAGCGGTGGCTACTGCCACCATGTATGAGTATACGCAACATGGCTCCACAAAGAATGGAACTTTGGGTACATAATCACTACTCCATCATTGAAAGCTTCATAGTTAGAATAACATGGCAGCTTTGAGAGTGTTCGTTCTTTTTATGCATTTCATAGGGTGAGAGTACTCATGAGTTGAGTGTCCCCCCCCTAAATATATGCCTACATCGAGACAAGACATTATGACAATGCATGCATGGGTACTAGTTTTCACATAATGTTGTCAAGCTCCAAGATACCAAGTTCACGCCTAAGTTGAAAAAACCTTGCTTCATCCAATGGCTTCGTGAAAATATCTGCAAGTTGCATATCTGTGCCAACATGAGAAATGTCAATATCACCCTTCTCCACATGATCTCTGAAGAAGTGATACCTAATATCAATGTGCTTGGTGCAGGTATGATCTTTGGGGTTCTCAGCAATATTGATGGCACTTTAATTATCACATAGAAGAGGCACATGTCTATAGGTGATACCGTAATCCTTCAAAGTTTGCCTCATCCATAGTAATTGAGTTGCACAACTGGTGGTTGCAATGTATTTAGCTTCTGTGGTGTTGAGGGTAACACAATTTTGTTTCTTTGAGGACCAACTTACCAAGGAGCGTCCAAGAAACTGACATGCGCCGGAGGTGGACTTACGATCCACTTTGTCTCCAGCCCAATCCGCATCCGTGTACCTTAGGGTACCATAGAACCAACTTTGGGGTGTGAACAAGGTATCTAAGAATATGCTTAACCGCCTTATGATGACTTTCCCTAGGGGAAGCTTGAAATCTAGCACACATGCATACACTAAACATGATGTCTGTTCTAGATGCACAAAGATAAAGCAATGAACCAATCATAGAGCGGTAAATATATGGGTCGAATGGAATACCATTTGTGTCTTAAGTGAGTGCAATTTTGGTTGGCATGGGTGTCTTACATGGACTAGCATCAGACATGCCAAACTTCTCTAGGATATCCTTGAGGTATTTTGCTTGAGACAAGAAAATTCCTTCTTGAAATTGTTGAATTTGAAATCGTAGGAAGAACTTCAAATCCGCATTGAGTGACATTTCAAAATTCTTGGTCATTGTAGCTGCAAACTTCTTGCACAAATGAATGTTAGGAGAACCGAAAACGATATCATCTACATAGATTTGGCATAAGATCAAATCACCCTTGTATCTCTTAGTAAAAAGAGTGGGATCGATCACCCCTCTCACAAAACCATCATTGAGTAAAAACTTCTTAAGATGATCATACCAAGCACGAGGTGCTTGTTTGAGGCCATACAAAGCCTTATGAAGTTTATACACATAGTCTTTGTGATCGGGATCAACGAACCCAGGTGGTTGTGATACATATACTTCTTCTTGTAGAGGACCGTTAAGGAAAGCACACTTCACATCCATTTGATGTAATGTAAAACAATTGAACGCGGCATAAGCAAGTAAGATGCGAATGGATTCAAGACGGGCAATGGGGGAAAAGGTCTCACCAAAGTCCAAACCTTCAACTTGTGAGTACCCTTGTGTCACTAACCTTGCCTTGTTTCGGATGATTACACCATTCTCATCTTGCTTGTTCTTGAAAATCCATTTTGTCCCAATGACGTTGTGCTCGGTAGTTGGCCTCTTGACTAATGACCACACTTGATTGCATTCAAAACTGTTCAACTCTTCTTGCATCGCAACGAGCCAATCGTTTTCCATTAGTGCCTCTTGTACCTTGAGAGGCTCAACACACAAACGAGAAGTGAGCACAAAAGTTTGTCAATTGTTTATGAGTGACTCTACCTTACGATATGCCGGTGAGAATTTTGTCAACATCAACACGACCGGCCACTCGAGGCATGATGGAGGTAAGAGTTTCACGAGGTTCAACTTCATGTCCATCATCCACGTCCTCAACATAAGGATCATTAATGTGTGGTGGAAGATCTTCTTCTTCATCTTGCATTTGTTGAGGTTCATCATTAATGATTGCACTTTCTTGTTCTTGCCCTTGAGGGTGATCTTGTTCTTGATGATTATCATGGAAAGCAACTTGATCATCATCTTGTACTTGGTCTACAGGCATTGGTTGAGCAACAGGAGCTTGTGGTGGTATGGGTGTTGAAGTAGTTTGATGATGCGTGAAGCTTCCATCTTCTTCTTCATCATCATGAAGTTCTTGTTCCATTGGAAGAAGTGCACCAACAACCATGGTCAAGATATCTTGGGAATAATCTTCTTCACCTACATCACTTAGATCAACTTGATCCCCATGGGAGCCATTAAATTCATCAAACACCACGTCACAAGTTTCTACAACACATCCACTTGATTTGTTGTAGACTCTATAGGCGTGAGATTTTGATCCATAGCCAACAAATATGCCCTCAATGGTTTTGGATTGAAATTTTCCTAACCATTCTCTTTTGTTGAGGATGAAACATTTACACCCAAATACATGAAAGTACTTGACATTTGGCTTGTTCCCGGTTAGGAGCTCATATGGAGTCTTTTCCAATATAGTGCGGCAGAAGAGCCGGTTTGATGCATGACATGCGGTGTTGACAGCCTCGGCCCAAAAACTATGTGGAGACTTGTATTCATCCAACATGGACCTTGGCATCTCCACAAGTGTGCGGTTCTTCCTTTCTGCTACACCATTTTGTTGGGGAGTGTATGGTGCTGAATATTGATGCTCAATCCCTTCATCACTAAGAAATTCTTCCAAGGTGTAGTTCTTGAACTCAGAGCCATTATCACTTCTTATTGCTAAGATTTCTTTGTCAAACTTGCGTTGTTCTTGCTTGGCAAAATCAATGAAGGTGATCTTCGTTTCGTCCTTGGACTTGAGGAAGAATACCCATGTATATCTTGAGTAATAATCAACCGTGACAAACCCATACTTTTTATAACCAAGACTATCCCATGAAGGAGGCCCAAAGAGATCCACATGAAGGAGCTCCAAAGGCCTTGAAGTAGACACAATATTCTTGGGTGGGTTCTTTGATCGATTTTGCTTCCCGGCTATGCATGCACTACACACACGATCTTTCTCAAAAGAGACATTGGTTAGTCCAAGGATATGATTACCCTTTAAGAGATCTTGAAGATTTTTCATGCCGACATGGGCTAGCCGGCGATGCCATAGCCACCCCTTGTCGACCTTGGCCATTAGACAAGTTGCATGGAATGTGCTCTCTTTCGAGAAATCAACCGTGTAAAGGTTGCCATCCAACTCTCCAACAAAGGCCACTTCGAGAGTATCTCTCTTACAGATTTTCACATCCGTTAGTCCAAAGAGTGTATCATAACCAACAGAAGCCAATTAGCGAACATAAAGCAAATGGTATTTAAGGGATTGGACAATCATGACATTTGCAAGAGACATGTCATTTGTGATGGACACCTTTCCCAAACCGAGTACCTGTCCTTTTGATCCTCCACCAAACATAATGCTCATAAATGGTTGAATAACTTCCATGAAATCGTAGAGTAATTTCCTATCTCCAGTCATATGATTGGTACATCCACTATCAATTACCCATTTTACTCCACCAGAGAAGGCAACCTACACACAATCATGGCTTGGTTAGAGGCACCCATTTTGCAATGGGACCTCTCAGGTTAGTCACAAGGGTCTCAGGGACCCAAATAGTATAGAAACGGAATGCATTTCGAGGACCAACAAACTTTGCATAAACTTCTCCATCCTTAGTCTTACGAAGTACATAGGAGGAAGGCATGAACTCTTTTGGATTGTTGAGAGTGGGCATGCCCCTTGTGGCCTTCCCACCAACAACCTTACCTTTCTCCTTGTGCCCTTCTTGTACAAAAGTTTCATTTAGAGGGGTGGTGCACTTTTGAGAGGACGTCTTCTTCTTGCTTGTGCTTGGGTCAAACCCGAGTCCCTCTTTGGCAAACACCTCATTGTGTTGTCTCAATACCTCATTAAGGTTCTTTTGCCCTTGAGCACATGTCATGAGACCTTTCTCGATTTGAGCCTTAAGAAAGTGATTCTCCTCAAGAATAGATGCTAAATCACTACTAGAGTTAGTAGGACAAGCATCAACATTGATAATAGGAGAAGAGTAAGCCTTGGCTAGAGTTTCAAGATAAGTAAGCTTGAGAGTCTCAAAACTCTTTTTAAGAAGGGTGAGCTCTTCTTCCTTAGTCCTGAGGGACATGGATAGGAGCTCACAATCCTTAGAGAGAGAAGCATTAGACTTCACAAGCTTACTTTTATCATTCATCAACTCTTCGCAAGAGTCAATAGACTTTTTCAAGGAGGCAAGATCTTTAGTATGAACATCAATATTTGTACCAATTTTCAAGAACAGTTCATCATTTCATGCTTCCTCATATTGGACTTTCCGCTCAAGGATTTCATATTTTTCCTTTTCCTCGGTGACGAGGGTTTCAAGTTCCTTAATGGTGATGGTGTGCTTACTCACCATCTCCATAAGCATACGAAACATAGTGAGCTTCTTTCCTTTGAGGGAGCACATGAACTTATTTAGTTTAGCAAGCATGGGATAATCTGTATCATCATCCTCATGACTATCCTCCACATCAAGATACTCATCACTAGGAGTAGGAGGAGTGAAAAGAGGAGGATTTGATCGTGGAGTTACCTTGACCTTGTCGAGAGAGCTTTGGTCCTCTCCATCTTCTACCACGGCCTTTGCCATTAGGCACTTGTGAGCGTTCCCCTTGTAATCCTTCACAATAGTTTTAGGTGACAACATCACCACTCTTGTTGACTAGCCTCAACGTGTTTTGAGAATCTTGAGCAACTCCAGCAACACCACTAACATCATCCGGATCGGATTCTTCATGAGCAACCATTTCTTTCCCATCTGTCCTTTTGAGTTTGGAGTTCAAAGGATTCGACAACTTCTTCTTGGGAAACCTTGGTTTATCTTCTCTCTTCTCATAAGGGCACTCGTTGGAGAAGTGGTTGGTTTCTTCACAGTTGTAGCATTTTCTCACTTTCTTCTTCTGGAATCTTCCCTTGAATTTTCCCGCGCTAAACTTCTTGACAAAGAGAGCAATGTCTTCATATGACGGGCCCTCATCTGAGTCAACCTCATCACCATCCTCTTCATCATCATCATCTTCTTCTTCACTTTGCTCTTCTTTGCATACATGCTTCGCCTTCAATGCAAGATTTATCTTTGATGTTGAGGTACCATGCATGGCAAGATGTTTCATAGCATTTGCCTTTGACTCTTCAAATAATTGGAAGGTGGATATGATGTCATCCGGAGTCATTCCCTTAAATCCATGGTGTTGGCTTATGTCCCACACCATTTGATGATGATATGGAGCAAAATCATGAAGCAACTTATCCACGAGAAATCGCTTGGTCAAGTTGAATCCATCTTGTGTCTTGTCACATTCACATGACTCGATGTTGGTGGTGAGAGTCATGAGACACTCAAGAAGTTTCTTGGGACTTTCACCTTTCTCCATACAAAAATCTTGCAATTGACCCTTGGCAATTTCATATTGAGCAAGCCGGAGAGTGGAGGTACCGGTCTGGGTACTCACAATGCTATCTCATAATTCCTTGGCACTTGTGATATGTATGTATGGTCTCTTTTTCTTGTCAGTCATGCTCTTCTTATGCACAGGCTTGCTATATCATTGAGATTCTTGTCATACACCTCTCTTGGTGTAAGATTCTTCGGGTCAACAGCTTGGTAGCCATACTCCAAGATCTCCAACATCTCATCATTTCCATATCGAAGATGGTCCTTCATAGCAACTCTCCACAAAGAAAAATTGGTAGTTTCATCAAGTAAAGGAGGTTTGCCTTGAGGATTATACTTAGGTTTCTCTATTTGAGGTCTTGCATAGAGCCAATGAACACTGGAGTGTTCATTGCTAGGAGGTTGTTGGCCAAGTGAAGGAATAGGCGCAGCTGCCCTCGAGGCCGCATCACCAGAAGATGGTGCAAGCGTCGAGGTTAGTGAGGCTATCCTCATTTGGACCAAGGCCTCAAGAGAGGCATCATGCTCCTCCTTTTGCTTATCAAGAGCTCATTCCAGATCCTATGAAGTGAAGGTCTTGGCTTCCGTGGAAGCCGCACCCGCATTCATCGGATCTGCAACAAGGGGGGTCCCATCGAGGTTCATCTCGCTCTAGGGTGGTTAAGTGTAACACCCACGATGCGGCTATATCTCCCACGTGTCGGAGCACGACTTAGAGGCATAACTGCATTGTAGGCATGTCGCAAGAGGGGTAATCTTTACACATCCCATGTACTGAATAAGAAAGAGGTACAGAGTTGGCTTACAATCACCACTTCACACAATACACAAATATAGCATTTCATCATCCAGATACAATCAAGGTCCGACTACGGAACCAAAATAAAGGCAACCCCAAATGCATAAGATCCCCGATCGCCCCAACTGGGTTCCACTACTAATCGTCTGGGAAGGGAACGTAGTAACGTCCTGAGTCCTCATCAAACTCCCACTTGAGTTCAGTCGCATCTCCTGGAATGGTATCATCGGCACCCGCATCTGGTTTTGGAAGTAATCTGTGAGTCACGGGGACTCAACAATCTCACACCCTCACGATCAAGACTATTTAAGCTCATGGGTAGGGGAAAAGGTATGAGGTGGAGCTGCAGCAATCACTAACATATATGGTGGCTAACTTATGAAAAAGAGAGCGAGAAGAGAAGGCAAGGCACGTTCGAGAAACTATGATCAATAAGTGATCCTAGAACTACTTACGTTCAAGCATAACACGAGACCGTGTTCTCTTCCCGGACTCCACCGAAAAGAGACCATCACGGCTACACACGCGGTTGATCCATTTTAATTAAGTTAAGTTTCAAGTTCTCTACAACCGGACATTAACAAATTCCCATCTGCCCATAACCGCGGGCACGTCTTTCGAAAGTTCAAAACCCTGCAAGGGTGTCCTAACTTAGCCCATCACAAGATCTCATGGTCAACGAAGGATATTCCTTCTCCCAGGACGACCCGATCAGACTCGGAATCCTGGTTACAAGACATCTCGACAATGGTAAAACAAGACCAGCAAAGCCGCCTGAATGTGCCGACAAATCCTGATAGGAGCTGCACATATCTCGTTCTCAGGGCACACCAGATGAGCGCTCCGTACAACTAAAACCAAACCTTGAGTTTCCCCGAGGGGGCGCTGCAAAGGACTCTAGTCTGGACCAACACTCAGAGGAGCACTGGCCCGGGGGTTTAAAATAAAGATGACCCTTGAGTCCGCGAAACCCAAGGGAAAAAGGCTAGGTGGCAAAAGGTAAAACCAAGGTTGGGCCTTGCTGGAGGATTTTTATTCAAGGTGAACTGTCAAGGGGTTCCCATTATAACCCAACCGTGTAAGGAACGCAAAATCAAGGAACATAACATCGGTATGACGGAAACTAGGGCGGCAAGAGTGGAACAAAACACCAGGCATAAGGCCGAGCCTTCCACCCTTTACCAAGTATATAGGTGCATTAAAGTAAAAAGATATAAAAATGATATCCCAACAATAAACATGTTCCAACAAGGAACAAGCTCCAAACTTCACCTACAACTAGCAACGCTATAAGAGGGGCTGAGCAAAGCGGTAACATAGCCAAACAGCGGTTTGCTAGGATAAGGTGGGTTAGAGGTTTGACATGGCAATATGGGAGGCATGATAAGGCATGTGGTAGGTATCACGGCATAGGCATAGCAAAAGAGCGAGCAACTAGCAAGCAAAGATAGAAGTGATTTCGAGGGTATGGTCATCTTGCCTGCAAAGTTCTCCGAGTTGACGTAAGCTTGATCCTCGTAAGCATACTCAACGGGTTCCTCGATTACGTACTCGTCTCCCGGCTCTACCCAAAGCAAGAACACAAGCAAAGGGAACCACGATCAACCATGGTGCAATGCGCAAGCAACATGATGCAAAACATGGCATGATATGCGGGATGTAATATGCAATGCATATGCGTGCTCCAGAAGGAAAAGACTGAATCAGGTCTCAACTTGGCAAACCAAGAGTGCCGCTGGAAAGATGAGTTGATTTTGGTCGAAATCGATATAAATATCACCGGAATCGGATGCACGGTTTGCTAAAGGCAAGCAAAACAATAATGGCACAATTCTTCGATTAACAGCACGATGCCATCTAGAATGCAACAAGAAACTAAGCTACTGCACTCGAACATAGCAAAAAAGCACATGGCAGTGATCCACTCAAGATGGTTGACAAAAGATGAACACTGAGCTACGTCCAATTCACACAATAGCAGGTTCAAACAAGCATGGCAAAAGTGCGAAAGATATTAGGTTCACAGACTTAGTGAAAATAACATGTCAGGATTTAACATCAGGAAGCAAAGTTTAGAGCAAGATAACGACATGCTACAGGAACATATCATGGCAAAGCAAGGCATGGCATGAAACTACTCAAAGCATATAAGAAAAGTCCCTTACTGACCATAAGCCAAAAAGGATCAGAAGATATGTTGGCACCCATGTAAACATAGCAAGTTTCGTTAACAGATTCAGACTTAGCAGAAAACTGGACATGGCAAAAATAGAGTTACGTAGGCATGTTTGCGAGCTCGATGCACTCACCACAAGGCATTGAATGACAAACTAAGCATACACGTAGCAAGAATACATGTTCAATAAGCTAACCATGGCAAGAACAATCTCATAGCATGCATGGATCAACTACAACAACCTCGGCAAAATTGATTAACACGTAAACAATCTGCCAGGAACATTTTATAGCAAAAGTAGAGCAAGATTGAGTCATGCTAGGGGACTCCATAATTGCAAACAAAGACATGGATGGATAGAACATAACAATATCCCAAAATCGTCCATACTGAACATGCTCAAAAGAGGCATGGATCACTCTATAGCAACATGAATACATATCATAAAAATAACACCAGGAAAATGACTTAGAAGAATTCTAAGTCCCTGAAATCAACAACATCACGAGAGCTACTTTGCATGCTTGTGCTAGTCACCACATTGACCACAAAAATACATGGCATACACCCCTGTAAAGATGGCATGGCATTGCCCAAAACACATGTAGGGCTCAAGTTCATAGGAGGCACACATTAAACATGGCAAAAATGACAAATAATCTGTTAAGAAACAGAAACTAACATTATATAGCACTCTTGCAATAGCATTTAGGGCATCAAGATGGACTCAAACAAACATGGTTCAATGGAATGAAATGAAGAGGGCATCCAGTCGAACAATTTGATATATTACACGCCCAAAACGGAGCTACGGATGCAAAGTTATGATGTGACGAACATAGCTAAAAATGTTAGGGACTTAGGAAGAAAACGGGGTCAACCCTAGAATTTTGGATCTGGATCTGGGGACACGGTTCCCGAGGTTGGCCGGAACAGTGCGGGGCTCGCCGGAGTTCGACGAAGACGGCGGCCGGAGATGGTGGAGGGGCCAACGAGGAGGCGGGACGACGAGTGCGGGGAGCGGCGCCGGCGGAGGATGCGGACGGCGGCGAGGAGGCGAGGTCCGGCGAGAAACGCGACCAGGCAAGCTGCGGGGGGCGGCAGTGGAGAGCAGCGCCGGCGCGTACTGCGGCGGGGAGCGGACGCGGGCGCGGGACCGGTGCGGGGAGGCGGCTGGCGTCGGCGGGCGGCGTCCGGGCCGGGAGGGCCCCGCCTGGGCCCCGGCGGGCCGGCGCAGGCGGCGACACGGGGAAGTGGGCGCGGCTGCCCTGATGAATGAGGAGACGACACGTGGCGGTGGAGAGGGAGCGGACACGTCCGTCGGTGGAGGGGAAAATGTCCGGCGGCGCGAGGGGAATTTCTAGGGTTTGGACTGCGAGATTTTCGGAGGGGGGCATATATTTATAGGTAGAGGGAGCTAGGAGACTCCAAATGGAGTGCGGTTTTCGGCCACGCGATCGTGATTGAACGACCGAGAGGATGGAGGGAGTTTTGGGCCACTTTGGAAGGGTGTTGGGCTGCAACACACACGAGGCCTTTACGGTTCCTCGGTTAACCATTGGAGTATCAAATGAACTCCAAATGGCACTAAACTTGACAGGCGGTCTACCGGTAGTGAACCAAGGCTTCTTGGCAAGTCTCGGTCCAATCCGAGAATGTTTAACACCCGCACACGAAAAGAGGCAAAAGGGGACGCCGGAGGACATAGGAGTGCCGGAATGCAAAACGGACAACGGGGAAAATGCTCGGATGCATGAGACGAACACGTATGCAAATGCGATGCACATGATGACATGATATGAGATGCATGACATGGACCAAAAGCAACACGAAGACAAAACCCAACCACGAGGGAATAACATAACTTAGTGCCGAAAATGGCAAGAGTTGGAATACAAATAAGGCAAGTTACATACGGGGCGTTACATTAAGCCACAAGAATAGAGCATGAGGCTCTGATACCAATTGAAAGAATCGAGATGGACCTAGAGGGGGGGTGAATATGTACAGTTACAAATTTTAATTGTTACTTACAAATTTTAGGCAATAATGTGGAATATGAAAGTGAGCCTAACAATTGCAAGTATGATGCTAAGAGCTAAGCAAGATAAACAAGTAACACAAGTATGTAAGTAAGCAATCACAGTATGATATAAGTAAGTGCTAAGAGACAAGTAACCACGAGTAAAGAGTTAGGGTTAGGAATAACCGCAACTCCGGGAGACAAGGATGTATGCCGATGTTCACTTCCTTGGAGGGAAGCTACGTAACTATTAGAGAGGTGGATGTTACCACGAAGGCACACCAATGCCACGAAGGCTCACCCTATTCTCCCTTTGAGACAACACCACAAAGGCGTTTCTCAACCACTAGTGGTAGACCTTGGGGTGGTCTCCAAACCCTCACAAACTTTTCCGGGGGTAATAATAATGGTCGATTCCTCTCCGAAAGACTCCTACCGCCTAGGAGTCTCCAACCTCCAAGAGTAACAAGAACGAAGGGAAAAGCTCAAGACTTGCTCAAATCGCGAATTCCTTTGGTGCAAAGGAGGGGAAGGAGTGGATCTATCACTTGATCGGACAACTTATCTCAAACGCTCTCAAATCCCTTGGAGATCTAAGATTTGGTGTGGAGGAGAGAGAGAGAGAGTGCAATGTGTTATTAGCAAGCTCAAAGTGAATGGTCAACCTTATCCCGTGGGAGGGATAAGGCTTTATATAGTGTGAGTGCAAAATAGACCGTTGAGCCACTTAGTGCACAGGGGTTGACGGACGTCCGGTGGGTACTGGACGACTGGTGACTCAGATTGGACCAGACGTCCGGCAGGGCCGCCGGTCGTCCACTCGCTGGAACATCTACCAGGGGCACAGACGAGGTATGAGTCTCACAGTCAGCGGACGTCCGGAAGGCGCCGGTCGTCCGGAGCCTGGACGTCCGGAAGGCGCCGGTCGTCCGGAGCCCGGACGTCCGGTGTGGTCGGAAATCCATTAATAAACATTCTATTGAAGTGCACCCGATATCCGGAGGCGAGCGGACGTCTGGTGGCCGGACGTCCGGTGGGATCGAACTTCCGCTAATATCTATTCTGTAGAGATGCACCGGGCAACCGGGAAGAACCGGAAGCCCGGTTGGCTGAGAGACGCTGGACGTCCGTAGACTTTCGGTTGTCTGGTAATAGTTGAACCCATTATCTTAGAATCATACCAATATTTGTGCATACGTTTATAGGAATAATTTTGAGATGATATGAGAGGGAATTTTGTGTGTTTGAGCAAGTTCTTTCACGAAATCCAATGATCCCCTCTTAATAGTGCGGGATCCCTATACTCAAGAACAAAACGAAAAAGGAGCTGAAGCTTTCTATCTTTGTCTTGTGTCTCTGCTCTTGAGTGATATATTTATATATGTTTATGTCCATAGTCATGGTCCACACACACAACCCTTGCGACATAATACTGAGATATACTTGATAAACATGGTTAGTCCCAACATGCATGTTGTCATCAACATCAAAATATGATTATGGGCATGATTGCATTTTCACCGCCCCCGCGGACTCTCGCTTCCCTGCCCAAACCTCGCTACTAAACGAGGCTCTGGACTTAATGCGATCCCTCACCATTACAGAGGAATTGCTCCTGAATTACGCCCAGCCCAGACTAGGGGTGATAGCGGGGAATTTTACGTCCCACCCACCACCCACTTCATAGCCACCGTCGAAGGCTTAACCGACATGTTGGACTACGCCTCCGAAGACATCGACGGCATGGCGATAATGCCGGAAACGAACGAGGCCAAGACCCTCTGTTTACCGGACGTTGGACGGCCACCTCCACATACAACGTGTACATGGTAGACACACCCAAAGAGGATGACAACGACGGCAAGAAGGATCCGGTTGAGGACAAGCTTGCTGAAGCACGTCCTTAGCGTCGACGTCAGCGACGCCACTCAAAATCACGTCGCGAGAAAGACAGCAATACCGACACTGAAGACAATAACACTCCGAAGAATGCCGAAGACCCCGAAGCCCCTATCGAGCCAACATCTGAACAGGATGATTGGGAGGATGGGCAAGTTAACCCCGGCGATGAATGCCTCTGGCGGTGTACCGGGATGTGCAATGATCTAGCGTAGGAATGACATCAAAAAACGGACAAGCCATGAAAACATCATGCTAGCTATCTTACGATCATGCAAAGCAATATGACAATGAATGCTCAAGTCATGTATATGATGATGATGAGAGTTCCATGGCAATATATCTCGGAATGGCTATGGAAATGCCATGATAGGTAGGTATGGTGGCTGTTTTGAGGAAGGTATATGGTGGGTTTATGGTACCGGCGAAAGTTGCGCGGTACTAGAGAGGCTAGCAATGATGGAAGGGTGAGAGTGCGTATAATCCATGGACTCAACATTAGTCATAAAGAACTCACATAGTTATTGCAAAAATCTATTAGTCATCGACACAAAGTACTACGCGCATGCTCCTAGATGGATAGATTGGTAGGAAAAGACCATCGCTCATCCCCGACCGCCACTCATAAGGAAGACAATCAATAAATACCTCATGCTCCAACTTCGTTACATAACGGTTCACCATACGTGCATGCTACGAGAATCACCAACCTCAACAAAAGTATTTCTACAATTCAAAACCACCCACTAGCATGACTCTAATATCACCATATTTATATCGCAAAACTATTGCAAGGAATCAAACACATCATATTCAGTGATCTACAAGTTTTATGTAGGATTTTATGACTAACCATGTGAATGACCAATTCCTGTCATCTCTCTAAATAGATATAAGTATAGCAAGAGAGTTCAATTCTTTCTACAAAAGATATGCCCACGCTCTAACAAATATAAGTGAAGCAAAAGTGCATTCTACAAATGGCGGTTGTCTATGTAAAGAGAAACAGGCAATCCAAACTTCAAATGATATAAGTGAAGCACATGAAGTATTCTATAAAGCCATACTCAAAAGATATAAGTGAAGTGCATAGAGAATTCTATAAATAAACCAAGGACCATCTCATACCAGCATGATGCATAGAAGAAAGATGAAAACTAAATGCAAAAGACGCTCCAAGATTGCACATATCACATGAACGAAACGAAGCCGAAAACATACCGATACTTGTTGAAGAAAGAGGGGATGCCTTCTGGGGCATCCCCAAGCTTAGACACTTGAGTCTCCTTGAATATTTACTTGGGGTGCCTCGGGCATCCCCAAGCTTGAGCTCTTGCCTCTCTTCCTTCTTCTCACATCAAGACCTTCTCGATCATCGAACACTTCATCCACACAAAACTTCAACAAAAACTCGGTAAGATCCGTTAGTATAATGAAGCAAATCACTACTCTAAGTACTGTTGCAAACCAATTCATATTTTATTTTTGCATTGTGTCTACTGTAATATAACTTTTTCATGGCTTAATCCACTAATATAAATTGATAGTTTCATCAAAACAAGCAAACTATGCATCAAAAACAGAATCTGTCTAAAACAGAACAGTCTGTAACAATCTGAACATTTACCATACTTCTGATACTTGAAAAATTCTACCAAAATTAGGAAAAATAAACAATTTGTATAGGAAGAAAGTGCAAAAAGAATCAGAACCATTTGACGTTCCAGCAAAAAAAATGTAAAATCGCGCACTACAGCCAAAGTTTCTGTCCTGCACCGTACAAACCATCAAGCAAATGTAAACATCCTAAAGGCAAACCTTGGCACATTATTTTTATAATACAATGTAATTGTACAAGGGGATAATTATTTTTGTTGAAAAGTTTTGGTAATCAAGATTCACAAAGTTTTCGTGAGCATGAACAAAGTTCAAGGCTAGCTTCCACTTCAACAATGCTTGTCTCTTTCACTTTCACTTTCCTTTTTGAAAAAGTTTGGGTTCCCCTCTTTATTTTTGTTGTTTTTAAACTATATAAAAGCACTCAAACAGAAATAAATGACTCTCTAAAACTTCCGGTTTGTCTCCCTAGCAGCGCTTTCTTTAAAGCCATTAAGCTAGGCATATAGTGCTCAAGTAATGGATCCACCCGGATCCCAAGGTATATCAAAGCCAATTTTAGTTAACAATGATTTGTAATGTAGTGGTGAGCACAAGGTAAGATATATAATGTAATGACGAAGTCTAAATATCTTCCTATGCATCGGCATGTCATAAAAGAACAATTCATGCACACATAGTAAAGGCCAATGCATAGTATAAACAGTTTCTTGCAATTCTATCATATTGGAAACATAGAGAGGTGGAGATATAGTTCCTCTCTCATAATAATTGCAAGTAGGAGCAGCAAGCACATGCATATTATATTCATCAAAATCATCATGTGCAATGGTAAAAGGCAACCCATCAATATAATCCTTAATAAGTGCAAACTTCTCTGATATAGTGTAGTCGGGAGAATTCAAAAAGATAATAGGACTATCATGCGTGGGTGCAATAGCAACAATTTCATGTTTAACGCAAGGAACTATAGCAAGTTCATCTCCACAAGAATAATTCATATTGGCATCTTGGCCACAAGCATAGTAAGCATCACCAAAAGGGATATTTCAAAAGAATCAACGGGATCATAACAATCATCATAGCAATCATCCTCCGGTAAGCACGAAGGGAAATTAAACAATGTATGATTTGGAGGGTTACTCTCATTACAAGGTGGACACGGGTAGCTAATCCGCTCTTCCTCCTTTTGTTCTTCGCTCTCCTCATCATCTTTTTCATCCAATGAGCTCACAGTTTCATCAGTTTCTTCTTCCATAGACTCCTGGAAAATGTTAGTCTCTTCTTGGACAGCAGAGTAGTACTCAATATATGGTTCAACATAGAAGCATAATTATCATAGCAATATTTAAATATGGCAAAATTTTCAGATTTGTAAAGAGTAGCATCATACTTTTCAATCAAAGAAGCAATTTCATAAGCACCCTTAAAACCAACAATTTCTTCAATTTGTTGAACATCATAGTAACTATAAACACCCTTAGCATAAGAGGATACAATTCCATTATCACTAAACAAACATTGGTAGGGAAGGTGTTTCTTAGGGTCTTCAGAACAACAAGTATAATCATATATTTCACATAAATTCCAAGCATAGCATTGCAAACGATGAATTTGATCCAGTAAAGTTTTCCCTTTTTCAGATATTCGGTGTCGCACAAAAAAAGCATGCTCATCTAAAGATTTGCCCTCAACTAAGCTAGTTGGGGTTTCAGCACGAGCACATAGGGATCGAAGATGATCCAACTAATAAGCTTCAGCAGTGTGATAGATTTTGAGTGGTTCTTCAACCATTGGTTTAGTAGGTACAACTAATTTTTTTGGTATTTTGCATTTCCTACCCATAACTTAAGATAGAAAACAACTAAGAACAGCAAATAAAAATTACTTAGTGATAAAGCAAACAAGGACACACGAGAATATTCACCCCACTCTATTGCTCCCCGGCAACGGCGCCAGAAAAAGGTCTCGATAACCCACAAGTATAGGGGATCGCAACAGTTTTCGATAAGTAAGAGTGTCGAACCCAACGAGGAGCTAAAGGTAGAACAAATATTCCCTCAAGTTCTATCGACCACCGATACAACTTTACGCACGCTTGATGTTCGCTTTACCTAGAACAAGTATGAAACTAGAAGTACTTTGTAGGTGTTGTTGGATAGGTTTGCAAGATAATAAAGATTACGTAAATAAAAAGCAGGGGCTGTTTAAGTAAAGACACAATAAAGTAAATATAGCGAGTGTGTAAAAGTGGTGGTAGGAGTTGTGAAATTTCCCCTAAGCAATTGACTACTTTACTAGACCGATAGCAAGTGTTAGGTGGGAGAGGCCACTGCTAGCATGTCATCCCTGACTTGGAATTCTATGCACTTATGAATGGAACTATTAGCAAGCATCCGCAACTACTAATGTTCATTAAGGTAAAACCCAACCATAGCATTAAGATATATTGGTCCCCCTTCAATCCCGTATGCATCAATTTCTATGCTAGGTTGAAGCTTCTGTCACTCTTGCCCTCCAATACATAGTCCTATCAACATACAACTAACCCTAGGGTGTGATCCACGCGCGCAATCATATGATGGGAACCAAAGGACATCAACATAACCACAAGCAAATTAAATCAATCATAGCAATTCATCAACCACCGATAGGACAACAAAAATCTACTCATACATCATAGGATGGCAACACATCATTGGATAATAATATGAAGCATAAAGCACCATGTTCAAGTAGAGGGTACAGCGGGTTGCGGGAGAGTGGTCCACTGTATATAGAGGGGGGAAGGTGATGGAGATGTTGGTGAAGATGGCAGAGGTGTTGGTGTAGATCGCGGTGATGATGATGGCCCCCGGTGGCACTCCGGTGCCACCGGAAGCGAGGGGGAGAGAGCCCCCTCCTTCTTCTTGTTCCTTGACCTTCTCCCTAGATGGGGAAGGGTTTCCCCTCTGGTCCATGGTCTCCATGGCGTGGGAGGGGCGAGAGCCCCTCCGAGATTGGATCTGTCTCTCTGTCTCTCTCTGTTTCTGCGTTCTCAGATTCTTCCCTTTCACCGTTTCTTATATTCCCGGAGATCCGTAACTCCGATTGGGCTGAAATTTTAACAGGATCTCTATCCGGATATTAGCTTTCTTGCAGAGAAAGAAGGGCATCAACCGCCTTACGGGTGGCCCACGAGGGTCAGGGGTGCGCCCAGGGGGCAGACGCGCCCCCTGCCTCGTGGCCACCTCGGGCACCGTCTCGCGTGGATTTTTCATCCCAAAAATCATATATATTCCAAAAAAATCTCTGTCAATTTTTATCCCGTTTGGACTCCGTTTGATATGGATATTCTGCAAAACAAAAACATGCAACAAACAGGAACTGGCACTGGGCACTGGATCAATATGTTAGTCCCAAAAATAGTATAAAAAGTTGCCAAAAGTATATGAAAGTTGTAGAATATTGGCATGGAGCAATCAAAAATTATAGATACGATGGAGACATATCAACCACCACACTGGAGTAGGGTATTACACTATAATGGTGGCCCGAACCAGTATAAATCTCGTGTCTTTCTGTGTTGCGAGTTCTTCGAGTTCATCCGCGAGACCTTAGTGAGCTAGGGCATAGATTGGTAGGAGGGGAAGACTTCGCACGCACCCCGGTGTTCGAACCTTAAGGGTTTGCCGGAACCCCACATTCGACATTTGGCGCGCCAGGTAGGGGTGCACCGGAGCTCCTCTTCACCAACCTGCACCCCGTGCCGCTGCACGTCGTCCCCATGGCAGGTGCCCCGCCATGCACCTCTGCGGCCGACATCGACAGCGGGACGTCTGGGTACCAAGCCCTAGCCCCCGCCCTACGGCGAGTGCGATGGCCGTCCAAGTTCAAACCGGAGATGCCACCGCGTTACGACGACACGGCAGACCCGACGCTGTTCCTGCGGGCGTATGAGGAGGCTGTCCTCGAAGCCAGAGGCAACGATAAGATCATGGCCAACTGGTTCCCCATGGCCCGAGTCGGCGAGCCGCGCGCCTGGCTGCTCAACCTCCCGGGATCCACGGTGGCCTCCTGGGGGGAACTCCGCGACCTCTTCGCCGCTCGCTACGCGGTGCCGGCGCACCACGCAGTCGCGGCCCTGCTGGGTGGCTCTCAAGCACCACCTTCAGATCGCCACGTCAAGCCATTCCTCCGTCAGATCGGGGCCACCTCCAAGCGCCTGGGGGTTCCGCCGGGTTGGGCTGCGCCAGAGGCCGACCTCACCTTCGGCTTAGAAGACCACCCTGACTCCACCGTCGGCTCCGGAATGCTCCCAATGCTCTACACGCCCACCATCTGCAACATGGCCATTACCAAGAACCTCATCGATGGTGGTGCTGGCCTCAACTTGCTCTCCATAGAAGCCTTCAACCTTCTTCACGTGCCGCTCGAGCGGCTCGGCCTCAGCAAGCCCTTCTCGGGAGTGGGTGGTGGAGCTACCCACTCTCTGGGGCAGATCCGCCTCCCTGTCACCTTCGGCACATGCGACAACTACCACACCGAGATGGCGGACTTCGACATCGCTCGCATCGATCTCTCGTACAACGCCATCCTCGGATACCCGGCTCTCGCTCAGTTCATGGCGGCGACTCACCCGGCCTACAACCTCATGAAGATGCCAGGGAGCAAGGGCGTCCTCACCATCAAGGGGGACACTAAGGAGGCCGTGACGGCGCTCAGGCTCGCCTTCAAGACCACGGCAGCAGCACAGCCCGCCGGCCCGGTACCCCCGAGGCCAAGGAGGTCGCGCCTACCAAGAAGAAGCAGCTGTTCACCCAAGACAAGGCGGAAACCAAACAGGTGCCGGTCAACGAGGATGGGCCTTTAGGAGCCACCTTTACCATAGGAGCCGGCCTCGACCCGGGATAAGAAGAAGCCTTGGTGAGGTTCTTGTGCGCGAACAAGGAGATATTTGCGTGGGAGCCCAGTCAGCTGGTAGGGGTCCCGAGGAAGGTGATTCGACATCATCTAAGGGTATGCCCCAACATACGGCCGGTGAAGTAGCGAGCAAGATGGTAGTCCACTGAGAAGCAGGCCTTCATCGTCCAAGAAACACGCAAGCTGGAGGCGGCAGGTGCCATCCGAGAAGTTCGATATCCCGAATGGCTGGCGAACCCCATCATAGTGCCGAAGAAAGGCGGGAAGGAACGGATGTGCGTCGAGTTCACCAAACTTAACAAAGCCTGCCCCCAAGATCCGTTCCCACTCCCGCGCATCGACCAGATTGTCGACTACACCGCCGAGTGTGACCTGCTGTGCTTCCTGGATGCGTTCGCAGGGTATCATCATATCAAGATGGCGGTGGAAGATGTGGAGAAGACAACCTTCCTGACACCATGTGGGGTGTACTTCTACACCTGCATGCCCTTCGGGCTGCGCAACGCGGGCGCGACCTTTCAGCGGTTGATGCACATCGCCCTGGGGCGGCAGCTAGGGAGAAACATAGAGGCTTACATCGATGACATAGTGGTCAAGTCTCGCGAGGCGAGGACATTGATTCAAGACTTGGAGGAGACCTTCGAGAGCCTGTGCCAAGTGAACTTGAGGCTTAACCCGGAGAAGTGCGTGTTCGGCGTCCCCTCCGGCAAGCTGCTGGGATTCCTCGTATCCCACAGAGGGATCGAGGCGAACCCAGAGAAGATCAAGGCCATCGAGGACATGAGCCCACCATAGACCGTCAAAGAGATGCAGAAGCTAGCAGGGCGGGTGACCACGTTAGGGCGTTTCATCTCCAAACTAGGAGAGCGCGCCTTACCCTTCTTCAAGCTCATGAAGAATAAGGGCCCGTTCGAGTGGACCCCGGAGGCCGACCAGGCCTTCCAAGACCTCAAGAAATACCTTACTAGCCCCCCGGTGATGGTAGCACCACGACCTCTCGAGCCTCTGGTACTCTACCTTGCCGCCACCCCGTACTTCGCCAGCGTGGCACTAGTGGCGGTTAAGGAGGAGCGGCAAGCCAAGGGCACGCTGCGTCGAGCCGGAGCTGAAGTAGCGCAGGGTCAGGAAGGCACGGCAAAGGCATCAGCGGTGGAAGACCAAGCTCAGCAGGGTGACATCACAACAGCTCCTGAGGATAGTCAGGTCTCAGGAATCCCTCCACCTCAGGATATGGCCCGATCTCCGCAGGACCCGAGCCTCGACAATGTGCCAGCCCTCATCGAACACCCGTTGTGCTTCGTCAGCACCGTATTGCGGGACGCGAGGGCATGCTACCCCATGCCCCAGAAACTCCTGCTCGCACTCCTGGTGGCCTCACACAAGCTGTGACACTACTTCCAGGGCCACCCCATCAAGGTCGTCTCAGCCTACCCATTGGAGAGGGTACTCAGGAGCCCAAACTCAGCCGGAAGGGTCGCTGAGTGGAACATCGAGTTGCAAGCATTCCAGTTGGAGTTCAGCACTACCAGGGTCATCAAGGGGGCCGCGCTCGCTGACTTTGTGGCAGAATGGACGGATGCCCCGACACTTGAGGAAGGAGAAGACTGGTCCACCTCCCCAGGAACCGAAGCTCCAGATGGCTGGGTCATGTATTTCGATGGCGCCTTCACGCACCAGGGCGCGGGGGTTGGAGCAGTTCTCATCTTGCCCACTCAGGACAAGCTCTACTATGGCGTGCAACTCTGCTTTCAACACGGCGAGAAGGTGTCCAACAATATCGCAGAATACGAAGGCCTCATAGCTGGCCTGAAGGCTGTGGCGGCTCTAGGGGTGAAGCGCCTCACCATCAGAGGCGAATCGCAACTCCTCGTCAACTTCTCCAACAAAGTGTATGAGCCGGAGGACGAGCATATGGAGGCCTACCTCGCGGAGGTACGCAAGATGGAGAAGCAGTTCTCGGGCCTGGAGCTGCAACACGTGCCCCGGGGCACCAACAAGGAAGCCGACGACATCGCCAGGAGAGCATCCAAGCGGCAACCGCAGGAGCCCGGTGTCTTTGAGGAGCGACTCTTCAAGCCATCATCTAGGCCACCTCTTTCAAGCACGACTCAGCCTCGGGAGGAGCTCCCACAGCCTCCGGCCACGGGAGCCCCAGCCTGTGGCCCGACCTCAGGAGCTCGGTTTCTCTTGGCGCTCGAGCCCCAGGAGGAATGATGGACCAAGGAATTCAAGGAGTACCTGATGCACGGGACGCTGCCGGAGAAGGAAGAGGATGCGGAGCGCGTGGCCCGGCAAGCCACGACATACTGTATCCAAGATGGTGAGTTATACAGGAAACGATCGAACGATGTCACAATGCGCTGCATCTCCAGCGACCAAGGAAGGGAGTTGCTGATTGACATACACGGTGGGGACTGCGGACACCACTCGTCGTCATGAACCCTCATCGGCAAGGTGTTCCACAGTGGATTCTACTGGCCTACAGCACTCAGTGACGCAGCCAAGCTGGTGAAGTCCTGCGAAGCTTGCCAATTCCACACCAAGCAAGTCCATCAGCTTGCTCAGGGCCTCCAAACTATCCTAATCACATGGCCATTCGCGGTCTAGGGGCTGGATATCTTAGGCCCATTCCCTCGGGCGCCAGGGGGCTACCGCTATCTCTACGTCGCAATCGACAAGTTCACCAAGTGGGCAGAAGTGGAAGCCGTCCGTACCATCCCAGCCGGCTCGGCTGTCAAGTTCGTCAAGGGCCTTGTGAGCCTCTTCGGGGTCCCCAACCGCATCATCACAGACAACGGTTCGCAATTTACTAGCAACCTCTTCAAAACCTACTGTGCTAACCTTGGAACGCAGATCTGCTACGCCTCGGTAGCAAACCCCAGGAGCAATGGCCAGGACGAACGTGCCAACGCGGAGGTCCTGAGGGGCCTCAAGACCAGGACCTTCAAGAAGAAGCTCGAAGCCTGCGGTAGGGGCTGGCACGACGAGCTCCAGTCCGTGCTGTGGTCGATACGCACCACCGCCACAAAGCCAACGGGTGAAACCCTGTTCTTCCTCGTCTACGGAGCAGAAGCAGTCCTCCCTCATGAGGTCAAGCATCGCTCCGCGCGGGTCCTGGCGTTTGACGAGACGCAGCAGGACGCCACGCGGGGGATGGACCTCGTGATGGGGGAGGGACGTCTCCGCGAAGCTGCACTACGGGCGGCGAGGTACCAGCAAGCACTGCGGCGATACCACTACCGCAACATCCGCTCCAGGAAACTCGAGACAGGTGACCTAGTCCTAAGGCGGGTCCTCTCCAGGGAAGGGCTGCATAAGCTTTCACGAATGTGGGAGGGCCCATTCAAGGTCGTCCACATCTCCAGGCCTGGTGCCGTGCACCTGGAGACACAAGACGGGGTACCTATCCAAATCGCCTGGAACATCCAGCACCTCCGGAAGTTTTACCCATGAAGCAAGACCCAAAGCCTGTGAAGAAGGCCCGGTGCCTGTGAAGAATCGCTGCCCGTGACACTCTCACGTAATAATGAGTTGGGGCTGTACACGCCCCGGAGTCTCAGGAGCTCCGGCCTCAGGCCCCGGGGCTCCCACCCACGCCTAGTGGCAGGACTTAGCTCCGCGCTGGTGAGAAGACTTGAAGACTAGATTAGGTGCCGGACGCGGCTTTTCATTTGCTTTACGTAGTTGGCTCGCTTTTCCTTAATCGAAGTTTGCTCTTGGCGTTCCTTGCTGATTTGATTCCCTCCCCTCTCGCATCATTTTTCTGGCTCGGGTTTGCTCGTGTTCTCTCTCTCGCATGCCTCCCGAGGGGGCTAGGCAGGTGCCCTCGCGAGCATTTTTTCTCCTCTGCCTTCTCGCCAGCCACCCTTGTTCGAGCCCCAAAAGCTGGCGCGCCTCTCCTAGTCGGTGCCCCTCGGGTACCGCGATACAAAGCACCAGGTCAGGGCCAGGGTGAACAGCAAATCTTTTAACGCACTTCCTCACGAGTTTTCGCAGTTCCTGAGCGAATGTAGGCCACCAAGGCAAGATGGACACGAGGAAATAAGCGCCTCGTGAGGAAGAGGGCATCCTGAATATACCAGGTTAAGTTATCTTTGCGCGAAATAACGACACAGCACGGGAACAACACGCATAGTGCAATAACCGAGGAATCATAGTTCGGTACACATCCCTCTGGGCCCATACTGGTTTCATTCTTGATGCAGGAAAAAGATCAAAAAAAAGTAGCGTTGTAGCGATCCGTGGAGGCAGACCCCTAGTGGCACCCCGAGCCTAGCCGGATCCTTCTTCGCACTTCACGGAGGCGCGACGGCGGGATGACCCACTACCGCCCTCAAAGCGGGCGCGGCGGCTGGTCGTAGCCGTCACTGCTAGACCTGTCACCGGAGGAAGAGCCGCCGTAGCTGGATAGGACACGGTCGCCGCCGAGGGCAGGCTCGCCCTCATCCTCGTCGCGACCGTCCCCAAGACCGAGCACCTCCTCACCGTCGTTCTCCTCGGGGCAGCACCCGGCGTGGCGACCATCTTCCCCAAACACCCTCACATAGAGGGTCGATCCACCATCGTACTTGAAGTGGAGGGTGCACCGCCTCCCTAGGCTGCGCGTGGGCGAACGTCTGCCAGCCGTGGGCCAGGGCTATGTTGCGCGCGGCAGAAGTCTCGACCGCAACCCAAGAGGCCTTGCTACAGCAACCATCCACCTGCAACCAGAGTCCGCCTGGACCAGAGGCCGGCAGTTCGCCGGCGAAGAAGCGCGGAAGTTGGAGCCAGTTGCTGGCCGGGTTCTCCGACCAGACGACAAACTCCAGCAACACCTCCGCCGTGTGGAAGCATGGACGGGGGGGGGGGGCACCACAGCACGCCCCCCCTCGTCAACTGGATCGCCATGGCTGGATGACCCCCTCCGCATGCCGCGGGGCCGCCACGATAGTGGGCCACGGCGGGAGACGTGGCGTGCTTGCGCGAGCGGCCGCGTCCGCGCTTGGGCACTGGGGAGCCTGGTCCCTTGAGAGGGGCCTTTCCCTTCTCGGCGGCGGAGAACTCCCTTCGTGGTGCCATTGGTGGCAATGCAAGCAATGGAGCGAGGAGGAAGAAGCAAGCGAGCGAGGAAGGGCTGGGCGACGGGGCTCCGCCCCTCCCCATTTATTGCAAGAGAAGGCCAACCGGCACCTCCCACAATCGCGTGTAATGATGGTTTTCCTTGCATGTCGCAGGGACTTGTCAAGTCGTGCAGTTGCCGAGGCAACATGGGAAAGCGGAGACGCCCATGTCCAATCAGCCGCCACGCGTCAACCGAGGCCGCAGGCTTTTGGGGCCCGCGGCACTCCGAACATGACCCTTGGCTTCACCGCGAAGCCAAGCCCGAGCGCACCTTGGGCCCGGGGGCTACTATCGGCATTCTGGGAATGGGGTTCCCCAGACTTGCCTGCCTGTGGCCCACGGCATGGCTAAGCCAGCAGGCTATACGGCCCATCTTCATCAACAAGGCATCCAAGACCCTCGCGAGGGGCTAAGCCTCGTGAGGTGGATGACGCAAGACCTCCTCTGGAGCGGCCTAGTCAGGCAGGCTCACGAGGAGCGTAGATATCAAGGCGGGGCAAACCTCACAAGGCTCTCGTGACGTGACCCATGACGATTGACACCAGGCGGGCGCCAGCGCGCGCAGCATCCTTGTTTCCTCTTTGATGCTAAGGAAGAAGGCGCAGGCGAAGAGTACCGAGGCATCAGGCAAAGGTTGCCATATCGGTGCAACGGGACCAAGACCAGAAGGACGGCAAGACGGAGGTCATCGTGGAGCCCAAGACGGTGTCACCACCAGAGCCTTTCGCAGGCGAACACCACTTTTGTCAGGATAGCTTGTACTAGCTGTCCCCCTTCGAATTTGCCCGCCTTTGTTGGATCCCTTCCCGCTCAATATTTGGGAAGAGAACCAGGGCCTATATAAGTAGAGCTAGCCACCACCATAGAGGGGAGGCAGATCACTCTCACCCGCACAAGTTAGCCAAGCACAATAACACCTCAACCTCACGAGGCTGTTCTTCACCTTGTACTGTTCATCATCAGCCCAAGAGGCAATCCACCACCACCACACTGGAGTAGGGTGTTACACGACAACGGTGGCCCGAACCTGTATAAATCCCGTGTCTTTCTGTGTTGCGAGTTCGTCGAGTTCGTCCGCGAGACCTTAGCGAGCTAGGGCGTAGATTGGTAGGAGGGAAAGACTTCGCGTGCACCCCAGTGTTCGAACCTTAAGGGTTTGCCAGAACCCCACATCCGACAAAGAAGGCCAAGGTCAAGGACGTGAAGCGCAAGGGAGTGGCCGTGCTCGCGGCAGAACCAGACACCAAGCGCGGCCGAGATCTTCCCGAGTCGTCCAAGGGCAGCCGCATGTTCTGTGCCTTCCACAACATGCGCACGCACAACACTAATGACTGTCAAGAGCTCAGGGCCATTCGAGATGGACGCTTTAGTCGACGCCCCGAGCGCAACGACCGGGGCTACGACCGAGGAGGTGGACGTGGTGGACGACGTTGGGACGACTGTGGGCCTCGCCAGGAGTGGTGTGACCAGCCTTGCGAGGATCGTTGGCAGAATCAGCCTTCTGAGGGCGCTTGGAGGGACCAGGCTCACGAGGACCGTCCTCAGGGCAACCCTGGTCTCCCACCGCTGCCGCCACCAAGAAGGAACGACGACCATCCACAGGACGAGGGGGTTGGGGGCTTCCAAGAGACGCGAGCTATCGCCTGCATCTTGGGCGGAGCTCAAGCCCCAGCCTCTCAGCGCGTCTTCAAGAAGTTTGCTCGTGAGGTGAATGCAGTCCTTCCCAAGCTCAAAGCCACGCGCCCGCTTAGGTGGTCCCAGTACGCCATCACCTTTAGCTCGGCAGACCAGCTCAAGTGCGCGGCAACGGCCGGCGTTCTCCCGATGCTCTGTTCACCCGTCATCAGCAATGTCCAACTTACAAAGACCGTCATCGACGGCGGTGCAGGGCTCAATGTCTTATCCGTGGAGACTTCGATAGCCTTCAAGTTCCATACGATCAGCTCCAGCCTACCAAGTATTTCTCAGGAGTGACTGACGCTTCTACCACCCTGATAGGGCAAGTTCGTCTCCCTGTCACCTTCGGTCAGCGCGACAACTACCACACCGAGCTCATCGACTTCGACGTTGCCCACATCCGTCTGCCGTATAATGCCATACTCGGGTACCCAGCGCTGGCCAAATTCATGGTAGTCGCCCACCATGGCTACAACGTCCTCAAGATGCCCGGAAGCAGCGGAATCATCACCATCCCCTGCGAAGAAAGAGACACGGTGTGCTCCCTCGAGCGTGCCTTCCAAGCTGCATCACTCGAAGATCCCGACAGCAACGCACCGCTGTACCCTCCTGAGGCCAACCCCAAGAAGAAGCAGCAGCTCCACACTGGACCCCAAGGGAGCGGCACCTCCAGCAGCACCACTTCAGGATCTACGCCCACGCCTGGGGCGCCTCCCTCCCTCGCATACGGAGGCGTGCCCGGCGCCCTCCTCGGGCAGGGCTCGGGGGCTCTCTTCTGGAGGGCCTCAGACCTGGCCAACATCATGAGGGAGGCGCTCGAGCACCATGTGGAGGCGTGCTTCGCGGCACGTTTCCCTTAGGAGGGCGCCAGGCGAAAAGCGCCTGGCGCTCAGGAGTTCATCGATGAGGCATCTCAGGAGCTTCAGGAAGCAAGAGCAATATGCGGCGACCGCCGCCCACCTGGCATTGCTCCCCACCCAGGTGAGGGTGGTGAGCTGCGCGTCTGCATCGACATTCCAGGGGTCAACCGGGCAGCATCTCAGGAGCGCTTCTGGCCTTCGCGTGTTGGACGCTGCGAGGGTCCACCTGACAGCTACGCTCGCATGCCTTTCGGCCTGCCGAGCGTGGCTGCTGCCTTCCAGTGCAACCTGCGGAGCATCATGGCGGGTCAAGAGGACAGGCATCACGCAGTCCTGGCAGAGATGGAGACGGTCCTCCGGAGGCCGCCCGAGCCTCCAGAGCCTCCCGAGGCTCAGGGGCTTGACGGTTCATGAGGGGCGACTTCTCCGCTGCATGTCTTCAGCTACCCCAACACCCCTTCAGCAACCAAACCAGGTGACATCTCTCCAAGTCCATTTAGCTGGGAGCGCCCCTTGGGCTACATCATTTCCAGGCCGTGTGGGTCCGTCCCTGTGGCATCTGCTTGCATCTTCAGTTCACCCTGCTGGGAGCGCCCCTCGGGCAGCATCATCCCCAGGTGAAAGTGCGTTATATCGACTAGAGGGGGGGGGGTGAATAGGCAATTTTTATGAAAGTCTTCAGAACATGGGAGTTTTGAAGACAAACGATAAAATTAAACCTATTACCATGCAGCGGAAGATAGACTACACTAGGCAAACCATAGTCAAGTATTCAATGAAGTGAATGCACAAAGACTAATAGCAGTTAGGTAGTAAGGATCAGGTAGGAAGATATTGTGAAGCCAAACAGAACACAAAGTCACTCAGTGAAGACAAATGATAGAGCAAACATACAATGACTTCACAAGGAGTAACAGTAAGTAAAGTGAAGTGAAGATGAAACCAGTGACTCGTTGAAGATAATGATTTGTTGGACCAGTTCCAGTTGCTGTGACAAATGTACGTCTGGTTGGAGCGGGTAGGTATTTAAACCTTAGGACACACAGTCCCGGACACCCAGTCCTGAACACGCAGCTCAGGACACCCAATCCTCACCGTATTCTCCTTGAGCTAAGGTCACATAGACCTCGCCCAATCACTTTTGTAAGTCTTCAAGGTAGACTCCCAAACCTTCACAGACTTCGTTCACCGGCAATCCACAATGTCTCTTGGATGCTCAGAACGCGACGCCTAACCGGCTGGAGGATGCACAGTCCTCAAGTGTAATAAGTCTTCAGATCACACAGACAAGAAGACTTAAGTGATGCCCAATTCTCTCTGGCTTTGGGTGGTTAGGGATTTATCCTCGCAAGGAATTCTCTCTCAAAGGCTTCGAGGTGGGTTGCTCTCAAACGACAAAAGCCGTACTCTCAATCTGAGCAGCCAACCATTTATGGTTGTAGGGGGTGGGCTATTTATAGCCACTTGGCAATCCGACCTGATTTGTCCGAAATGACCCTGGGTCACTAAGGAACTGACATGTGTTCCAACGGTCAGATTTCAAACTCACATGGCAACTTTACTTGGGCTACAAGCAAAGCTGACTTGTCCGACTCTGGACAAGATTCGCTCTTATTGTCTTCACTCAAAGACATAGGTTTTTGGTTTAGGCATCACTTCAGTCATTCTGACTGGTTCTCTTAGACCCCACTTAACAGTACGGTGGTTCCTATGACTCAACACAAAAGAAAAAGAACTACGAAAGATCTAAGTCTTCGAGCTCCATAGGCTTCATATCATGTCTTCTCTTGTCATAGTCTTCAATGTGAATATCTTCATATACCACCTTTGACTTCAATGTCTTCATACATTTTTAGGGGTCATCTCTGGTAGTAAAACCGAATCAATGAGGGACTTCTACCTGTGTTATCCTGCAATTCTTACAAACACATTAGTCCCTCAACTAGGTTTGTCGTCAATACTCCAAAACCAACTAGGGGTGGCACTAGATGCACTTACAATCTCCCCCTTTTTGGTGATTGATGACAAACTAGTTGAAGTTTTCAACGGGGAATATAATCAGTGAAATTGTAAAGAATAAGGAATTGTCTTCATGAGTTGCAAGGGCTCCCCCTGAAGATGTGCATATAAGTTAATTTGGTTTTGGAATGCAAATGCACATGGCAGGTGGTACTTGTGGAGATCCACTTCAACTTATGATGACAATCCACTATGCATGTGAAAGTATATGAAGATAATGCCATGCATAATGGAAAATGGATGACTGCAGAATGATCTAAGTGCGGAATTTATCGTCGCACATGCGGAATTTATCTTCGCAAAACAAGGTGGAAAGTAAGTAGCAGACGACCATCTAGTTTAAGTGTTACAACTCATAAGAACCAAATGTAGCAAAAAAAAGAGAGTTGTAAGCACTAAGCAAAACATAAGGCACCCGCCCATATGAACCCGCTTGAAGACTATCAATCTCATATGCTTCTCCCCCTTTTGTCAGTAATGACCAAAAAGGTTTGAAGACATAGAGCCTCTACTCGTTCCCAAGAGGAGTAGGTGAAGTAGCAGGGTTGTTGGTGTTGTTTGGCGGTGCAGAAGAGCTTGGAGGTGCTGAAGGATATGGCGGTGAAGTAGCATCGTCTTCTTCCTCAATAATTCTGGCAGTGACTGTGGCAGCCTAGGAAGAGAACTCAGAATCTTCAAGGGATGGAGTTCCTAGCAGCACAGCCCTTCGAGGAGGTGTGGAGTCAAACTTGAATCTCTCAGTAAAGCCATCCTATTGAAGATCAGCTTCAGAAAGCATCATTGTTAGCCCTTTCCATGTGCGGCGACAGGTTTCATGGGCAACGAAAGCATTCTTGGTGGCAAGATTTCGAGTGCGATTCACATCCACCAAGAGGCTTTTCATCCGACGCTTCAGCCAGTCATGATGCCTGTCTTGTTTCTGATGTAGGGCCACAAGAAGCTCTCGGTCGTTGAGAACACGAGTGCGCTTCTTGGGTCTTGGAGCAGTGGCATTGTCAGTGGCTTCAGTTGAGGCAGGGTGTGGTGCACGTGTAGTGCCAGCCAAAGGATACACCCGAGAAACTGCTTCAACGCCTTCAATGTTCTGTGTAAAACTCTGATGTTCTGCATTCTGAAGACTTTGAGGTTGCTTGGCAGGCTCAGAATATATGGCTTCAATATACATGTCCACGTCAGGCAAGAAGATCCTATGGTTGCGGGCTGAGGGCTGATAAGAGATGGCGGAGTGTAGCTTGATCAGCCGCATGACCCAAGGGGCGTAGAACTTCAAACCAAACAGATCAATGCCTGATGCAGCAAGTTGGCGTATGAAGAAGTCCTGTGCATTGAAGCATTTGCCATGAAGTATATAGAAGACCAAAGTCTTCATTGCACCCTGAAGCTTGGCATTTGGAGAGTGCCCTTTGATAGGCCAAAGAGTTCGCCTGATGATGTGATAGATTGTTCTGGGCAGGTACTCAAGGTCTTCAATGAAGAACTCTGTGGGATACGCAGCATCTTGAGGCAATGGCTTCATCATGCTGAGCATTTGACTCATATTGGGTTCTGGTCGCTGAAAGATGCTCTCAATAGCTTCAGTATGCAGCTGATAGCCTTGCTCGAAGAGATCGCCAGGAGTGGGCAAGCTAGTGAGCTCAATGATGTCAAATGCATTGGCTTCATGATGAACGTTGCCAGTCATCCACTCCAGGACCCAAGTCTTCGGATCTCTGCTGTACCCTTTGATGTGAAGTGTGGCATAGAATTGTAGCAGCAGCTCTTCATTCCAATGCTCTTCATCAGTAACAAACTGCAGCAGACCTACTTGCTTGAAGCAATCCAATGCTTCTTCTAGACAGGGCAGACCAGCTATAGCTTCAACGTCAAGGCGCCTATGTGGGAAGATGCAACCTTGGTTGTAAAGAATGCAAGAGTAATAGCTTCGCTGAGGATAGCTCCAGAACCGATCAGATGATATCCTTTCCCTTGAGTAGGGGTTCCTGGAGCTATCGAAGAACGTGTTGTCTGCCCTGAAGCCATTGATGTTGAAGGAGCCAGCTGCTGATGCAGGACCTGGAAACCTTGGCACTCTTGGGATTGGCTTCTGGACCTGAGGCCTGTGCTCAACATGATAGTTGAATTGGGGACCGGCAGCAGACTCAGGAACATAAGTGGCGGGATCAGTGGCTTCGTTGTCATCTGAAGCTTTTGCTGGGGAGGGCTCCACATTAGCTTCATGGGTGTTTGTGGCAGCCTCAAGATTTTCATCCTCCGCTTGACTAGCTGGAGGGTTGGTCACAGGCACGTTCTCCTAGAGAACTGCTTCTTGGTGGAGCAGGGGAGTGGGATCTTGTGGTACTTCTGCTTCTACGACTGATGCAGCCGGAATGTCTTCAGCAGAGACTTGAGGCCTTGGACCTTTGCGAAGCCTGCGGAACGCAGTCGACGCCTGTGGGGTTAGAGTGGGCTGGGCCTCATAGTCTTCTTCCTCTTGTGGGCGATCCGCCCATGAGGCATCCTATGCAATTGGCGTCAGTGGACGACCAATGCTAATGAGTTTGCTGTTTTCTAACTGAGAAGGACTGCATCATCTGCTACATTGTCATGATGACCAATGTCTTCAGCAGCGATGGGATCAGCTGCTGGAATTTCTTCAGCTTCAGGAGCCTCTGTGGAAGCAGGCTCATGAACTATCAGTTGAAGTTCTGCGTCAGGATGAACCATAGAAATTGGTTCAACTATCAAGGGCTCTCTGGGAGCAGCCCGAGCTTTCTTGGTTTTTCGCTTTTTCTTGGTGGGGGCAGTAGGAGAGGCTTTAGAGTGTTTCCTCTTCCTGGCTTCAGCCTCAGCAGTTCTTGTCTTCTTGAGCTCTGAAGCTGTTGACCGGCTCTTTGGCTTCGAGCCAGTCATTCTTGTTGGGAAGACAATCGGAACTGCTTCTTGCCTTGGTGCATCAGATTCAGCCGTAGCAGGCTTCTTCTTCTTCTCTGCGGCCATCCTGGGGTCGATGCCAGGACGCCCAAGTGCCTTGCGCTTCTCAGCCTCGTTATAGGCTTGCGCACATCTTTCAGCCAGAGACTTCATGCGCTCACGCGAACCCTGAGCTTCTGCACGCTTCTTCACAAAGGCTTCCTTGAGCTCGTGCATCATTGTCTTGAAGTTCTTCACTTCTTGCATGCTGAGCTTGGCCATATGCTTCTTGAACCGAGCCTTTTCATAATCAATCTTCTGCTTCAGCTCAACAATGCGCTGGGCAACAGCAAGTTCTGAAGCAATGGCGCCTTGGAAGGCGACACTAAGGCCAATGGGTAGCTGCAGATCTTCAAAGCTGATGTTTGGCGTGTCAAACCACTCGTCAATCAAGTTGTGGATGATGGTGACATCAAAGAGAGGCAGATCATTGAAGATTTCTGCTTCTTCTTTGCTCTTGATGAGTTGCTCAAGAGCGTCATCTGCCAGATCTTCATCACTTGACAGATCAATGTCGTCGTTGCGCAGAATGGCGGCAGCTGTGAGCTCTTTGCCAGTGTGAGACAGAGGCATCTTGGCCTTCTGGTGCCTTGAGACGCGTGATAAGTCTTCAGACTGCACACTATCTTCAGGAGGTGCAGTCGCCAATGGCTTCGCCTTTGAGATTTTTGGTGAAGGGGCCGGCTTTGAAGCTTTTGGCTTCTTCAACTGCTTTGGCTTCGGCACTGCAGGCGCGTCATCAGAGTCAGTGTCAGCCGCAGGCTCATTCACTGCAGTCCCTTGAACCAAGATGTAGGTGATGAGGCCTTCAAGGTTGGCATACGGACCGATGACATTTGGTTCTGCTTCTCGTGTGCCATCTGCCCTTGGTGCTGAGGGACCAGGGTTGAAGTCTAACCCAAATTTCTTCTTGTTCTGCTTCGCTAAGTTTTGGGCAAACTGGAAGTTGCGCTTGAACAGATTGTCGTCACGACACCAGAGTAGTGACGACGGATGTGCATCATCAGGCTGTGGCCCACGGACCATGCATGGATAGAAGCTTTGGGCAATAGCTCTATCTCTGGACTTGGGTAGAAGGTTCTTGTATAAGATGTCTCCCCACGGTCTTTTGATGGCACTTTTCTCAGCATACTCTTGGGTAGTGAAGCGGTATTTGAACCATTGTTCTGCCCAATAGCGTCGAATCCATTGGATTCGGGTCTTGCGCTGACTATAATCCTCTTCAGGATCTGTCTTATACATTTCTGCGAGTTCATTAGGCAGATCTCTGGATGTTCCGCCACGACGTTGTCTGCCCCCTTCCTTGCTGCTTTCTCTGAAGCCATGAACTTTAACTTGAAAGGCTTCAAGACGTTCAAAGGCTTCAAAGGCTTTCTCTTGCTGGACCAACAGGAACTGGCTTCGGGAGAATTGATGTGATGCTATAAGAATTCTGCAAATGAATGCAGACTATGAGAACCGAAGGATTCTCCCACGGACATGTACCTCTGACAGCATTAAGGTGCGAGGGAAGGGGAAGAGGTCATATGCATTCTCAGAAGATTTAGAAGATAAATCAGTTTAGAAGACATTGACCTCATCGTGCGAAGACATTCACTCATAGATAAGAAGTTGGTTCCAGATTTGTACGAATCCACAGATCAGTACAAGTGAGGAATCTAACTACTTTGTGAAGCACAAGTGAATATACTAGGCATGTTATGAGATGCAGTATGAGAGAGATCTAGCTTGTGTGAACAGAAACTACTTGTGGTAGAAAGTGACAGATCAATAGGATCAACGGTGCTGTAAAAAGGGAGTTTTATTTACCACACTGAGAACTGCTAGACGGAGTGATAGATGAGGCCGAGCAGTTCACTCTTCCGTGCCCTAACTTGGCGACGGAGGAGACCTACGGCGACGGCGGAGAGGACGATGTCCGCGGTCGGCGTGAAGACGGCGTCGGAGAGGTTGCGGCAGCGAAGCGCTTCGTCGCCGGCGTCATCGAGAGCTAGCGGTGGCGCTAGGGTTCGTGCGAGGGTGGAAGAAGAGATAATTACCGCTGTGAGTGTGTATTTATAGGCACAGGGGCGGCACTGTGCTATTACACAGGTGCCCCTGGCGATTCGCATCTCAGGAACACGTGGCCAGTATGCGGAATTTTGGGGTTTGTTCCACGTCCCACGCACACCTGGATTGTCGGGTGGTCGTTCCTACTTCTCCGGATTTCATGTGGAGGAATGAGCATTGAAAATGGACTTAATGGTTGTCTCTGTATCTTCTGCTGACAAGGACGCAGAGAAGACATTCGACAGTTTCAATAGAATGCATATGACTTGGAGAGATAGAGTTTGAGATAGAAAGCATAGAGAAGTTGGGGTCCGATCACATTCACTTAGTTCAAAAGATTCAACACGAAGACATAGCTATAAGTGAATGCTGTAGAGGACAGAACACTAGCATATATATATATCTTGAATCAACATAGTGAAGATAATCATGAAAATATGTTGAGTTCGAAGCCAAACCAAATGTGAAGACATTGTAAGGTAACGCCATGAGTGAAACACTTCAAAATAGAACGTTTGGTGGTGGCGTTACCCACCGTATAGGAAGTATTAGACCCAGACACGGCGCACAATTATCGTGGCGCTCCGAAGTCAAATTCCACATTAATGTATTCACACTTAGAATGTATGTCTTCATTGATTGAAGATATACTTCACTTTATGTGTTGCACATCTAAGTCATCAATATGCATAAGGGTTAGGATGTGTGCCTGATCACAGGACATTTGAGGATTCCAGGATATTTAGCTCACACTATAACTTGCAAAACCTCTTCTCATCCAAGGGCTTGGTGAAGATATCTGCTAATTGCTCTTCAGTGTTGACGTGTACGATATCAATGTCTTCCTTTACAACATGATCTCTGAGAAAGTAATGACGAATTTCAATGTGCTTTGTCTTCGAGTGCTGAACTGGGTTGTTAGCAATCTTGATGGCGCTTTCGTTGTCGCAGTAAAGTGGCACTTGCTTCAGATGAATGCCATAGTCCTTAGTGTTTGCTTCATCCACAGAAGCTGAGCGCAGCAAGATCCAGCAGCAACGTATTCAGATTCAGCAGTGGAGAGAGATACACAGTTCTTCTTCTTTGAAGACCAACATACAAGTGATCGTCCCAGAAAGTGACATGTGCCTGATGTAGACTTGCGATCAACTTTGTCACCAGCATAATCAGCATCCGAGAATCCAACCAGATCAAAATCTGAGCCCTTTGGATACCATAATCCTAGAGTTGGGGTGCGAGCCAAATATCGAAGAATTCGCTTCACAGCTAAGTGATGCGACTCCTTTGGTGCCGCTTGAAATCGAGCACACATGCAAACACTAAGCATAATATCTGGCCTAGATGCACATAGATAAAGTAAAGAACCAATCATGGAGCGGTATACCTTTTGATCGAACTCTTTACCATTGTCGTCAAGACCCATATGATGTTTGGCTGGCATTGGTGTTGTGAAGCCTTTGCAGTCTTGCATACCGAACTTCTTCAGGCAGTCTTTGAGATACTTCTCTTGAGATATGAAGATGCCATTGCGTTGTTGTCGTATTTGAAGACCAAGGAAGAACTTCAGCTCCCCCATCATGGACATCTGATATTGCTCTTGCATCATATATCCAAACTCTTCACTGTACTTCTGATTGGTGCAGCCGAAGATAATGTCATCCACATATATTTGGCACACAAACAGTTCACCATCATATGTCTTCGTGAAAAGAGTGGGATCTAGGGAACCAGGTATGAAGCCTTTGCTCTTCAGGAAGTATTTGAGTGTGTCATACCAGGCCCGAGGGGCTTGTTTGAGGCCATACAGTGCCTTGTTGAGCTTGTATACCATGTCAGGATGTTTTGAATTTTCAAAGCCAGGTGGTTGTGCAACATACACTTCTTCTTCAATCTTGCCATTGAGAAAGGCACTCTTCACATCCATTTGATATAGAAGTATGTTATGATGATTTGCATAGGCCAGTAGTGCGTATGGGCTTCAAGTCTAGCCACAGGAGCAAATGTTTCATCGAAGTCAATGCCTTCCACTTGAGTATATCCTTGAGCAACGAGATGAGCTTTGTTTCTGACAACTTGACCATGCTCATCTTGCTTGTTGCGGTATATCCATTTGGTGCCTATTATATTGTGCTTCCGTGGATTAGGACGCTTAACCAGTTCCCATACATTATTCAGCTCAAACTGTTGAAGCTCTTCTTGCATAGCTTGAATCCATTCAGGTTCCATGAAGGCTTCTTCAACTTTCTTGGGTTCTGATATTGAGACGAATGCGAAGTGCCCACAGAAATTTGCTAGCTGAGTTGCCCTTGAACGAGTGAGTGGACCAGGTGCATTGATGCTATCAATTATTCTTTCAATCTGCACTTCATTGGCAACGCGAGGATGTACAGGGCGAAGACTTTGCTCTTGCTGTTCATTGTCGTTGTTGGAAGGAATGTCTTCAGGCTGAGCATTGTCTTCATGTTGATCAGGTGCTGAAATGATAAGTTCTTCTTCAGGATGAGCTTCAGAAGGTATAATTTCTCCAGTTGCCATTAGCTTGATTGATTCACTGGATGGAACTTCATCTAGCACATTTGGCAGCTGCTCTCTTTGTGAACCGTTGGTCTCATCGAACCGCACATCCACTGTTTCAACCACTTTGTAATGAAAGAGATTGAAGACTCTGTAGGAGTGCGAATCCTTTCCATATCCAAGCATAAAACCCTCATGTGCTTTTGGTGCAAATTTTGAGGTGTGATGTGGGTCTTTGATCCAGCACCTTGCGCCAAATACTCTGAAGTAACTGACATTTGGCTTCTTGCCAGTAAGGAGCTCATAAGATGTCTTGTTCAGTAGCTTGTGAAGATAAACACGATTGATTGTATGGCATGCAGTATCAATGTCTTCGGGCCAGAATTTTCTTGGGGGTCTTGTATTCATCTAGCATCGTTCTGGCCATCTCAATTAGTGTGCTGTTCTTGCGTTCGACGATGCCATTCTGCTGTGGCGTGTACGGGGCTGAGAATTCATGTGTTATGCCCAAGGTATCAAGATATGTATCAAGGCTAGTGTTCTTGAATTCAGTGCCATTGTCACTTCTGATGTGCTTTATCTTGGCGCCAAAATTGTTCATAGCTCGATTGGCGAAGCGTCTGAAGACATCCTGCACTTTAGTCTTGTAAAGGATTATGTGCACCCAAGTATATCTAGAATAATCATCAACAATAACGAAGCCATAGAGGCAAGAAGTAGTAGTTAGAGTTGCGTAATGAGTGGGACCGAAAAGATCCATGTGAAGCAGTTCGAAGGGTTGAGTAGTAGTCATGATTGTCTTCGAGGGATGTTTGGCCCTCGTCATCTTCCCTGCTTCACAGGCACCGCACAAGTGGTCTTTCTTGAACTTGACGCCCTTGATGCCTATGACATGTTTCTTCTTCGCAAGGGTGTGGAGGTTCCTCATGCCAGCATGTCCAAGCCTCCGATGCCAGAGCCAGCATTCTGAAGCCTTTGCTAGAAGGCATACTGCAAGCTGTGGCCCTGCTGAGAAATCTACCATGTACAAATCATCTTTTCGATACCCTTCAAACACTAGAGATTTGTCAGATTCCATTAGTACAAGGCAACGATATTTTCCAAACATTACGATCATGTTCAAATCGCAAAGCATTGAGACAGACATTAAGTTGAAGCCAAGGGATTCAACAAGCATGACTTTATCCATGTGTTGATCCCTTGAGATTGCAACTCTACCTAGACCCAATACCTTACTTTTACCAGTGTCAGCAAATGTGATGTGGCTCTTGTCGGATGGACGTAAGGTTGAGTCCATAAGAAGACTTCTTTTTCCAGTCATGTGATTTGTACACCCACTGTCAATAATCCATTCTGAAGACGCTGGTGTCGTACCCTACAGTGCATTTAGGGGGATAGGCTTCACCAAGAGCATTGTGAAGCAAAAGCATTTGACGAACCAGTGGGTTATGAAAGCTTAGATCCAGGTTAGGACTAATAGGGAGAGTAGTAAGTGATTCAGGTACGAAGTACATAGTAAGACCATTTGGGCATTTGATCTTGCGCCCTACAAGATGTTTAAGGTCCCCAGCAATAGCGTCAGACGATTTTGGTTTTCTGCTGGAGACCTTTCCCTGCAAAAGAGAGTTAAGCCTTCTTAACCACCCACATCTTCAAGGGTGGCTTAGAAGCAATAAGTCTAAGTGCAGCATATGAGAATTTTGGCTTTGAAGCCTTAGCAAACAGTCTTGCAGGCGGACAATAGTACTCATAAGAATAAGAAGAATAGTTCTTGTTCTTATGAACATGGCGGTTTGATAAACCGCTCTCATATTCATATGCCTGAGTATGGTTTCCCTGCAAAACATTTGCGTTAGTGTAACTCAGGTGAGTCCTCTGTTTGTATGAAGCCTTTGGACCGTATGAAGCCTTTGGTCTGAGGTTTGTCTTCTTCAAGTGAGGTGTCATGAAGACATTCACAGGAAGATTTTCCAGACACCTTTTCGGAACCCAGATCTTCTTCATAGGCGGTCCATTCCTACAGTTAGTACCAATGTACCTGGCAAACACTTCACCATTCTGATTCTTAAACAGTATATAGTTTGCATCAAAGGATTCATCAATGATAATGGGGTTAGCACAAGTGAAGCCAGATAGATTGGATGGATCTGCTGAAGGTTCCTTTGCAGCAACCCACATGGTTTTGGGGTACTGCTCAGGTTTCCAGTAAGAGCCATCTGCATTCATTTTCCTTACGAACCCTACACCCTCTTTCCTAGGGTTTCGGTTCAGAATCTGCTTTTTTAGGACATCACATAGTGTCTGATGCCCTTTAAGACTTTTGTACATCCCTGTTTCAAGCAATGTCTTCAACCTAGCATTCTCATCAGCAATAGCGATGGTATCCTCAGCAGAGGGGTTAGTTACCGCATCAATAGTTGAAGATATTGCAACAGCAGTAGCAGTAGAACATTCAGCAACAGAAGTAGCATTATCACGTTCAATGCATTTAAGACATGGTGGTTCAAATCCTTCCTGAGCGGGACTGATCTGTTTGGCACGAAGTGACTCGTTTTCCGTTTGAAGATCTTCATGAGCCGCTCTCAATTTCTCAAGATCTTGCTTCCTTTGAAGATAATCATAGGAAAGCTTTTCATGAGTTGTTGAGAGAGTTTCATGACGACTTTCAAGTTCCTGATACTTAACGTGAACATTTTTTATGTCTTCAATTAAGGATTCAGATCGAGTCATTTCAGCACCTAACAGATCATCGCTTCTGTCTAACAGTTTTTGAATGTGTTCCATAGCTTTCTGTTGTTCAGTTGCAGTTTTAGCAAGTGTTTTGTAGCTAGGTTTTGAACCACAATCAGAGTCATCGTCACTAGATGTTTGATAGTGAGTAGTGCATGTGTTTACCTTGGCACCGCGTGCCATGAAGCAGTAGGTAGAAGCGGAGTAGTCCTTGTCATTTGCATCGGTGTCGGTGATGAAATCATTGTCTTCAGTGTTGAAGATGGACTTGGCAACGTATGCTGTAGCCAGACTTGCGACACCTGAGTCAGATTCCTCCTCAGACTCCACCTCCGCCTCTTCAGACGTAGACTCCTCCTCTGAATCCATTTCCTTGCCATCAAATGCACGTGCCTTGCCAGATGAGCTCTTCTTGTGTGATGAAGACTTTGAGAAAGACTTGGAAGAAGACTTTGGGTATTTCTTCTTCTTCTTCTTGTCGTTAGAGTCATATTCCTTGCTCTTCTTCTTCTTTTTGTTCTCATTGTCCCAATGTGGACACTCAGAGATGAAGTGGCCAAGTTTCTTGCACTTGTGACATGTTTTCTTCTTGTAGTCATGAGCAGGAGCTTCATCATTCCTTGAACTTGATCGGGAAGACTTTCTGAAGCCTTTCTTCTTGGTGAATTTTTGGAACTTCTTGACAAGCATAGCAAGTTCCCTTCCAATGTCTTCAGGGTCATCAAAACTACTGTCAGATTCTTCTTCAGATGAGGAGACAACTTTTGCCTTCAAGGCACGAGTTCGCCCATAGTTTGGACCGTAGATCTCTCTTTTCTCCAAAAGCTGAAACTCATGTGTGTTGAGCCTCTCAAGTATGTCAGACGGTTCGAGTGTCTTGAAATCAGGACGTTCTTGAATCATCAGGGCCAGGATGTCAAACGAACTATCAAGTGATCTCAGCAGCGTCTTGACGATTTCGTGTTTGGTAATCTCAGTGGCGCCGAGAGCTTGAAGCTCATTTGTGATGTCAGTGAGTCGGTCAAATGTGTGCTGGACATTCTCATTGTTATTTCGCTTGAAGCGGTTGAAGAGGTTGCGAAGAACACTGATTCTATGATCTCTCTGGGTTGAGATGCCTTCATTGACCTTGGAGAGCCAGTCCCAGACCAGCTTGGATGTCTTCAAAGCACTCACACGGCCATACTGTCCTTTGGTCAGATGACCACAGATGATATTCTTGGCAGTAGAGTCCAGTTGAACGAATTTCTCGACATCAACACCAGTGACACCTTCTCTAGCCTTGGGAACGCCGTTCTCGACGACATACCATAGGTCAATGTCAATGGCTTCAAGATGCATACGCATCTTATTCTTCCAGTAGGGATATTCAGTTCCATCAAAGACGGGGCACGCAGCGGAGACTTTAATTATCCCTGCAGTCGACATAGGTAAAACTCCAGGTGGTTAAACCGAATCACACAGAACAAGGGAGCACCTCGCTCTGATACCAATTGAAAGTGCGTTATATCGACTAGAGGGGGGGGGGGGTGAATAGGCGATTTTTATGGAAGTCTTCAGAACATGGGAGTTTTGAAGACAAACGATAAAATTAAACCTATTACCATGCAGCGAAAGATAGACTACACTAGGCAAATCATAGTCAAGTATTCAATGAAGTGAAAGCACAAAGACTAATAGCAGCTAGGTAGTAAGGATCAGGTAGGAAGATATTGTGAAGCCAAACAGAACACAAAGTCACTAAGTGAAGACAAATGATAGAGAAAACATACAATGACTTCACAAGGAGTAACAGTAAGTAAAGTGAAGTGAAGATGAAACCAGTGACTCGTTGAAGACAATGATTTTTTGGACCAGTTCCAGTTGCTGTGACAAATGTACGTCTGGTTGGAGCGGCTAGGTATTTAAACCTTAGGACACACAGTCCCGGACACCCAGTCCTGAACACGCAGCTCAGGACACCCATTCCTCACCGTATTCTCCTTGAGCTAAGGTCACATAGACCTCGCCCAATCACTCTGGTAAGTCTTCAAGGTAGACTCCCAAACCTTCACGACTTCATTCACCGGCAATCCACAATGTCTCTTGGATGCTCAGAACGCGACACCTAACCGGCTGGAGGATGCACAGTCCTCAAGTGTAATAAGTCTTCAGATCACACAGACAAGAAGACTTAAGTGATGCCCAATTCTCTCTGGCTCTGGGTGGTTAAGGCTTTATCCTCGCAAGGAATTCTCTCTCAAAGGCTTCGAGGTGGGTTGCTCTCAAACGACAAAAGCCATACTCTCAATCTGAGCAGCCAACCGTTTATGGTTGTAGGGGGTGGGCTATTTATAGCCACTTGGCAATCCGACCTGATTTGTCCGAAATGACCCTGGGTCACTAAGGAACTGACATGTGTTCCAACGGTCAGATTTCAAACTCACATGGCAACTTTACTTGGGCTACAAGCAAAGCTGACTTGTCCGACTCTGGACAAGATTCGCTCTTATTGTCTTCACTCAAAGACATAGGTTTTTGGTTTAGGCATCACTTCAGTCATTCTGACTGGTTCTCTTAGACCCCACTTAACAGTACGGTGGTTCCTATGACTCAACACAAAAGAAAAAGAACTACGAAAGATCTAAGTCTTCGAGCTCCATAGGCTTCATATCGTGTCTTCTCTTGTCATAGTCTTCAATGTGAATATCTTCATATACCACCTTTGACTTCAATGTCTTCATACATTTTTAGGGGTCAGCTCTGGTAGTAAAACCGAATCAATGAGGGACTTCTACCTGTGTTATCCTGCAATTCTTACAAACACATTAGTCCCTCAACTAGGTTTGTCGTCAATACTCCAAAACCAACTAGGGGTGGCACTAGATGCACTTACACCAGGCCGCTCGGGTCCGACCCAGTGGCATGTATCGTTCCTGTGTTTACCTAAGCCAGTTTGCTTCTCATGCATAATCTATCTATGGATATCACCTGCTTGATTGTCACCTGCCAAGGGAGCCGCGCGCCGATTGTCTTTCTTCAGGATCCTTCGCATAAGAAGGCTAGGCACGGCATCTGTGCTCAGGCCCGTCCCTGCAGCGTCGATAAATCCAATGGCTGAGCTCTGTCTGGCAGGCCGGCCCCGTTCACGTCACCTCCTGGGGTCGTTGGTGCTTGGCCTTCTCGTGCGATAGCCTCAGGAAATCCTTTCGACGTAGGTTGTCTAACCATCTCGCAGGACCGCCACAGCCATCAAGAATCAAGACCAGGCGCAACCCGCCTTGAGGTAGGGCCTCGTGAGTCCCGCGCTGGCTCACGAGCGTGCAGATACACCTCGCCTAACCCTTCCGTGCAAGCCACGTGCTAGGATGGGGCTGTACACGTCTCGGGGGCTCTCCGCAGTAGGGAGTCCCCTCCCACAAGCCAACAACGGACGGGTGCCTACCACGGCGATTTGCTCCCCTCCTTGCCCTGACCTGCAGGAACTTCCTGAGGACTATGACGGGTGGTACCGCGGACTCTCTCTCTTCTCCCATGTAATTAGCTTGTGCATTGAAAGGGGGGCTCCTGAGCATCGCGACTCAGGAGCTCTTACTGGCTCTCCAGCCCTCACCCCCTGGCCTTGACCACGGCATCGCGACCTGGCATACCAGCGGCGGCTGAGCTCGCTCGAGGGCCGGAATCTGAGGACGTAGAGCACTAGGAAGAGCATGGAGAAGAGGGGGAGGCCTGCGCGGGCCTAACCTAGCTACCCAGCAGTGGCCAACACCCAAGTTTGGTGTGGCGCCTGAAGCAGGCTCCAGAATGCCAAGATAAGTCTTGTACCTGGACCGGCCCAACACCGCGATATAAGATTCTCGCCTTTTCGCTGCCCTGCTGCGGCGATAGTACCTCCATTTCCCATTCTCAGGTAGCTTCTTGCGCGCTAAAGGGGACCTCTTGAGCATCGCGCCTCAGGAGCTCTTACTGGACCTCGGGCCGCTCACCTCCTGGCCTTGACCACGGCATCGCGACCTGGCATACCAGCGACGGCTGCAGCCCGCCTGGGGACCGGGACCTGTCAGCGTAGAGCACCAAGTTGCTGCGGGATTGGAAAGGGGAGACCGAGCCTCAGCAGGACATGTGTTTGCAAATTTTCACACTAAGGATAATATCAACAAAAGGTATTACAGACTCTTTACACACCCCCGCGGGGTCCGTTTCGATTCCTCGCAGGGAACAAATGGAAGGGAATTCCTAGAAGCACTATCTACATGCGCCGAACGTCGCGACGCCATCATCAACAGTGGGCCAAGAAGGGCCGGCGCCAACCCCATCTAGATCAACGACGACGACGGCTAGACGTGGCGAACTTGCTCCGGGCCCAACGGGAGCTCGGGGGCACGTAGCTGTTGTCGCTCGTCTCCGGAGACTCCACGAGCTCGGGACAGTCGCTAGACCACCAGGAGTCGTTACTGTCACTGGAGGAACTACAGGCGAGGCCTGCGGTCACTACTAGGGAAAACCCTAGTAGTAGCGCGGGTTTTGAGGCTAGCAGCAGCGCGGGTGGCCGCGCTACTAATAAGGCGCTACAACTAACTTATAGTAGTAGCGTGGTCCTTACCCGCGCTACTACTATTGACGATATCAGCAGCGCTTTTTATGAACGCGCTACTATTACTTAGCTGTAGCGATTTCGCAGTCCCTCGCTACTGCTATATCTTTCATCATTTTCCCCCGTACCCCTTTCCCTTTTAGTTTCCCTTTCAGATACTAGATACTAGGTACTGCTAGTAGATATCAAATTCGTAAACCATTACTGGGTAGTACTCCCTTCGTTCCAAATTACTCGTCGTGGTTTGAACTAAAACCACGACGAGTAATTTGGAATGAAGGGAGTACTAGATAACAATTTCATGCATAGTCAACATGCATCCTCAAGCAATACAAGGTCATATCAACGGCAATCATCATATGTAGTTCTAGATGATATCGAAGACGATCATCATATGTAGTTCTAGATGATATAGCCACACACACATATGTAGTTCTAGATGATATAGCCACACACACATATGTAGTTCTAGATGATATCGAAGACAATCATCATCCTCAAGCCTGGGCGGTTGGTGTTCCTGATAGTAATTAGGATGACCTGTCCAACACGAAGATTCTTGCCATCGAGGAATTTCTTCCACAAAACCGAGTTTAAGTGTGTGCGACCGTCCGTGTCCACGCGGTAAGTACAGGTTGTGACGGAGCCCCTTGCAGTAAGGCGTAGTCTAGCTGAGCCTTCTTCATCAGGCTTGATACCATAACTCACAGATATGCTCTTTGCCAATTTCTGAATAAGAAAAACATTTCAATTAATAAATAGCCTCGCAAATAAGTACATATGGATTATCTACACTATTAATAGTTTCCTTAGATTCTACACTAATAAGCATGTGATCGAACTCTGCACTAAAACATATCATCGACTAGATTCCACACAACATACCATATCATTGGACTGTACACTAAGTATTTCATCGGATAATTTGCATTTGTAAGTATAACATACCATATCATGTCGATCAACCATGGTATTTGTCAGGCGGGTCACGAATGGCACCCCGATAAAGTCAGCACGTGGCGGAATTATGTCCCACAGGTTGGACACCTCCTCCTCACTCAGCCTTGTTCTTTGAGCTACGATGGCTTCATGAAGTGGGTCCTCATCATCTTCATCGTCTTCATCATCTTCGTCATCTTCATCATTTTCCACCAGGTTGAGATAAATGACAGCCATCTTGGGTCTTTCTGCTCTGAAGGAGAAGCTGATCAACTCACCACCAGTAAGACGCATGCGAGCAATGAAACGAGCCCATCCATCTCCTCCAATCTGTGACATATTGCGTCCTTTCTCGACCTCCATAGTGTACGGCCCCCTAGGAGCCTCAAATGTCACAGTGTCTCCTGTTAGCTTGTTGAATTTCAACCTCACATTGCATGGGACGATCTATGTAAAATAAGCAAAATGACACAATGCAGTAATGCCAACACTAAATATAAAATAGTTATTACATTTCATCTAATTTCTTACCGCCGCATGACGAAAAACTGGCTGGAAGTAGATGTCGAATAGCTTGCCAGTTGCAAGGCTGCTGGCGCACCTTGACTTGCACAGTCGACATAGTGGTGGTGGTGGTAGCGCCACTTTTCCTAAAGCAATATGAGCAAAGGATTAACGATCCAGTTCACAGGAAAGAAAAACAGTAGCATGAGATATTTTTGGTTCTTCCGCGAGAAGCAATTTGATGGACAATTATAATCCTAAGATCTAGTAACATATTAGATGGCAAGGTACCACCTACATTTTGCCAAAAAGTAACTAAATCAACTAAATGAAAATGTTCTAAATCAACTAAATGAAAATGGTGCATACTAAATCAACTAAATGAACTAGCCTACTAAATCAACTAAATAAAAATGTTCTAAATCAACTAAATGAACTAGCCTACTAAATCAACTAAATCAAAATGTTCTAAATCAACTAGCCTACTAAATCAACTAAATCAAAATGTTCTAAATCAACTAAATCAACTAGCCTACTAAATCAACTAAATCAAAATGTTCTAAATCAACTAAATCAACTAGCCTACTAAATCAACTAAATCATATCAACTAAATCAAAATGTTGCATATGAACTAGCCTACTAAATAAAAATGTAGTAGGCAGGAGGGAGAATGAGGGGCGACTCAAGGAGGGAGAAGAGAGTAGGATGGAGGAGGAAGGCGGAGCGAGGAGGGGCCGGCCAGCGGCCAGTGGAGGGAGGACGGAGGAGGAAGGCGGAGCGAGGAGGGGCCGGCCAGCGGCGAGTGGATAGGGAGGACGGAGGAGGAGGCCGGTATCGAGTCCAGCAAGGAGGAGGAGGTGACGGCGGCGCAGAGGGAGGAGGGGCGACGGGGGAGGACCGGCACGGGGGATTGAGAGGGATCCAGTGAGTGTGTGACTGTGAGTGGATCAGATAGAGGAGATGGGGGGTGGGAGATGGAATGGCTTAGCAGTAGCGCGCTATAGAGAAAGACGCTACTGCTAAACTACCTAGCAGCAACGCCTTTCACAAAGAAGCGCTACTGCTATGTGTCAGCATGTAAAAATAGACTTAGTTCAATGTATCAAAAATACATTGATCATCAACGATCTTTTTGTGTACAATCTGATTTGTCAATATGAGTCTTCACCGGTTTAGGAACAGGTGAAGACTCATATTGCAGCCACAAATTCTACACATAGAGTTCAATGAAGACCAAGTGCTTGTCAAAGTTTGAGAAGTAACATATTTAAGGTGGTAGAAACTCTCTTCACGGAGCGAGGTGGGACTAAATTTTTGTAGTAAACTTAGCAGTAGCGCTTATTGGCGAAATGCGCTGCTACTATGCTATGTAGCAGTAGCGCCCGTCGTTATAACGCGTTGCTGCTATATCTAGCCTCGCGGCGGCCTCGTGGGAATTATAGCAGTAGCGCGTCTTTGAGCTGGTGCGCTACTGCTATATTTATTTCAGTAGCGAGTTATTCTTGAGCTCGCTACAGCTAATTAGCAGCACCGCCTTATTTTAAAGCGCGCTACTGATAATATTCTGTGTATAGGCTTTTCCCTAGTAGTGGGTAGGCCCGGCGCCCGCCGCTGCGCCGTCCTGGTGACCTCCTTCAGGGCAGCACTCCAAGCGACGGCCTTCACCGTCCAAAACCTTAAAGAACAGCATGGAGGCGCCATCATACTCGAAGTGGATGGCGAGGGCGCCGTCCGCGTGGCAGGCTCGGGCAATCTTGCCCCAGCCTTGAGTCATGAAGATCCTCCCGAAGGCAACGACTTCAACGTTCGCTCCAGTTGCCTGGGCGTCGTAGTTGGCGTGCTGCAGCCAAAGCTGGAGAGGGTCCCTCGGCGGCATCTCGGCGGTGAAGAACTGCGGAAGGCAAATCCAAGTGCTCGGGGGCATCGCCGCCCACAGTACGAACTCGCGCGAGGAGTCCGCAGCATGGACCCCTGGGGCGACGGCGTGCGCCTCCACGGCTTGGCGGCCACGACCCTGGCACGGGCGGCGGCGCTCATCGCTCCTCCCTCCGGAATCATCAGCGTGAGCATACAAGGGCAACGGGTACCCAGGAGGCGGCCTTCCGTACCATGACCGCGACACCATCGGCCTCACGACCATCTCGCGATGATTGGACCTCCTCTTCTTCGGCGGGAGCAGCTCGGGCTCGTTGATGGGAGCCTTGCCCTTCTCCGCGGCCGAGAACCTCCGAATCGGCGCCATGATTACACCAGCAAGAAGTGGAGCAAGGAAGAAGAAGAAGCGGGAGAGGCAGAGGAGAGACGGGTGATGGGGGCTCCGCCCCACCTCCCATTTATAGCCAAGGGAAGGCCAACCGCCGACCTCCACGATCTAAGGTAATAATGATCTTTTTCCTGCATGCAGCAAGGACCCGTCAAGTCGGGCAGTTGCCGAGCCTGCGTGGGGAAGCGGAGACGCCCACGTAGAGTCAGTCGCCACGCGTCAACCAAGGCCGTAGGCTATTGGGGCCTGCGGTACTCCGCACTTTCCCTTTGGCTTCACCTCGAAGCCAAGCCCGAGCGCGCCTTGGGCCTGGAGGCTGCTGTCGGCCTTCTAAGAACGGGGGTCCCCGGACATGCCTACCTGCGGCCCGCGGCATGGCTCCTCCGGCGGCCCCATACGTCCCATCTTCATCAGCAAACACCCAAGACCCTCGCGAGGGGCCAAGCCTCGCGAGGCGGACGATGCAAGACCTCCTCAGGGGCGGCCTCACCAGGCTGGCTTGCGAGGGGCAGAGAGATCAAGGCAAGGCGAACCTCGCAAGGTTCCAATGACGTAAGCCATGACGATCGAGACCAGGCGAGTGCCAGCAAGCGTAGTGTCCTCGTTTCCTCTTTGGTGCTAAGGAGGCAAGCGCAGGCGAGGAGTTCCAAGGCATCAGGCAAAGGTTTCCATATCGTACAACAAGACAAGACCAGCAGGACGGCAGGACGAAGGTCATCGTGGAGCCCAAGATGGCGTCACCACCAGAGCCTTTGGCAGGCGAAGACTACTTTGGTCTGGATAACTTGTACTAGTTGTCTCCCTTCAAATTGGTCGTTGTGGGATCCCTTCCCGCTCAATATTTGGGAGGAGGACCAGGGCCTCTATAAATAGGACTAGCCACCACCATAGCTAGGGGTCGACCTCATCTTGGATCAGAGCCATTCCATCCTTAGCCTCACACCAGCTCACTAAGCACAAGAACACCTCTCCTCAGGAGGCTGTTCTTCCCTTGTAACTTTTCATCCTAAGCCCAAGAGGAAATCCACCACACCACACTGGAGTAGGGTACTACACCACAACGGTGGCTCGAACCAGTATAAATCTTGTGTCTCGTGCTCTCTGAGCCTGACGAAGCTAGGACATGAGATCGTTGAGTGTGCGAGCTATTGAGGGGGGAGATCTTCATGCGCACCCTAGTGTTTGAACCTCAAGGTTTTGTCGGAACCCGAAATCCGACAGGAGGAACACCTCACACACGATGATGAACGCCGAGATGTGGAGGATGGAATTTGGGGCTAGATCGTGAAAGTCTAGCCCATAATAGAACATGAGCCCATGGACAAAAAGGTGGAGAGGAAACCCTAGTCCACAGCGAAAGTGGGAGATAAATACCACCCTCTCATTGGACTCCGGAGTGGGGACGACCTGCTTTTCGGTAGGAATCCGGTGGGTGATTTTCATGGCCAAGTACCCCACTTCCTGGAGTTCCTTGATGTTCTCCCTCGTGACGGAGGAGGCCATCCAATTTCCCTGAGCGCCGGATCCGAACATGGCTGGAGTTTTTGCTGGGGACGAAAGAATTGAACTCGGGCGCTGGAGCTCAATGGAGGATGGGCTGAGGAGGAAGAAGGCGTGGGGTAAAAAGATGGGTCTTTATCTCCTTATAAAGGCAGTGAATATCAAGTGCCCCCACGAGCCTTAAAACTCGCCTATTCCCAAGGGGTCGTGCTAATGGCACGGTTGGATTACCCAAAGCCGTATTGATGAGAATCCCGTGATAAGGGGACATGATCTCTGTTTTGACAAGACGTATCAATGAGGACCGCGCCTCAAAATACGAAGTGGGAGGCTAAAAAAATGGTTCGAAATAATAATAATAATACGGCCAGAACATAACATCTCACCAAAAAAGCTGTCCATGGACACGGCTTATCTTGTTTAAGTGTTTTTCCCTTGTGGTTCAGGGTTGTGACTGTTATATGGAGCCGAACATAGTTCTTTTGACCAACTGCTTGGGAGTATTCAGAGGAGGAACCTGCCTTGCAATGCCGAAGACAATCTGCACGCCAGACACATCATCATTGAAGCCTGGTTCAGGGGCTACTAAGGGAGTCCTAGATTAGGGGGTCCCAGGGCATCCGGGCTATGTGATATGGGCCGGACTAATGGGCCGAGAAGATACAAGATATAAGGCCTTCCCTTGTGTCCAGATGGGACTCTCCTTTGCGTGGATGGCAAGCTTGGCGTTCGGATGTGAAGATTCCTTTCTCTGTAAATCGACTTTGTACAACCCTAGGCCCCTCCGATGTCTATATAAACCGGAGGGTTTAGTCCGTAGAGGCAATCATAATCATACAAGCTAGACATCTAGGGTTTAGCCATTACGATCTTGAGGTAGATCAACTCTTGTAACCCTATACTCATCAAAGTCAATCAAGCAGGAAGTAGGGTATTACCTCCATCAAGAGAGCACGAACCTGGGTAAACATCATGTCCCCTGCCTCCTATTACCATTGACCTTCAGGCGCACAGTTCGGGACCGCCTACCCGAGATCGGACGGTTTTGACACCGGCAGCAACGCTGACACAGTATACAAAAATCGGCCCCTGCACATCCGCCAACATCTGTGGCTCAGACGTCCAACATCCATAGCTGCTCTAGTGGCCCTCGGCCCTGCACTGCTCCCATGGAGTCCCGTCCTGACAGCGTTGGCACACGGCCCCGGAGCGACGACATCTCCACCGCGCACAGGTCTCTCTCTCATCCATAGATGCCTTCAACTCTTCGCTACCTGTTGAGGATATAACCACTAAGGGTAAACCGCCCAGGAGGGGCCGATTCACCTTCACCTAAACTGAAGCCCAAGGAAACCCAGAAGATGGCGCTTTACGGATGAGGCCTAGAGGCCCAGAGCCCGCAGGCGGTTTAGGGCCCATGGTAGTAAACCGTCGTGATTGTATAAACTTGCATTGTAAGATAGGAAAGAGGAGACGGAGGCGGACACTTGTATGAGCTAGCCTCGGGACTCTGTAGACCGGCCGGGGTCCTCCTGCATATATAAAGGGGTGACCTAGCGGCAGTTCAGGGGCAGACAACAACTCGAGAGCCAGACAAAGCGGATTCGCTCCCTGGCCTTCGAACCCATAGCAATACCAATCACAACTAGACATAGGCTTTTACCTTCATCGAAGGGGCCGAACTAGTATAATCTCCTGTGTCCCTTTGTCCGGTTTAACCCCTTCAAGTTAACCCGTAGTGATGGCTCCACGACTAAGTCCTTTCACGAGGACATCTGCCGTGACAAACCCGCGACAGTTGGCGCCCACCGTGGGGCTATCGCACGGTGGTTTTGAGTTCTTGAAGGGCAGCTTCGATGGACTCAAGGGGTACGCCATGGGCCGGATGACGAAGAGTCGCCGTGGAAAGCTCTACATCGACAACGCAGGATGGGGTCCCGAGGCTGATTCAATCGAATACGGGTATCAGGTCCCCTTTGGTGGGATTCACGTCTTCATCGGCAAGATCGGCGAACCGGCCCCCGAGCCGGACATCTGCACCGATATCATCGAAACGGCTCGACGTGTGTCGGGGATATACCCCGCGGTGTAAACCGACCGGAAGTATAACCCGGCCGGACTAGGCGTTTCATTGGTAAACCGCCAGATGATTGGCGGTTTACGTGATTGGCGGTTTACATGTCTGGCGGTTTACGTGTATGACGGTTTACTGGTATGACGATTCACGAGCCTGAAGACTCATTGGTGACCCGGCTGGACTTGGCGGTTTACTTGAGACCCGGTTTATACTTGGTGATTCACTAGCGACCTGCCCTGACCTGGCGGTTTACAAGCAACCCGCCGGAACATTATGACACACTTGTGACCCGGCGGACGGGTCAGATGAATGACAAGGCCCAAGGCCCAGATGGCCGGTTTATGTTAATGGTGGGCCGGTTTAAGAGGAAAGGCGTGAGGAATATTTACCTTACAAGGAGTTAAGACCTGGACTTGTATCCAGTTTGTATTAGAAGGTAGACTAGTCCTAATCCTAATGGGACTCCACATGTAACCCGCCCCTTCAACATATATAAGGAGGGGCTGGGCACCCCAAGAGGGGCAAAATTCACAAGTTCCACAAGTTGGACAAGTTAGGTTTAGACAATAGCTCTCAAGATAGAGCACTCTTGTAACCGTGATCATCATCATCAATATCAATGAAGCAGGATGTAGGCTTTTACCTCCACCGTGAGGGGCCGAACCTGGGTAAAACATCGCGTCTCTCGTCCCGCTCAACCCCTCTCAAGCTACCACATAAATGCGTTGGCCTCGCGACTAAGTCCTGACACTAAGGACATCTGCCGTGACAATTCCATGACAGTTGGCGCCCACCATGGGGCTTGCGCACGGTGGTGTTGAGTTCTTGGAGGGATCGCTTCTAGGGTTTCGAGAAATTCGCAAAATTTCTGGATGAAGAAGAACCGGTTTGGAAGGAGCTGGATCAGCTTCAAGTCATTAATCCAGTCATAGGAAAGCTATGTGTGAAGCTACGTGTGAATAAAATTGCAGCTACAAGCAACGGATCCGCTTTTGACTTCTGATGGGTTTGGTGATCCGAAACTTCACACAAGATTATCCGTCCACAGTTTATTTTTCTTAACACATTGTTTTTATCAAAGAACAATTATTTGGTCTATGCTATTTTTTCGCTGGACCACTATTCCTCACAAAAAGGTCTTGCAAAAGGGGCGTGAGCAGATATTATTTTTTGCACTAGCGCTCATCCTGCGCAGGTTGCTACCCCCGCTACATCAGCACACGCAATTGACTTATTGTTCGCCCCTGCGGCCGATTCTCCCGACCGCACCGGTTTATAAATGTCGCGGTCGACTCGCTGTCCGCGCCGGCTTACAAACGTCGTGGCCGACTCACCCGTCCACACCGGTTCATCCGTGAGCGACTTCAATTTCACCAAGCAATCATCAATCTCATGGCGGATCATTTCCAGCCTGGCACATTAGGTGATATCCATCTAAGATATATTTTATTGGCATATATTATTGTTGTCAAAGAGCAGTTTATCTTTGCCTTGGTCTGCACTATTGTTGATGCAGGACAATGTGGTTGACTCACCCGCGCCGGTTTACAGCACTGCGGCCGACTCATCTATTTTGGGCCACCTCTGATGCGGCGGTCGTCTTTTACCGTCCGTCTCTCGCGGCCTGGTCTACATCAACGCACTGGGCCGCACTTGCCTGGAAGAGCTGTTTATTGAGTATGAGCAACTCACTACTTGGGAAGCTCGGTTTTCTTTCAAATTGGAGACAAATTATCATCAACCGCCGTTTGCACTGGATGGTTCAATGGGCAGGCGCACAAGTCGCCGCCACTACAGTTTTGATTAACTTCAAATCGCCAGTTGGCAGGAACCATTGGCCGAGTTGCTAACACGGCTCATATGGGATCATTTACAACCCGCCACAGTCACCTCAACCTTCTATGGATTCACATCGTGCTATCAATGCCAATGATATACAAGTTATGCCGGTTTATATCACGGTCAAATATGGAGAGTCTCAAGCCAACTCCTCGAGTCACCTTTGAGACTCGGGGGCTACGATGACATGACTCAGCGAATCTTGCCAGTTTCAGCAAATTTAAGAACCCCAGGACGATGGAGGGAAGGATAACTCGGTCCCGAAGGCTACTGTTATATTGATGAAAATTTAAAGGCCGTCAGAAAATTTCCGGCTTAGAAAGTATATGACAGTTACAAAATCCCGGCTCAATGAAGAAGATCCGGGTCATCAGAAAGGATTCCGGTTTAAAATCCGGCTCAAGGGAAATCAGTCTCACTGAAGCTCTCAAAGATCCGGTTTACAATCCGGTTCAAGAGAAATTTATTCTCCCACAAAGCTCTGAAGCGCTCAAATCCGGTTTAACAATGTCCGGTTCAAAAAGGAATTAACTTCTCGCAAGTTCGAGTTTAAAGGCCGTCAGAAAATTTCTGGCTAAAAATAAAGATTCCGGTTTAAAATCCGGTTCAAGGGAAAGATATCTCCCACAAAGCTTTGAAGCTCTCAATATCCGGTTCAAGATCCCGGTTCAAGAAGAATTTATCTCTTGCAAAAAGTTAAAAATTGCCAAAGAGGACTTGCTGCCATGATGCGCGGTTCAAACATGGGTATCCCGCCTTACTGGCCTGACATATTATTGATCACATGGGGGCTTCTGCTTCATAAAGCGGGGTCTCTGTTCTTTTACATCATGCGTGGTTACATGGAGCTGTTCTGTCTTAAAGCGGCCTCCGGTTTACCCCTTGAAAATTTTATAAACATCACTTGGGGTCTTGGTCATGTCCGAACCAATGCAACACCTTTTGATAGGCGAAAGCCACCAGATCACTTGGGGACATGGTCAAGTCTGAACCAGTCACGCCTCTTGATCGGCCTAAGGCCATAGAATCACTTGGGGGCTTGGTCAAACCCAAACCATTGCCACGCCTCTTGATCGGCATAATGCCACGGTTTCATTTGGGGACCTGGCTGACTTGAACCATAGCTACACCATTGGGGAGCTTGGTCGTGTCCGACCATGGTAACACCATCTGATCGGCTCAATAAGCCTCTTTTTGCAAATGGTTTTATCATTGCCACTGTTTCTTTTATTTTTGTTGCGTTTTTAAACCGACAAAGTTTTAAACCGGTTCAAACTGTCAAATTACAAATTGACTGAACACGGTCAAATCTTAATTCAGAGACTATCTGCCCGGTTTGATTTTCTGTTACCACCCTATTATAGAGTAAACCGGTGTTTATCAACCCGGCTCGGCTTTCAACTACAAGTTGTCAGTACACGATCAAGTTATAATCCGGAGACTATCAGCCCGGTCTGGTTTGACTACAAGTCACCAGTATTATATATGGTTAATCTGGGGGTTATCACAAACCCGATACGGTTTTATCATAAATCGGTACAGTATGGAAAGAGTTATCAGTACTCAAGATTGGGATTATCACCCTTACTACAAAAAGTTGGTAAACCAATGATGTGATTCAATGTTACAGGTATGATATATTTCATATTTGATTATTCTTAAGTGTAGCCTTGGTTATAAACCCAGGTTATATGTTGGGCATTATGACCCGTTCAGCGGTAAACCGCCAGGACACTTTAAACTTGTTGTATACAGAAACAGGTTGAATAAAGCATGATTATAAATCACCGGCATTTATTAACCCGACCTGGCTTTCGACTTTAAGTCGCTAGTATGATGATAAATTATCCAGTGTTCATTAAACCGGTCTGGCTTTGGACTATAAGTCGCCAGTATATATATTTGGATTGCGCCATTGGAATCATGCGCTTATAAATCATTGAGTATATTATTCAAATCTTTAAATAGCCAACATGGCTGGATTTTTTATTATGGTTATCAACAGATGAGGTATTCAAAGTCGCTTTGGCGCAATGGCTATTACTTTATCAATGGATATAATTTATTCTACAATGGAAGGAATAGTCCCGAGTCGCTGCAGGCTTACGACCCGACACTTGGGGGCTATATTATTCAAGTTGAGATTACATCAAATATGCAAGTCCCATGTCACTGCCAGCATGCACCATGGCACTTGGGGCCTAATGCAAAGACAATTTTACTGGCCTTATTGAAGACCTGACTCATCACATCATAATGAGCCGGCCCTTGGGGGCTACCAATTGCGCCTGTCAACAATTCAAGGTACACAAGTTTTTATCCATTATATTGAAGGGTCCACTCCTCAGTTGGTAAAGCACAAAGCTCTTAACCTTGTGGACGTGGGTTCAAGCCCCATGATGGGAGTTACATCATATGATGTTATTTTCAATGAAGTATATATAAAGTCCCAGCTCAATATTATCTTACTGAACCGGCCCTTGGGGGCTACACATCACTGCTAAAATCTACATGATTATATTTACAAAGTCCCTGCTCATTATTGCATAATGACCCGGCCCTTGGGGGCTACACTGATTGAAGTTTTTATAAGCAATTACAAGTCCCAGGTTGCTGCAAGCATGACAACCCGGCACTTGGGGGCTACATATATGGAGTATTCAGTTTATATGATTGAGATGAACAAACCGGATTTCTTCAAGGTTGAAATACTTATTGGAGCAAGTCTTAAGTTATCACTATGTTCTCCTCTTAAGACTTGGGGGCTACAGACCCATATTTTTTAAACTGGCGCTTTGGGAGCTGAGTCAAAGGAGTTATTCTTCACAATATTTCTCGGTGACAAACCAATGTTGGCAAATTGATTATGAAGCTGGTCTGTTGACCCGGATTTCCCAGAAGAAGGAAATAACAAGGACTTAAGGATGATCAGGTACCGGTTTACAAAAATTCTTAACCCAGAGCATAACCTGTCAAATTTGTTCTTGTGTTTATTTTGTAGCATAAGTTTACCATGAATAAATCCAAGCTAAACTTGGGGGCTAATGTCGGGGATATACCCCGCGGCGTAAACCGGCCGGAAGTATAACCCGGCCGGACTAGGCATTTCATTGGTAAACCGCCAGAGGATTGGCAGTTTACGTGATTGGCGGTTTACATGTCTGGCGGTTTACGTGTCTGACGGTTTACTGGTATGACGATTCACGAGCCTGGAGACTCATTGGTGACCCGGCTGGACTTGGCGGTTTACTTGAGACCCAGTTTATACTTGGTGATTCACTGGCGACCTGCCCTGACCTGGCGGTTTACAAGCAACCCGCCGGAACATTATGACACACTTGTGACCCGGCAGACAGGTCAGATGAATGACAAGGCCCAAGGCCTAGAAGGCCAGTTTATGTTAATGGTGGGCCGGTTTAAGAGGAAAGGCGTGAGGAATATTTACCTTACAAGGAGTTAAGACCCGGACTTGTATCCGGTTTGTATTAGAAGGTAGACTAGTCCTAATCCTAATGGGACTCCACATGTAAACCGCCCCTTCAACATATATAAGGAGGGGCAGGGCACCCCAAGAGGGGCAAGATTCACAAGTTCCACAAGTTGGACAAGTAAGGTTTAGACAATAGCTCTCAAGATAGAGCACTCTTGTAACCGTGATCATCATCATCAATATCAATGAAGCAGGATGTAGGCTTTTACCTCCACCGTGAGGGGCCGAACCTGGGTAAAACATCGCGTCTCTCGTCCTGCTCAACCCCTCTCAAGCTACCACATAAATGCGTTGGCCTCGCGACTAAGTCCTGACACTAAGGACATCTACCGTGACAATTCCACGACAGCGTGCAAGTTCTTCGCCGGTTCAGCCCGAGGCAAGGCATGTTTTCATAGGTGTCGTCCATGGATCGGGGTACGAGGACGGACCGGTCTCTGATGGAGAAACCGTAGTCTGCTCTAATGACGAGTCTTCTGGAGAAACCGAATCACTTTACCAGTTGCAGGACGGCCGGATTGAGGGAGGATCCGAGGGCAACAGTATTCCAGATTCCCCCAGTCTGCCAAACCGGGCCGCCATCTTCATGGCCGGCACACAATCGGCGCCTCATTCATCTACCGCCGCAGCAGTGCTCTCCGGTTCAACAACAGCCACACCAGCAGGAGCAGGAAGCTCGGCGCCGCCTCCGGGCCAAGTCTTATCTGATTTGTTTGACGCTCTGGCGGCACTGATGTCTGCGAACGTAGACGCAGCAGCCAGGGATCAACACGATGGGGAGATTCTAAAAGTGAAAGATCAGATAGCCCAGGCTAAAGCGGACCTGGCAGCAGAGAACGCCAGGATGGCTATTGAGCGGGCCGAGTTGGAAGCACAGGCTTATCGAATAAGATTGGATCAGAATGTGTCGGAGGAGGTCATGAGAAGAAGGTACCGATCACGTCTCCCGTCGGTTTATGAGCCATAGAATCTTTTTAACACGCCAGGTGAAGGAGCTGGTAACCAACCCACGCTAACCCGGGCGGGGGCGCCGGGAGCAGGAGCGCCGGTTCAGTCGCGCGCGACAGACCTGCCTCGCCAGAACAACGTTGTACCATCAACGCCGCCCAGGCATTATTCCAACCCATTGGACAACATTGTGACCGCCGCTTCACGTCTGGCCGCCCTCCCAACCGACGACGAGTCACCAGTTGCAGTGGAAGCGCGTCGGGCTAGGGATCTCCTTCAGACAGCACTAAATCAACAGCAAGCATATTCACACAACCGTGAGAGGATTCATTCCACTTCCGGTCCAAGCCAGAGTTATAGCAGACACGTGGAGGACGAACCGGCCGTGCCCAGTAGTGCACGCCGCCGAAATTCGCCACGGGGGAACAACCCGGCCGGGGGAGGTGCTAATGCGCAAGATGTTGTGGACCACGGCCACGCCCGTCGAGAGGCCGAGTTGACAGCTCGACACGAAGCACGACAACATACTCCGGTTCACCCCACTGCCTCTATGGAGCCAGGGGTGATGTTCAGTTCCCTAGGGGTACCGTGTTTAACTCCCGCATTGCGTAATGTGGGACTGCCCAAGGATTTCAAGGGACCTCGTAAGGTACCAAATTACACCGCCGATTTGCAGCCAGAGGCGTGGGTGGAGAGCTATGAGATGGCAATGGAGATGTTAGATGTGGATGAGGCGGTGTGTGCTAAATATTTCACTATGATGTTGGAAGGAACAACTCGCACTTGGTTGAAGAGCTTGCCGACCAACTCTATTGGATCATGGGCCAAACTGAAACACTGGTTTATCCAGAACTTCAAGGATACGTGTAAGCATCCAATGTCGATTGTAGATCTGGCCGCTTGTGTCCAAGAGGAAGGAGAGTCCATGACCCATTGGGTTAAACGGGTCTCGGCGATTCTGCATTCATCAGATCGTATCAATGCAGACACCGCAGTGTTAACGCTAGAGGGCAATTGCCGTTTTAAGCCGTTGAAACAGAAGTTGGGAAGGCTCAAACGTCACTGCAACGACATGTCCACACTCATGGCCGCTTTGGTTAAATATGCCGATTCAGATAATACCAAGGATCCGGATTCAGAGGAGGAAAAACCGGAGAAGGGAAATAAGAACGGCGGGGCAAAAGGGCAGCACCACAACCAAGGAGGCCATGGGAATAATGCTAAGCGTAAAGCGGATAGTTCAGACTTGGTGGCTAACACAAATATGTAGTGTCGCAAAGGTAAACCGCCCCAGCGCGGTGGAGGGATGAATCTGGAGCGTTTGTTAAACCAACCTGCCTGAAGCATGGAACCAAGGAGGCCCCTTCCACACATCTTTGGAAGGATTGCCACATAATGAGGGAGTTCAAAAACTCTGATTTATACCGATAGGATCAGGATCCGCCGGGCGGTTCAGGTCCAGGTTTCCATGGGGGCAGCGGTTCAAGCTCTGGATTTCAGAATAACCAGGGCCATCAGAGCAACCATGGTAATAACCAGCAGAATAACCAAGGGAATCAGCAACAGTCAGGTTACCAAAGTCACCCCAAGCAGTTAAACAGCGGGCAATGTCATGTGTTCACTACTAGCCTGTGCAAGCGGGATCAGAAGCTTCACAAGAGGGCAGTTAATACTGTTGAACCGGCCATACCACGTTATCTACGATGGTCGGAGCAGCCCATTGTGTGGAGCAGAGAGGATCACCCGCCCCGAGTTGACAATCCGGGTCAACTAGCCTTGGTGGTAGCACCTCAGGTGGGGGGCTATAAGTTTACCAAGGTTCTGATGGATGGAGGGAGCAGTATCAACATCCTGTACTACGAGACTTTCCGTCGCATGGGGTTGACAGATAATAATCTTAAACCGTCAAACACTATTTTTCATGGTGTAGTACCAGGTAAATCGGCATACCCTGTTGGAAAGATTGCCTTGGAAGTCGTGTTTGGAGATGAGCATGATTCCAGGTCTGAAAGATTGACCTTTGAGGTGGTGAAAATCCAGAGCCCATATCACGCGCTATTTGGACGGCCGGCTTACGCGAAATTCATGGCGAGACCCTGTTATGTATATTTACAGCTCAAAATGCCGGGTTATAAGGGGACGATCACAGTACATGGAAGTCGAAAGATTGCTTTGGATTGCAAGGAAGGTGAAGCGGCCTATGCTGAATCAGTTTGTGCTACAGAGGAGCTGAAATTCTATAAGGACAATGTTGATCCGGCGGACATGACCCCTCTGAAGAAGCCCACAACTGAGCATGACCCGGCCCTGACGTTCAAACCGGCTAATGAGACTAAACTCGTTGACTTCGTTCCTGGTGATTCATCCAAGCAGTTTAGTATCAGTGCCAATCTGGATCTGAAATAGGAAAGCGCGCTCATCGAGTTCATCCGTGAGAACCGGGACATCTTTGCATGGAAACCTTCTGACATGCCAGGTGTACCAAGGGAACTCGCTGAGCACACTCTCAATATTGATCCTAAGTTTAAACCGGTCAAGCAGTTCCTTCGCTGTTTTAACGAAGAAAGACGCAAGGCCATTGGTGAAGAGGTAGCCCGGCTACTGGCAGCTGGGTTTATCATCGAAGTGTTTCATCCCGAATAGTTGGCTAATCCGGTGCTTGTTCTTAAGAAAAACGGCACTTGGCGTATGTGTGTGGACTACACTGATTTGAATAAGGCCTGCCCGGCAGATCCTTTCGCTCTCCCGCGTATTGATCAGATCATTGATGCGACTGCGGGTTGTGAGCGCCTGAGTTTCCTGGATGCTTATTCAGGTTATCATCAGATTAAAATGGCAGTTAAGGACCAGGAGAAATCCTTCATCACTCCCTTTGGAGCCTTCTGCTATGTTTCTATGCCCTTTGAGCTCAAGAGTGCCCAAGCAACCTACCAGCGTTGTGTGCAAAATTGTCTTCACAAGCAGATCGGGCGTAATGTTCATGCCTATGTGGATGATATTGTGGTGAAGTCCAGGAAGCAGTAAACCTTGATAGATGATCTCAAGGAGACGTTCGACAATCTTTGGGTTTACAAAATAATGCTCAAGCCAGACAAATGCGTTTTTGGTGTTCCGGCAGGCAAACTCTTGGGCTTTCTTGTGTCCAACAGAGGTATTGAGGCCAATCCGGAAAAAATCAAAGCAATCACATCCTTGGCTAAACCGGCGTGTATCAATGATGTTCAGCGTCTGGCGGGCCGGATTGCAGCCCTTAGTCGGTTTATCAGCCGTTTGGGAGAGAAGGCGATTCCCCTGTATCAGATGTTGAAGAAGACAGATAAATTCGTCTGGAGTGACGCCGCCGATGCGACATTTGAGGATTTGAAGCGGCAGCTGGCTGAACCGCCAGTCCTCGCTGCTCCGGTTGATAATGAGCCTCTATTTTTGTATGTGGCTACCAATGCCAGAGCGGTCAGTGTGGAGATTGTGGTTGAGCGTAAGGAGGCTGGAAAAGAATATCCGGTTCAACGACCAGTTTATTATATCAGTGAGGTACTGATCAAATCAAAGCAAAGATATCCGCATTGGCAGAAGCTAGTGTATGGAGTTTTTATGGCAAGTAGGAAGCTCAAGCAATACTTTCAAGGCCATCTTATCACAGTGGTTAGTTCTGCTCCCTTGGGCGATATAATCCAGAATAGAGAAGCAACTGGCAGGGTTGCGAAGTGGGCAATTGTGCTTGGTCCCCATGGTTTGAAGTATACACCCCGAACAGCCATCAAATCTCAGGCGCTTGTTGACTTCATCAATGATTGGACCGAGTTACAGGCACCAGAGGACAAACCGGATAATACATACTGGACCATTCACTTTGATGGATCCACGCAGTTGGAAGGCTCGGGGGCTGGGATTGTCCTCACTTCCCCTCGAGGAGATAAGATTTGTTATGTTCTCTGCTTAACGTTTCCTTGTACTAACAATGCAGCAGAGTATGAGGCCTTACTCCACGGCCTTCGTGTGGCTAAGGAAATGAACTTAAGCCGGGTTCGATGCTTTGGAGATTCTGATCTGGTGGCTCAGCAAGTTTCTGGTACTTGGGATTCTAAGGACCCACTCATGGCGGCTTATAGGCACGAGGTGGATATTGTAGCAGGTCACTTTAAGGGTTATCAGGTGGAACATATCGACCGGCACAAGAATGAGGCAGCAGATGCTCTAAGCCGGCTGGGATCTCAGCGTAAACCGGTACCACCCAATACCTTTCTAGATATCTTGCATAACCCATCTGTAAGTTGCCTACAGAAGAGGACTTAGCTGTTCATGATCTGGAGGCCCAATTGGTAGCCGTTTTACATGCCACTCCGGATTGGACGGTTCCATATTTGGCGTATCTGAACCGGGGCAAATTACCAGATGACGAACTTTTCGCCAGACAGATAGTCCGGCGGTCCAAGTCTATGGTTGTTCACAATGGCGAGTTGCACCGTTCTAGCGTTTTAGGCGTATTCCAACGTTGTGTTTCTCCTGAAGAAGTAAAAGAGATTCTACATGAAATCCATGAAGGGGATTGCGGTCACCATGCCGGTTCAAAATCCTTGGTGGCTAAAGCTTTCCGACACGGGTTCTACTGGTTGACAGCTCAGTCTGATGCAGAAGACTTGGTAAAGCGGTGTGACGCTTGTCAGAAATTTTCACGTCGAGCTCATGTTTCGGCTCAAGAGTTACGCATGATTCCCATCACTTGGCCGTTTGCTACTTGGGGGCTTGATATGATTGGACCCTTTAAGTGCTCCAAGGACAAGAAGACCCACCTGTTGGTGGCGGTTGACAAGTTCACCAAATGGGTTGAAGCGGAGCCCATCAGTAAATGTGATGCAGCCACGGCGGTTCAATTTCTCAACAAGATTATTTTCCGTTTTGGCTTTCCATACAGCATCAACACAAATAATGGTACGAACCTTTCTAAAGGTGAGATGGAGGAGTTTTGCCAACGAGAGCACATCCGGCTTGATGTAGCGTCCGTGGCTCACCCCCAGTCTAATGGTCAAGCTGAGAGGGTGAATCAAGAAATCCTGAAGGGTATCAAGCCTCGGCTTATGGTCCCTTTGAAGCAAATGCCGGGTTGTTGGGTGGAAGAATTACCATCTGTGTTATGGAGTATAAATACCACCCCAAACCGATCTACGGGACATACACCTTTTTTCATGGTTTACGGGGCTGAGGCTGTCCTCCCAAGTGATATTCGTCATGACTCGCCCCGGGTTGCGAATTATGTTGAAGCGGACAACGAGCAAGCACGCCAAGAGGCACTGGACCTGTTAGATGAGAAACGGAACATGGCTTTGGCTCGGTCGGCGGTTTATCAACAAGACCTGCGGCGATCACAGCCGCCGGGTTAAGACAAGAACCTTTCAAGAAGGCGATTTGGTACTTCGGCTCATTCAAGACCAGACTGATATGCACAAGTTATCCCCACCTTGGGAAGGGCCCTTTGTGGTCAGCAAAAATCTGCACAACGGATCATACTACCTCATTGACGTTCGAGAAGACTCACGTAGCTCTGAGGAGGAGACCCGGCGGCCATGGAACATAGCTCTCCTACGGCCTTATTACACTTGAAGCCACAAGCTTTTCTTATGTACATATTTCAACAATGTATATATTATGATCAATATAATAAACCGGCATCCTTGCTATTAAGCAGGGTCTCCACCGTTTTTTTGTTGAATATCTGTTAACTTGGGGGGCTTCAGTTAATAAAGCGAAGTACTACCTATTAGCCCGGCTACCATGCCACTACCTAGCTTGGGAGCTTCACACCCAAGGGGCCAAAGAGAGTTTGATTGCTCAAAGCACGACTCAAACATAGGCACCCATTGAGCACAGCTCACAAAGTTACTTGGGGACTCTTTGTGTCAAATACCAAAGAGTTTGAAAGGACCCTTGTAGCTGGGTATCGACCCACGGCTTGGAAGCCTGGTGTATTCACCTAAAACCCCGGGTTAACCTGCCTTCATCAAGTAAGCCACTCCTATCCAGGTAATCCTGGCACAACCCATCAAACGTTTGACAGTTACTCTCATTGAGACCCTGAACTTGTCAAAGTTAAAACGATGATTGGTTAGTTGGAGGGCCATCTTAAAAGGCTTTGTCAAAATGGTTTAACTCACTGGCCTGGCAGCCCTTGAAAAGCCTTGACCATGGTTTTTTGTTTGCTTCTTGCCAAGTTTTTGTTTTTTCGTAAGGTTTATGTTAAAACCGGTGTTTCTTAACCCGGTATGGCTTACGGATCTTCTGTTAAAGCATACAATTAAAGGTAACCCGACATCCTTCAAACCGGTCTGGCTTTGACACCTTGTCTCCAGCAATCGTCCGGTGTTCATCACAACCCGGTTCTATATCATATATACCAGCATGGCATGGTGGAAGTTGGGTTTTCACCCTTCTTAAAATCACAATTGGTAAACCAAAAGCAATGTTTCGTATCACAGGTATGATTTGTTATTGCTGCAACCATAGTTGCTTACCAAGTTGTGTTGGGTATTTTGACCCGTCCGGTGGTAAACCGTCCGGACAGATTTTTCTTATGCAGACACAGGGATTGCATAATATTGTGAAAATACATAAGCCAGTACTGAAATTATCATGACGGATCAACGCAAAGTGTATCCCAGTGCACGATGGCAACGGATTAAAGTATTTTCACTAGCCTATTACAAGGCGCTTGAAGGCCCAAAATATGGTGTTTCCAACAGAACAAAGTTTATGGAGCATCACTCTGATTGCCAGATCAAGCCTAATTACCATGTTGATGTGAAGTTGATGGGTCATTTGGCGTCGGATCAGCCTCCTCCTCCCCACCTATCGGCTGGAAGTTTGTGGTGGTCCAGTCAATCCGGGTTAAAGCCTGAAAGATAGCTTCTTCACTGATAAGTTCTGGCGGATCAATGTCAGGGGCATAAGTGTGCTTACGGATTGGCGGAATAAGATTTTGTGCCTCTAGCATGACAGCATTAACCCGTTTGTTGTTGGCATCATAATAAGACCGGTGAACAGTCAAGTTAGCATCTTCTGCCAGCTGACTCGCCAGAGGACGCATTTCCCTTGTCACCTTTTTAAGGGCTTCAGCATCAAAATCTGCCCCGTTCTCTTGTGTGGTTGGAAAGCGTTTGGCGAGGTCAACCGGATCCAAGTCGGCTATCCACGCTTTGGCTCGGGTGAGTGCCAACAAAGCGTCAGCCCTGGCAGCGGACCGCTTTACCTCTTCTATCTATGCTGGTGCCATGGATAGCCTTGCCAGAGTGTCCTTGATCAGTGTTGGGGCCAGATTGTCATAGGATGCTGCGCAGATAACCCGTTGGGCACCGGCATATAGTTGTTCAAGCAGAGTATATGCTGCTTTCAGCTTCATCCGTACATCTGAGCCCAGATGAGTAATGCGGCTACCTGCAACGGTTTAAGAATTTCATATTTCAACCGGCGCCTTACAAGATGGATATTTCAGATGCCTTGCTAGGAGTACTTACCAAATGCTGCAGAGGTCATGGCGTTCACTTGACGCTTCAACCTAGAAAGCTCTTCTGCCACCGATTTAAGAGCAGACTCGGCGTCTTCAGCCCGTTTCAGCAATGTACCCTTCTCAGTGTCCCAATTGGCACGCTCAGTCTTGAATTCTTCCTTTAGTCGTTCCATGGAAGTTAAAGTGGCTCGAAGCTCATCTTTGGCTTTAGAAGATTCTTCTTGGTGGGATTTGGTACTCTCTTGAAGATCAGCAATCTGCGTCCGTTGATGGTTTATATCAGCCTGCCACAATCAGATGAGCATATCAATATTTTATCAAAAGTCACAAGCATACAACTGGTTCTACACTTGGCACTTGGGGGCTAATGCGGATTGCTTCTTTCCTACTGCTTATTCAAAGTCCCAAGGATTAATACAAGTTTCAATCCTGGCACTTGGGGGCTAATGCGGATTGCTTCTTTACTACTGCTTATTCAAAGTCCCAAGGATTAATACAAGTTTCAATCCTGGCACTTGGGGGCTAATGTGTATTTTTTCAAAAACTTAAAAGTCAACAATGTGCAGTTTGGAAGTTCAAAAGTCCTGGTTTGTCTTTACAAGCTAAACCGGCCCTTGGGGGCTACAAGATACAAGGCAGTGAAAATACAAAGATAAGGATGAAAATGTTTACCTCATAGCGTTCCTTCATCAGATTTACCAAGTCAGCCTCATTTTCTCGGCTTGTATAAAGCCGGTTCAAGAATCTGGAATGAAGATCCTGGGCAGAAAGATTAGCATATTTTGACAAGTCAGCTTCCATCTTCCCCTTGCCCATAGAAGTAAACTCACCCTTGGCAGTATGTTTTGCCAAGATAACTGGATTGCCCGGAGCGGTATAAGCAGTGCCAGTAACAATAACGTCATCATCTTTGGCTGGGTTAGGAGTGGTAGCAGGGCTTGGCGGATTGGCAGTTGACCTCAGTGGATCAACAACTGGACTTGCAGGTATAGCATGTGGTCTTGAGGTGCCTTCATGTGTGGCCGGATCAGCTTCCGGCGGATCAGCGTTGTTAGTTGGCTCCGGCGGGACAGAATCATCCATGATTTTATCAAGATTTTTATCAGGAGTTTCAGGAGTTTCCTCCGGTTCAACTTCGCCGGTAGGGGCACTGGTCTTGGCTTTCTTACTCAGACGAGCTTTGGCACTAATATTAAAACAAGGATTAGCATGACAAAGCAAATTATGAAGGAGAATAGAGGGTTGCATGCTTACCCAGGGACGGTTTTTAGTGGAGGCAGCTGAGTGGTTGATGAACCGCCAGACGAATTAGAAGATACCTGGTAATTTGAATCATATGGATTGAGAGGGCATCGGAAGAAACCTTTCAAAAGATAACGTTTTTCAAGAGAACAAGCAACCTCTGGACGATGTTCACGGTTTGGTGTATGAGGTAAACTGGAATAAGTGACCTGTTGACCACTATGCCGGGTTGTGCGATGCCCTTCGGTTTGCTGTGTCTTCAAAGAAAGTTTTTGATCCAAATGAGCAACAGGGTGAGAGCATTTCACTTTCCGAACTACACGGCGAAATCGTTGAACCGGCACAAGTTCTGAGTCAGAAAGACAACTTACCTCAACATGATCTGCTTGGCTGGCCTCCGCATCATCCTGGGAGTAATTATTATCAGTAAATATACGAATAGAAGTCAAGGGAATCAAACTTTACCTCTTCAGCCGAATCACCGACATCCTCTGGTGGTTCCGAAGACTCAACAGTTTTCTTTTTGGCAGCTCTCTTGATGACCTTGGTCTTAACACGAGGAGCCTTAGCCGCTTTGTCTTGAGATTTCTTTTTCCAAAAGGAGCTACTGGCCTGCGAGATTGCACAAAGGGTTATTATAGCAGTGTTAAAGCGGGGAAGGATCAGGACAAGTACAAGGTTAAAGTATTTACCGCTGGCGGTTTGTTGGAGGCGTAAAAAGGGCGTAGACTAATTTGAGTACATACGGTGAGTGGCTCGTCAAGTATTTTGTTTACACCTTCAGTGACTTCATCATCAGTCAGTTGTATTTCATTAAACCGTTGTGGATCATTGGTATTGCCGGTATATTCAAACATCAAACCAGGGCGTCGGCTTAAAGGTAGAATGCACCATGAAATCCAACAGCGGACGAGATCAACACCAGTTAAACCGTTGGCAAGTAAAGCCCGGAGTTTGGCGAGTTGAGGTGCATAGGCTTGTCGGTCTTTGGCAGACAATCTCTGAGGTAAAGGGTGATTATTGATGAGCCGGTGCGGACGATAGCCTGGTAAAGGATTCTCTTCAGCAGGGGCAGTATTCTGATAGTAGAACCAAGTTTGGTTCTAGTCTTTTGGATGGCTGTGAAGTTTGGCGTGAGGAAAATCAACCTCTTTCCTCTTTTGGATCGACACACCACCAAGTTCAGTATTGGGACCGTCAGAAAATTCAGTCCGGCGGTTTAAGTGAAAGAGATCTTGAAAGAGATCGACAGTTGGTTCTTCTTGCAGGTAAACCTCGCAGAATACTTGGAAATCGCATATGTTGGACACAAAATTTGGTCCAATATCTTGAGGATGAAGTTGGAAGCTAGCAAGAACATCCAGGAATTTTTTTGATCCGGGAGGACTGAAACCTCGAGCTAAATGTTGCATGAACACAATCACTTCTCCATCTTGAGGCTCAGGAGGGCACTCAGGGCCAGGAACTCGCCAATGGAGGACATTTTTTGAAGCTAAAGCGCCTGTGGTGACATAACCATTGATTTGCATTTCTGTGATCCAAGATGGAACCCAGTTGCAAGCGGCAAATTTCTTCATCATCTTACAAAGTCTGTAAAAGGAAAATGGACGGTTTACGATTGGCGGTTCATATGTGTTTGAATGTTAAACCGGCAATTCAAGGTATACATGTGAAGTGAACCAAGCATTGCTATCCAAGTCTAGATGGCGGTTTAAGAGAGGGCTAATGACATATGACGGATTATCAATTACTAAAGGTTAAACCGCCCTTGGGAGGCAGAACCCAATCTGAAAATTTTCTAAGTGTTGCGGAAACAAGTTTCACAAGATGGTGATATAATTTTGGATCTACCATTGTTCAAAAAACAATTTTTTCTGAGTCTTACAATGGTGTTAAACAGAACAAGAGAAGGTTCAAATAAGGATTTATACAGGAACAGTAAGATGCTATAGTATGGCGGATTAAAGCTACAGATCCAGCCGCAAGGGGAAACTATCAGGCCTAGCTACATTCAGTACGATGCTAAAGGAAAAGCAGAGAAAGTACTGATGAACACCAACGAACACCGAAGAAACTTCAAAACCCTAATGCATATTTAACAAGTAAAGGAAAGGAGTATTTACCAGAGACACGCAACGGCGGAGTATCTTAAGAGATCTGGTACGAACAGGGTGATGCAGTGGCCTAGTTGGTGCAGACTGGAAGATCGACGACGGCGGCGGCGATGCTTGAGGTCTTCGGGTCGAGAGGAGGAAGACAATGCGAATAGGAAAGGGGGGAAATGGAAGGCGCCCCAGTCTTATTTATAAGGGAAGTGGGATAAAACAGCAGGCGCAAAAATCAAGGAGACGGAAGCGGCAAGAGAGGATGCAGCTGTCGCCTGATCTTCGGGAATTAATTAAGGAGAAGGGAATCTTCATAAATCTTTTTATACAGGGTTGACGTCACAATGATTTACTACAGTGACAGAAGATGACGTCATGGCGGTTCACCAAAGTTCACAGGGAGAAGACAATATGGCAGTTTATGAGAATTGCCAGAAATTCAGGTAGTTTTTTCTAAGGATTGAAGATTGACATGAACAGGTTCAAATCAATGTGGGGCCTAATGTTGAGGATATAACCACTAAGGGTAAACCGCCCAGGAGGGGCCGGTTCACCTTCACCTAAACTGAAGCGCAAGGAAACCCAGAAGATGGCGCTTTACGGATGAGGCCTAGAGGCCCAGAGCCCGTAGGAGATTTAGGGCCCATGGTAGTAAACCGCCATGATTGTATAAACTTGCATTGTAAGATAGGAAAGAGGAGACCGAGGCGGACACTTGTACGAGCCAGCCTCCGGACTCTGTAGACCAGCCGGGGTCCTCCTGCATATATAAAGGGGTGACCCGGCGGTGGTTCAGGGGCAGACAACAACTCGAGAGCCAGACAAAGCGGATTCGCTCCCTGGCCTTCGAACCCATAGCAATACCAATCACAACTAGACGTAGGCTTTTACCTTCATCGAAGGGGCCGAACTAGTATAAACTCATGTGTCCCTTTGTCCGGTTTAACCCCTTCAAGTTAACCCGTAGTGATGGCTCCACGATTAAGTCCTTTCACGAGGACATCTGCCGTGACAAACCCGCGACACTACCCAATGTCCAATACTCTGCATTTGATCTAACCTGGCTGACCCCCGCTATCATTGCTTTCATCGACAAGGAGTTGCGATGACCCCTTTTGCTGACCGAAGGTGAGAAAAAGATATGAGATTTTTTTATGCTGCAACATTGGATGATTTGATCTCAAATTTGTTTGGTCTTTTGGAATCGTGAACATCTAGAGTTTGATAAGGTGAGAGATCTGTTAATTTATTTTGTTGATGGCATTTTGGACAATGTTAAAATTTAATTAGAAGAAGATTCTTGCAAAGGTAGTATTATACTTTTCAATGTAAAAGTCAGGTTTGGTTGAATACCTCTATTCTGGAGACTATATTTGTGTGGTGTAGTGGTCCTTCACAGAATTAATTAGGTGGTATCTAATTCATGTATGGTGCTTGCATGTGAGGGGGTATTCATCAGTGGCCATTACCTGCACGATTTGGTTGCTGATTGACAGGCTGATCGCCCAGAAGGAGGTGACACAGACCATACGGGTGAAGCCCTGGTGGAAGAAGGGGACCAAGGCGACGTTCTAGGGAATTTGTTTTTTTTTTCTTCTCATTAGAGAAATAACCATATGCATGTATGACCTTAGCTACCTTACCATCATTTTTCCATGTTTTTTTTGTAGAAATCCATAAAGGGCGATTCATGGCACATATGAACATCCATGTACTTCAAAAATCGGCTTACCATGCATATCCTGAAGATGTGTCTCTATTCGCCTCCCAGTTTTTCACCGTGGATGGTTAGTCATTGATAAGTTTACATTGCGAGATATAATAATCTAAGCATTTTCTATGAAGGGTTGGTTT